>NW_027327607.1:0-362764 GCF_047675955.1 Chlorocebus sabaeus
AAACTGGATCAAACCGGACCACACCGGCTCAAACCGGTTTTAACTGGCTCAAACCAGACCGTACTGGCTCATCCGGATCAAATCTGACCAGACCGGCTCAAACTGGACCAGACCATCTCAAAATGGTCGCAAACCGCTTTTGACCAGCTGAAACCGGTCCAGATAGCCTCAAACCGGTTTTGACTGGCTCAAACCTGACTCAAACAGGACCAGACCGGGTCAAACCGGTTTTAAATGGCTCAAACCGGACTCAAACAGGAACAGACCGGCTCAAACACGGTTTGACCGTCTCAATCCAGACCAGACCAGCTCAACCGGATCAAACCGGACCAGACCGGCTTAAACCGGATCAAACCGGTTTTTACCATCACAAACCGGACCAGACCGGTTCAAAACCGATCAAACTGGAGCAGACCGGCTCATACCTCTTTTTGACCGTATTAGACTGCCTCAAACTGGTTTTTTAGGGGCTCAAATTGCAACAGACCTGCTGAAACCGGTTTTAACTGGCTCAATACGGACCATACCGCCTGAAACCGGATTTGACTGGCTCAAACCGGACTCAAACCGGACCAGACAAGCTCAAACCAGCTAAACCAGACCAGACCGGCTCAAACCGGACTCAAACCGTAACAGACCGGCTGAAAACGGTTTTTGACCGGCTCAAACCCGACCAGAACAGGCTTAAACCGGACCAGACTGGCTCAAACCGGGGTTTGACCGGCTCAAACCGGACTCAAACCGGACCAGACTGGCTCAAACCAGGTTTCACCGGCTCAATCTGGACCACACCCGCTCAAACCGTATCAAACCGGACCAGACCGGCTCAAACAGGTTTTTGACCGGCTCAAAGCAGACCAGACCGGTTGAAACCGGTTATGACCAACTCAATCCGGACTCAAACCGGAGTAGACCGGCTCAAACAGGTGTGGACCGGCTCAAACCAGACTCAAACCGGACCAGACCGCTCAACCGGATCAAATCGGACGAGACCAGCTCAAACTGGTTTTGTCCGGCTCAAACCCGACTCAAACTGGTCCAGACCGGCTCAAATCGGACCAGACCGGCTCAAACCAGTTTTGACCAGCTCAAACCGGACCAGACCGGCTCAACTGCATAAAACCGGACCAGAACGGCTTAAACCAGATCAAACCGGACCAGACCGTCTCAAATTGGTGTTGACCAGCTCAGACCAGACTCAAATCGGACCAGACCGGCTCAAACTGGTGTTTGAACGGCTCAAACCAGATTCAAACCGGACTAGTCTGGCTCAAACCGGTTTCGACTGGCTCAAACCGGACAAGTCTGGCTCAAACCGGTTTTCACCAGCTCAAAATGAACCAGGACCAGACTGGCTCAAACCAGACTACAACCGGACCAGATTGGCTCAAACCGGTGTAGACCGGCTCAAACCAGACCCAAACCAGACCAGACCGGCTCCAACTGGTTTTTGACCAGCTTGAAACTGGACCAGACTGGCTCATCCGGATCAAACCGGACCAGACAGGCTTAAACCAGATAAAACCGGACCAAACTGGCTCAAACCAGTGTTGACTGGCTCAGACCCAAACAGAAAGGCTTAAATCGGACCAGACTGGCTCAAACCGGGTTTCACCTGCTCAAACTGGACTCAAACCGGAACACCAGCTCAAAACGGTTTTGACTGGCTCAAACATGACCACACCGGCTCAAACTGGACCAGTCCAGCTCAAACCGATTTTGACCGGCTCAAACCGGACCAGACCGGCTCAAACCGGCTGAAATCGGACCAGAACAGCACAAACCGTGCTTGACCGGCTCAAACCGGACTCAAACTGGACCAGACCCTCCGAAAATGGTTTTGTCCGGCTCAAACCAGACCAGACCAGCTCAAACCGATCTTCACCGGCTCAAACCTGATCAAACCCGAACTGACCGACTCTTAGACCAGCTCAAACAGGTTTTGACAGGCTCAAATTGAACCAGACCTCCTCAAACCGGTTTTTGTCCAGTTCAAACCGGACTCAAACCGGTTTTTGACCAGCACAAACCGGACCAGACCGCCTCAAACTGGTTTTGAAACGATTCAAACCGGACTCAAACCGGAAGAGACCAGCTGAAACCGGTTTTGACCTACTCAAACCAGACCTCAGAGGCTCAAAACCGGATCAAACCCGACCAGACTGGCACAAACCGGATCAAAGCGGACCTGACCGGCTCACACCGGTTTTGACCAGCACAAACCGGTCTCAAACCGGAGCAGACCATTTCAAACCAGTTTTTGACCATCTCAAACTGAAGCAGACTGGCTCAAACTGGTTTTGACCAGCTCAAATCGGACTCAAACTGGACCAGACCGGCTCAAACCGGCTCAAAATTGACCACACGGACTAAAACTGTATCAACATCTCAAACCAAACCAGACCGGCTTAAATCGGATCAAACCGGTTTTTGACCGGCTCAATACCGGACTCAAACCGGACCAGGAAAGCTAAAACGGCTCAAACCGGGCCAGACAGGCTCAAACCGGATTCTAACCGGACCACACATGCTCAAAACCGGTTATGACCAGCTCAAAACCGGACTCAAACTGGACCAGACCTTCTCAAACTGGTGTTGACGGGCTCCAACCGTACTCAAACCGGACCAGACCGGCTCAAACCAGTTTTGACCGGCTCACACCCGACCAGACCGGCTCAAACCGGATCAAACCAGATCAGACCAGCTCAAATCGGTTTGGACCGGCTCAAACCAGACCAGAATGGCTCAAAACCGGTCCAGCCCAGCTTAAACCGGATCAAACCGGACCAGACTGGCTCTTAGACCATCTCAAACCGGTTTTGATCGGCCTCAATACGGACCAGACCGGCTCTAACCAGACCAGACCGGATAAAACTGGTGTTGACCGTCTCACATCGTACTCAAAATGGACCATACCGGCTCAAACCGGTTTTTGACTGGCTCAAAACCAGACCCGACCAACTCAATGGGATCAAACTGGACCACAACGGCTTGTACCGGATCTAACCGCACCTGACTGACTCAAACCGGTGATGACCGGCTCAAACCCAACCAGACTGGCTTAACCCGGACCAGACTGACTCAAAACGGATTTGACCGGCTCAAACCAGAATCAAAGCGGACCAGACCAGCTCAAACCGTGTTTGATCAGCTGAAACCGGACGAGACCTGCTAACACAGGATCAAACCGGACCAGACCGGCTCTTAGACCAGCTCAAAGCCGTTTTGACCGGCTCAAACCGGACCCAAACCGGACCAGACTGGCTCAAACCGGTGTTGACCGGTTCAAACTGGACTCAAACCAGACCAGAGCCACTCAACCTGGAGTTGACCGACACCAACTGGACTCAAACCGGACCAGACCGGCTCAAACCGGTTTTGACCAGCTCACACCCAACCAGACCAGCTCAAACCAGATCAAACCGGATCAGACCGGATCAAATCGGTTTTGGACCAGCTCAAAGCGGACCAGACCGGCTCAAACCGGTCCAGCCCGGCTTAAACCGGATCAAACCGGACCAGACTGACCCTTAGACCATCTCAAACCGGTTTTGATCAGCTCAATACGGAGCAGACCGGCTCTAACCGGACCAGACTGGCTAAAACCGGTGTTGACGGTCTCACATCGTACTCAAAATGGACCATACCGGCTCAAACCGGTTTTGACTGGCTCAAACCAGACCCGAACAACTCAATGGGATCAAACTGGACCACACTGGCTTGAACCGGATCTAACCGGACCTGACCGACTCAAACCGGTGATGACCAGCTCAAACCCGACCAGACTGGCTTAACCCGGACCAGACTGACTCAAAACGGATTTGACCGGCTCAAAACTGGAATCAAAGCGGACCAGACCGGCTCAAACCGTGTTTTGACCAGCTGACACTGGATGAGACCCGCTCAAACAGGATCAAACCGGACCAGACCGGCTCTTAGACCAGCTCAAACTGGTTTTGACCGACTCAAACCGGACCCAAACTGGACCAGACTGGCTCAAACCGGTGTTGACCGGTTCAAACCAGACTCAAACCGGACCAGAGCCTCTCAACCCAGAGTTGACCCGGCTCCAACCGTACTCAAACCGGAGCAGACCGGCTCCAACCGGGTTTGACTGGCTCAAACCGGACCAGACCCCCTCAAACCGGATCAAACCGGAGCAGACCGGCTCTTAGACCAGCTCAAACCGGTTTTGACCGGCTCAAACCGGACTCAAACCAGACCAGACCGGCTTAAAACAGGTGTTGACCGGTTCAAACTGGACTCAAACCGGACCAGACCCTCTCAAACCGGTGTTGACCGGCTCAGACCCGAACAGAAAGGCTTAAACGGACAATACTGGCTCAAACCGGGTTTGACCAGCTCAAACTGGACTCAAACCAGAACAACGGCTCAAAACAGTTTTTGACCGGCTCCAACACAACCACACCGGCTCAAAGTGGACCACACCAGCTAAAACCGGTTTTCACCGGCTCAAACAGGAGCAGACCGGCTCAAACCAGACCAGACCGGCTCAAACTGGCTCAAACCGGACCAGAACAGCTCAAACCGGGCTTGACTGGCTCAAACCAGACTCAAACTGGACTAGACCCACTGAAAACGGTTTTGACCAGCTCAGACCGGGCTTTGAACCGGCTCAAACCTGATCAAACCCGACCAGACCGGCTCTTAGACAAGCTCAAACAGGTTTTGACAGGCTAAAATCAAACCAGACCGCCTCAAACCGGTTTTGACCAGCACAAACAGGACTCAAACAGGACCAGACCAGCTGAAACCGGACTCAAACCGGACTAGATCGGCTCAAACCATTTTTGATCAGCTCAAACCGGACCAGGAGCATACCGGCTCAAACCGGGGCTCAAACTGCACCATACCAGCTCAAACCGGTTTGGACCGCCTACAACTGGACCAGACCGGCTCAATCTGGCTCAAACCGGACCAGACCGGCTCGAACAGGATTTGACTGGCTCAAACCGGACCAGACCCGCTCAAACCGGTTTTCACAGGCTCAAACCCAACCCCACCAGCTAAAACCGGGCCAGACCGGCTCAAATCGGAGCAAACCGGACCAGACCATCTCAAGCCGTCTCAAACTGGACCAGACCGGCTCAAACCGGTCTCAAACCAGACCAGACCGGCTGAAAAACGGTTTTCACCGGCTCCAACCAGAACAGATCGTCTCAAACCGGATCAAACCGGACCAACCGGCTCAAACCGGCTGTATTTCGTGGAGCTGTGTGCTAGGCTTATTTCTGTCTAATCTGAGAACTGATATTTTGAATCCCTTTGAAGACTATAGGGCCAAAGGATATATCCACCAATCAAAATGAGGAAAGAGGCTTTCTGAGAAATTTCTTTGTGATCTGTGAATTCATCTCACAGAGTTACACCTTTCCCCTCAAGAAGCCTTACTCTAAGACTGTTCTTGTGGAATTTGCAAAGTGATATTTGGATGTCATGGAGGGCTATGGTGAAAAGGGAAATATCTTCAGATAAAAACTAGAAAGAAGCTTTCTGAGAGTTTGTTTTGTGTTGTGTGAATTCATGTCACAGAGTTACAGCATTCCCCTCCAGAAGCCGTTCGGTAAGACTGTTCTTGTGGAATCTGCAAAAGGATATTTGGAAGCCCATAGAGGCCTATGGTGAAAAAGAAAATATCCTCAGATGAAAACTGGAAAGAAGCTTTCTGAGAAACTGCTTTGTGATGTGTGACTTCCACTCACTGAGTTACAGTTGTATTTCATGGAGCTGTTTGCTAGCCTTATTTCTGTGGAATCTGAGAACTGATAATTCAGATCCCTTTGAAGACCATAGGGCCAAAGAAAATATCCTCTGATCAAAAGGAGAAAAAGCTTTCTCAGAATCTTCATTGTGATCTGCGAATTCATCTCACAGAGTTACAGCTTTCCCCTGAAGAAGCCTTTCGCTAAGACTCTTCTTGTGGAATTTTCAAAGTGATATTTGGAAGCCCATGAAGGGCTATTGTGAAAAGGGAAACGTCCTCAGATAAAAACAGGAAAGAAGCTTTCTGAGAAACTGCTTTGAGTACTGTGAATTCATCGCCGAGAGTTACAGCTGTCTCCTCCAGAAGCCATTCACTAGGACTGTTCTTGTGGAATTTGCAAAGGGATATTTGGAAGCCCATAGAGGCCTATGGTGAAAAAGAAAATATCCTCAGATGGCAACTGGAAAGAAGCTTTCTGAGAAACTGCTTTGTGATGTGAGAATTCCACTCACTGAGTTACAGTTTTATTTCGTGGAGCTGTTGGCTAGCCTTATTTCTGTGGAATCTGAGAACTGATATTTCGGATCCCTTTGAAGACTATAGGGCCAAAGGAAATATCCTCTGATCAAAATGAGAAAGAAGCTTTCTGAGAAACTTCTTTGTGATCTGTGAATTCATTTCACAGAGTTACTGCTTTCCCCTCAAGAAGCCTTTCTCTAAGACTGTTCTTGTGGAATTTCAAAGTGATATTTTCAAGCCCATGGAGGGCTATGGTGAAAAGGGAAATATCCTCAGATAAAAACTGGAAAGAAGCTTTCTGAGAAAACTGCTTTGTGTTCTGTGAATTCACCTCCCAGACTTAGAGTTTTCCCCTCCAGAAGCCGTTCGCTAAGACTGTTCTTGTGGAATTTGCAAAGGGATATTTGGAAGCCCATAGAGGCTTATGGTGAAAAAGAAGTTATCCTCAAATAAAAACTGGAAAGAAACTTTGTGAGAAACTGTTTCGTGATGTGTGACTTCCACTCACTGAGTTACACCTGTATTTCGTGGAGCTGTTTGCTACCCTTATTGTTGTGGAATCTGAGAATTAATATTTCGGATCCCTTTGAAGACTATCGGGCCAAAGGAAATATCCTCCAATCAAAATGAGAAAGAAGCTTTCTGAGAAACTTCTTTGTGATCTGTGAATTCATCTCACAGAGTTACAGCTTTGCCTCAAGAAGCCTTTCGCTCTGAGTGCTCTTGTGGAATTTGCAAAGTGATATTTGGAAGCCCATGGAGTGCTATGGTGAAAAGGGAAATATCCTCAGATAAAAACAGGAAAGAAGCTTTCTGAGAAACTGCTTTGTGTTCTGTGAATTCATCTCACAGAGTTACAGCATTCCCCTCCAGAAGCCGTTCGCTAAGACTGTTCTTGTGTAATTTTCAAAGGGATATTTGGAAGCCCATAGATTTCTATGGTGAAAACGAAAACTGATATTTCGGATCCCTTTGAACACTAACCCTAAACCTAACCCTAACCCGAACCCTAACCCTAACTCCAGCTCAAACCGGAGGAGTACCAAACCGTCTCAAACCGGACTCAAACCGGACCAGACCGGCTCAAACCAGTTTGGACTGGCTCATACCAGATCATACAGGCTCAACCAGATCAAAGCGGACCAGACCGGATCAAACCAGAACAAACCGGTCCAGAACCGCTCAAACCGGATCAAACCAGACCAGACCGGCTCAAACCTGTTTTGACCGGCTCAAACAGGACTCAAACCGGACCCGATCAGCTCAAACTGGTTTTGACCAGCTCAAACTGGACCAGAACCAGACCGTCTCAATCCGGACTCAAACCGGACCAGACCAGATCAAACCGATGTTGACTGGCTCAAACCGGACACAAACCGGACCAGACAGCCAGAAACCGGTTTTGACCTGCTCAAACCCGACCAGAACGGCTCAAACCGGATTTGACTGGCTAAAGTCGTACCAGACCGGCACAAACCGGTCTTGACCGTATCAAACTGGACTCAAACTGGACCAGGCAAGTTAAAACAGTCTCAAACCGGACCAGACCAGCTCAACCGGCTCGAAGCAGACCAGGTTGGCTCAAACCGGGTTTGTCCGGTTCAAACCAGACTCACACTGGACCAGACCGGCTCAAATCGGACCAGATCGGCTCAAACCGGTTTTGACTGCCTCAAACCAGAGCAGACCGGATCAAACACGATCAAAGCGGACCTGACCAGCCCTTAGACCAGCTCAAACATGTTTTGACCAGCTCAAATCGGACCATACTGGCTCAAACCGGTTTTGACCGGGTCAAACCGGACCAGACCGGCTCCAACCGGTTTTGACCTGCTGAAACGGGACCAGACCAGCTTAAACCGGATCAAACCGCACCAGACCGGCTCAAACCAGTGTTGAATGGTTCAAACTGGACCAATCGGGCACAAACGCCTTTAGACAGGCTCAAACCGGACGAGACCAGCTCAAACCGGTTTTCACTGGCTGAAAACGAACCAGGACCAGACCGGCTCAAACCAGACTCAAACGGGACCAGTCCGGCTGAAACCGGTGTAGACCGGCTCAAACCAGTCCCAAACCGGACCAGACCGTCTCCAACGGGTTTTGACCAGCTCAAACCAGACCACACCGGCTCAACCGGATCAAACCGGACCAGACAGGTTTAACCGGATCAAACCGGACCAGACCGGAGGAAGCCGGTGTTGACCGGCTCAGACAGGACTCAAACCGGACCAGACTGTCTCAAACCAGTGTTGAATGTCTCAAACCGGATTCAAACCGGAACAGTCCGGCTCAAATCGGTCTCCACTGGCTCAAATCAGACGAGACCAGCTCAAACTGGTTTTCACCAGCTCAAAACGAACCAGAACCAGACCGGCTCAAACCAGACTCAAACCGGACCAGACCAGCTCAAATGGGTGTAGACCGGCTCAAACCGGACAGAAACCGGACCAGACCGGCTCCAACCAGTTTTGACCAGCTCAAACCGGACCAAACCGGCTCAACCAGTACAAACCGGACCAGACCGGCTCAAACCGGATTAAACAAGATCAGACCAGCTCAAATCGGTTTTCACTGGCTCAAACCGGACTGAAACCGGACCAGACCGGCTCAAACTGGTCTCAAACCGGACTAGACCAGCTCAAACCGGTTTCAAACGGCTCAAACCAGACCAGACAGGCTTAATCGGCTCAGACCGTACAAGACCGGCATAAACTGGTTCAAACTGGTTTTGACAGGCTCAATACGGACCATACCGGCTCAAACCGGATTTGACCGTCGCAAACCGGACTCAAACCGGACCAGAAAATCTCAAACCAGCTCAAACCGGACGAGACCGGCTCAACCGGATCAAATAGGGCGAGACCGGCTTAAACCGGTTTTGGCTGGCTCAAACCGGAGCAGACCGGCTCAAACAGGATCAAAACGGAGCAGACCGGCTCTTAGACCAGCTCAAACATGTTTTGACCAGCTCAAATCGGACCAGACCAGCTCAAACCGGTGTTGACCGGCTCAAACCGGACCAGACCGCCTCAACCGGATCAAACCGGACCAGACCGGCTTAAACCGGATCAAACCGGAACAGATCGGCTGAAGCTGGTGTTGATCGGCTCAGACCGGACTCAAACCGGACCAGACTGGCTCAAACCGGTGTTGAATGGCTCAAACCGGATTCAAACCAGACCAGTCCGGCTCAAATCAGTTTTGACTGGCTCAAGCCAGATGAGACCAGCTCAAACCGGTTTTCACCAGCTCAAAATGAACCAGGACCAGACCGGCTCAAACCAGACTCAAACCGGACCAGACCGGCTCAAACGGGGGTAGACCGGCTCAAACCTGATCAAACCCAACCAGAACGACTCTTAGACCAGCTCAAACAGGTTTTGACAGGCTCAAATCGAACCAGACCTCCTCAAACCGGTTTGGACCGGCTCAAACCGGACTCAAACCGGTTTTGACCGGCACAATCCGGGCCAGGCTGCCTCAAGCCGATTTTGACCACGTCAAACCGGACTCAAACCGGACCAGACCGGCTGAAACCGGACTCAAACCGGACTAGACCAGCTCAAACCGGTTTTGAATGGCTCAAACTGGACCAGGAGCATACTGGCTCAAACCAGTATCAAACTGCACCATACCGGCTCAAACCGGTTTGGACCGGCTCCAACTGGACCAGACCGAACAATCCATCTCAAACTGGACAAGACCGGCTCGAACAGGATTTGACTGGCTCAAACAGGACCAGACCAGCTCAAACTGGTTTTCACCGGCTCAAACCCAACCCCACCGGCTTAAACCGGGCCAGACCGGCTCAAATCGGATCAAACCGCACCAGACCGTCTCAAACCGTCTCAAACTGGATCAGACTGGCTCAAACCAGTTGCAAACCAGACCAGAACGGCTGAAAACTGTTTTGACTGGCTCCAAATGGAGCAGACCGTCTCAAACCGGACCAAACGGCTCAAACCGGTTTTGTCCAGCTCAAACCAGACCAGACAGGCTCAAACCAGCACAAACCAGACCAGACCGGCTTAAACAGGATTTGACTGGCTCAAACCGAAGCAGACCAGCTCAAACAGGATCAAAACGGACCAGATCGGCTCTTAGAACAGCTCAAACATGTTTTGACCGGCTCAAATCGGACCAGACAGGCTCAAACCGGTTTTCACCAACTCAAACTGGACCAGACCGGCTCAACCGGATCAAACCGGACCAGACCGTCTTAAACCGGATCAAACTGGACCAGACCGGCTCAAACCGGTGTTACCCGGCTCAGACTGGACTCAAACCGGACCAGACCGGCTCTAACCGGTGTTATATGGCTCAAATTGAATTCAAACCGGACCAGTCCAGCTCAAACTGGTTTCCACTGGGTCAAACCGGACGAGACCGGCTCAAACTGGTTTTCACCGGCTCAAAACGAACCAGGACCAGACTGGCTCAAACCAGACTAAACCGGACCAGACCGGATCAAACCGGTGTAGACCGGCTCAAACCGGACCCAAACCGTACCAGACTGGCTCCAACCGGTTTTGACTGGCTCAAACCAGACCAGACTGGCTCAACCGGATCAAACTGGACCAGACAGACTTAAACCGGATCAAACCGGACCAGACCGGCTCAAACTGGTGTTGACCGGCTCAGACCTGAACACAAATGCTTAAACCGGACCAGACTGGCCCAAACCGGGTTTGACTGGATCAAAACAGACTCAAACCGGACCAGACCATCTCAAACTGGTTTGACCGGCTCAAACACGACCACATCGGCTCAAACCGGACCAGACCGTCTCATACCGGTTTGACCAGATCAATCCGGACCAGACTGGCTCAAACCGGACCAGACCGGATCAAACAGGCTAAAACCGGACCAGAACAGCTCAAACCGGGCTTGACCGGCTCAAAGCGGACTCAAACCGGACCAGACCCGCTGAAAACAGTTTTGACCGGCACAAACCGCACCAGACCAGCTCAAACCAGGCTTGACCGGTTCAAACCTTATCAAACCCGAGCAGACTGGCTCTTAGACCAGCTCAAACAGGATTTGACAGGCTCAAATCAAACCAGACCGCCTCAAACTGGTTTTGACCGGCTCAAACCGGACTCAAACCGGACCAACCGGCTCAAACCGGTTTTCTCCGGCTCATACCACACCAGACCGGCTCAACGGGATCAAACCGGACCAGACCGGCTCAAACCGGTGTTGACTGTCTCAAACTGGACCACACTGGCTCAAACCGGTTTTGACTGGCTCAAACCAGACCAGACCGGTGCAAATCGGCTAAAACCAGACCAGACCGGGTCAAACCGATTTTGTCCGGCTCAAACCAGACTCAAACCTGACCAGAACTTCTCAAACCGATTTTGATCGGCTCAAACCGTACTAGACCGCCTCAAACTGGTTTTGACCAGCTCAAATCGGACTCAAACCGGACTATACCGGCTAAAACGGGTTTTGACCGGCTCAAACCCGACCAGACCGGCACAAACTGGATCAAAGGGGAACGGACTGGCTCAAACCGGTTTGGACCGGCTCAAACTGTACGACACCGGCTTAAACCGGATCAAACTGGACCAGATTGGCTCTTAGACCTTCTCAAACCGGTTTTGATTGGCTCAAAACGGACCAGACTGGCTCAAATCGGACCAGACCATCTTAAACCGGATCAAACCGGACCAGACTGTCTCAAACCGGTGTTGACCGGCGCAAACCCGACCAGACTGGCTTAAACCGGACCAGACTAGCTCAAACCGGACTCAAACCGGACCAGACTGGCTCAAACCAGGTTTGACCGGCTCAAACTGTACCGGACACGCTCAAACCGGATCAAACCATACCAGACCGACTCTTAGACCGGCTCAAACCAGATTTGACCATCTCAAATCGGACCAGACCGGCAAAAACCGGTTTTGACCGGCTCAAACTGTACTCAAACCAGAGCAGACCGGCTCAAACCGTTGTTGACCAGCTCAAACAGGAATCACTCCGGACCAGACCGGCTCAAAGTGTTCCACACTCAGGGGAGCGCTCACTCAGGGGAGTGCACACTGAGGATAGCGCGCACTCAGTGGAGCCCTCACTCAGGCGAGTGCACACTCAGGGGAGAGCACACACTGGGGAGTGCTCACTCAGGGGAGCGCACACTCAGGGGAGCACACACTCAGGAGAGTGCACACTCAGGGGAGCGCACACTCAGGGGAGGGCACACTCAGGGGAGCGCTCACACAGGGGAGTTTCCACTAAAATGAGCGCACACACAGGGGAGTGCACACTCAGGGGAGTCCTCACACAAGCGGGTGAACATTCAGGAGAGCGCTCACTCATGGGAGTGCACACTCAGGATAGTGGGCACTCAGTGGAGTCCCCACTCAGGGGAGTGCACACTCAGGGGAGTTCACATTCAGGGGAGTCCTCACTCAGGAGAGTGCAAACTCAGGGGAGGGCACACTCAGGGGAGCACTCACTCAGGGGAGTGCACACCCTGAGGAGCAAACACTCAGGGGAGTGCACACTCAGGGGTCTCTTCACCCAGGCGAGTCCACACTCAGGGGAGGGTGCACTCAGGGGAGTGCACACTCAAGGGAGTCCTCACTCAGGCGAGTTCACACTCACGGGTGTGCAGACTCAGTAGTCCTCACTCAGGCGAGTGCACACTCAGGGGAGTTCAAACTCAGGGGAGCGCTCACTCAGGGGAGTGCTCACTCAGGGGAGTGCACACTCTGGGGAGTGCACACTCAGAGGAGTTCACACTCAGCCGTGTCCTCACTTAGGAGAGTGCAAACTCAGAGGAGTGCACACTCACGGGAGTGCTCATTCAGGGGAGTACACACTCAGGGGAGTCTTCCCTCAGACTACGGCACACTCAGGGGAGTGCACACTCAGGGAGGCGCTCATAAAGCGGAGTGCACACTCAGGTGAGCGCTCACTCAGGGGTATGAACACTCAGGGGATCAAACCGGACCAGACTGGCTCCAACAGGATTTGACCAGCTCAATCTGGACCAGACCGGCTCAACCGGTTTTGACCAGCTCAAACTGGAGCAGACAGACTGAAACCGGTTAGGATCGGCTCAAACCAGACCAGACCAGCTCAACTGGATCAAACCGGACCAGAACGGCTTAAACCGGTGTTGACAGGCTCAAACCGGGCAAGACCGGCTCAAACCGTTTCAAACCGGACCAGACCTGCTTAAACTGTATTAATCTGTACCAGACCGGCTCAAACCGGTTTTGACCACCTCAAATCAGACCAGACAGGCACTAACCGGTTTTGACTGGCTCAAACAGCACTCAAACCGGACCAGACCGGCTCAAACCGAGTTTGACCGGCCCAAACCCGACCAGACCGGCTAAAACCGGACCAGACTGACTCAAACCGGTTTTGACCGGTTCAAACACGACCGGATCGGCTAAAACCGCACCAGACCGGCTCAAACCGGTGTCGACCGGCTGAAACTGGACCAGACCGGCTCAAACCGGATTTCACCGGCTCAAACCAGACCAGATCGGCTCAAACCGGCTAAAACCGGGCCAGACCGGGTCGAACCAGTTTTGTCTGGCTCAAACCGGACTCAAACCGTACCAGACAGCATCAAACCGGTTTTGACCGGCTCAAATCGGACTCAAAGCGTACCAGATCGGCTCAAATCGGTTTTGACCAGCTCAAACACGACCAGAATGGCACAAACTGGATCAAACCACTAGTCTGGTTCAAACCGGTTTGGACCGGCTCAAACCTGACCAGACCATCTCAAACCGGTCCAGACCCGCTTAAACCGGATCACACCGGACCACACCGGCTCTTAGACCGTCTCAAACCGGTTTTGATCGGCTCAATACGGACCAGACCGGCTCAAACCGGACCAGACCGGCTAAAACCGGTGTTGACCATCTGAAACCCGACTAGACTGGCTTAAACAGGACCAGACCGGCTCAAAACGGGTTTGACCGGTTCAACCCGAATTCAAACAGGACCAGACCGGCTCCAACCGGGTTTGACCGCCTCAAAGTGGACCAGACCCGCTCAATCCGGATCAAACCGGACCAGACAGGCTCTTAGACCGGCTCAAACCGGTTTTTACCGGCTCAAACCGGACTCAAACCAGACCAGACTGGCTCCAACCGGTGTTGACCGGTTCAAAGCAGACCAGACTGGCTCAAACTAGTGTTGACCCGCTCAAACCAGACTCAAACCGGACCAGACTAGATAAAACACGTTTTGACCGGCTCAAACCAGAACAGACCGGCTCAACCGGTTCAAACCAGACCAGACCGGCTCAAACCGGATTAAACCGAACAAGACCGGCTCAAACTGGTTTTCACCATCTCAAACCGGGCTTAAACCGGTCCAGAGCGGCTTAAACCGGATCAAACCAGTTTTGACTGGATCAACACGCACCATAACGTCTCAAACCGGATTTGACCGGCTCAAACCGGACTCAAACCAGACCAGGCGAGCTAAAACCGGCTCAAACCAGACCAGACCGTCTCAAACCGGACTCAAACCGGACCAGACCAGCTGAAAACGATTTTGACCGGCTCAAACAAGACCAGACCGACTCAAACCGGTTTTGAACGGCTCAAACTGGACCAGACAGGCTCAAAATGTATGAAACCGGACCAGACGGGCTCAAATCAGTGTTGACCGGCTCAATCCCGGCCAGACTGGCTCAAACCAGACCAGACTGGCTGAAACCTGCTTTGACTGGCTCAGACCGGACTCAAACCGGAACAGACTGGCTCAAACCGGGTTTGACCGGCTCAAACCCGACCAGACTGGCTCAAACCAGACCATACTGGCTCAAACCAGCTTTGACCGGCTGAAACAGGACTCAAACCGGACCAAACCGGCTCAAACCGAGTTTGAACGGCTCAAACCGGACCAGAAACGCTCAAACCGGATCAAACCATACCAGACCTGCCCTTAGACCAGCTCAAACCGTTTTTGACCGCCTCAAACCGGACCAGACCGGCTCAAACCGGATCAAACCGGACCAGACCGGCTCTAACCAGTTTTTACCGGCTCAAACCGGACTCAAACCGGACGAGACTGGCTCAAAACGGATCAATGCGGACCAGACCTGCTAGACCTGCTAAATCCGGTTTTGGCCGGCTCAAACTGGAACAGACCAGCTCAAACCGGGCTTGACCGTCACAAACCATATCAAACCCGACCAGACCGGTTCTTAGACCAGCTCAAACAGGTTTTGACAGGCTCAAATCGAACCAGACCCCCTCAGACCGGTTTTGACTGGCTCAAACCAGATTCAAACCGGTTTTGACCGGCACAAACCGGACCAGACCGCCTCAAACCGGTTTTGACCAGCTCAAATTGTACTCAAACCGGACCAGACCGGCTGAAACCAGACTCAAACCGGACTAGACCGGCTCAAACCGGTTTTGATTGGCTCAAACCAGACCAGGAGCATACCGGCTCAAACCGGGCCCAAACTCCACCATACCGGCTCAAACCGGTTTGGGCCGGCTCCAACTGGACCAGAACGGCTCAATCCGTCTCAAACCGGACCAGACCGGCTCGAACAGGATTTGACTGGCTCAAACCGGAGCACACCAGCTCAATCCGGGTTTCACCAGCTCAAACCCGACCCAACCGGCTCAAACCGGGCCAGACCAGCTCAAGTCAGATGAAACCGGACCAGACCATCTCAAACCGTCTCAAACTGGACCAGACCAGCTCAAACCGGTCTCAAACCAGACCAGACTGGCTGAAAACGGTTTGACCGGCTCCAACCAGAGCAGACCATCTCAAACCAGATCAATCCAGACCAACCGGCTCAAACGGGTTTTGTCCGGCTCAAACCGGACCAGAAAGGCTCAACTGGATCAAACCGAACCAGACAGGCTTATGCCGGAACAAACCGGACCAGACGGGCTCAAACCGGTGTTGACCGGCTCAGATCCGACCAGAGCGGCTTAAACTGGACCACAGTGGCTCAAACCGGGATTGACCGTCTCAAACCGGACTCATACTGGACCAGACAGGCTCAAACCGGTTTTGACCCCCTCAGACCCGACCACACCATCTCAAACCGGACCAGACCGGCTCAAAACGGTATTGACCGGCTCAAACCGGAGCAGACTGGCTCAAACCTGTTTTATTATGCTCAAACTGGACTCAAACCAGACCAGACCGTCTCAAACCCTTTTGGACCGGCTCAAACACGACCAGACCGGCTAAAACCGGACCAGACCTGCTGAAACCGGTTTTGACCGGCTAAAACCGAACCAGACCGTCTCAAACTGGACTCAAACAGGACCAGACCAGATCAAACTGGTTTTGACCAATTCAAACCAGACCAGACCGGCTCAACCGGATCAAACCGGACCAGACCAGCTTTAACCGGATCAAACCGGACCAGACCGGCTCAAACCAGGGTTGACCGGCTCAAACCCGACCAGACTGGCATAAACCAGACCAGACTGGTTCAAACAACGTTTGAAAGGCTCAAACCGGACTCAAATCAGACCAGAAAGGCTCAAAGCCGGTTAGACTGGCTAAAACCGGACCAGTCCGGCTGAAACCGAATCAAAACGAACAACACCAGCTCTTCGACAGGCACAAACCAAACCAGACCGGCTCAAACCGGACACAAACAGGATGAAAGCGGCTCAAACCGGTGTTATCCTGCTCAAACCGGACTCAAAGCGACCAGACCGGCTCAAACCCGTGTTGAACGGCTCAAACCAGACCATACCGGCTCAAATCGGGCAAGACCATCTCAAATCGGATCATACCGGACCAGACAGGCTCAAACTCAGAACAGACCGGCTCAACCGGATCAAACAAGAGCAGACAGGCTCAAACTGGTTTTGACAGGCTCAATCTGGACTCAAACCGGGCCACACCGGCTCAAACCCGTGTTGACAGACTCAAACCAGACTCAAAACGCACCAGACCAGCTCACAGCAGTTTTGATCAGCTCAAACCGGACCAGACCGTCTCAAACAGGAATCAAACAGGACCAGACCGGATCAAACTGTTTTTCACCATATCAAACCAGACCACACCGGCTTTAAACAGATCAAACCGGACAAGACCAGCTCAAACAATGGTTGACCAGCTCAAACCCGACCTGACTGGCTTAAACCGGACTAGACTGGCTCAAACAGGGTTTGAGCGGCTCAAACCGGGCTCAAATTGGACCAGAACGTCTCAAACCGGGTTAGACTGACTAAAACCGGACCAGACCGGCTCAAACTGAATCAAACCGGACCAGGCCGGCTCTTCATCCGGCTCAAACGGGACCAGACCGGCTCAAACAGGTATTGACCAGCTCAAATCGGACTCAAACTGCAGAAGACCGGCTGAAACCGGTGTTAACCGCCTCAAACTGGACTCAAACCGGATCAGACCGGCTCAAACTGGTGTTGACGGGATCAAACCGGACTCAAACTGGACCAGAACGGCTCAAACCGGACCAGACAGGCACAGACCTGATCAAACCGGACCAGACCGACTCAAACCGGGTTTTACAGGCTCAAACCAGACTCAAACCGGACCAGACAGGCTCAAACCGGTTTTGAACTGACATTTTGGATCCCATTGTGACTATAGGGCCAAAGGAAATATCCTCCGATTAAAATGAGAAAGAAGTTTTCTGAGAAACTTCTTTGTGATCTGTGAATTCATCTCACAGAGTTACACCTTTCCCCTCAAGAAGCCTTTCACTAAGACTGTTCTTGTGGATTTTGCAAAGTGATATTTGGATGTCCATGGAGGGCTATGGTGAAAAGGGAAATATCTTCAGATAAAAACTGGAAAGAAGCTTTCTGAGAGTTTGTTTTGTGTTGTGTAAATTCATGTCACAGAGTTACAGCATTCCCCTCCAGAAGCCGTTCGCTAAGACTGTTCTTGTGGAATCTGCAAAAGGATATTTGGAAGCCCATAGAGGCCTATGGTGAAAAAGAAAATATCCTCAGATGAAAACTGGAAAGAAGATTTCTGAGAAACTGCTTTGTGATGTATGACTTCCACTCACTGAGTTACAGCTGTATTTCGTGGAGCTGTTTGCTAGCCTTATTTCTGTGGAATCTCAGAAATGATATTTCGAATCCCTTTGAAGACTATAAGGCCAAGGAAATATCCTCTGATCAAAATGAACAAGAATCTATCTGAGAAACTTCGTGGTGAACTGTGAATTCATCTCACAGTGTTACAGCTTTTCCCGCAAGAAGTCTTTCGCTAAGACTGTTCTTGAGGAATTTGCAAAGTGATATTTAGAAGCCCATGGAGGGCTACGGTGATAAAAGAAATATCCTCAGATAAAAACTGGGAAGAAGCTTTCCGAGAAACTGCTTTGTGATGTGTCACTTCCACTCACTGAGTTATAGCTGTATGTCGTAGAGCTGCTTGATCACCTTATTTCTGTGGAATATAAAAACTGATATTTCGGATCCCTTTGAAGTCTATAATGCTAAATGAAATATCCTCCAATCAAAATGAGAAAGAAGCTTTCTGAGAAACTTCTTTGGGACCTGTGAATTCATCTCACAGAGTTATAGCTTTCCCCTCAAGAACATTTTCACTATGACTGTTCTTGTGAAATTAGCAAAGTGATATTCGGAAGCCCATTGAGGGCTATGGTGAAAAGGGAAATATCCTCAGATAAAAACTGGAAAGAAGGTTTCTGAGAAACTGCTTTGTGTTCTGTGAATACATCTCCCAGATTTACAGCTTTTCCCCCAAGAAGTCGTTCGCTAAGACTGTTTTTGTTTAATTTGCAAAGGGATATTTGGAAGCGCACAGAGGCCTATGGTGAAAAAGAAAATATCCTCAGATGAAAACTGGAAAGAAGCTTTCTGAGAAACTGCTTTGTGATGTGTGACTTCCAACCACTTAGTTACAGCTGTACTTCGTGGAGCTGTGTGCTAGCCTTATTTCTGTGGAATCTGAGAACTGATATTTCGGATCCTTTGAAGACTATAGGGCCAAAGGAAATATCCTCCGATCAAAAGGAGAAAGAAGCTTTCTCAGAAACTTCTTTGTGATCTGTGAATTCATCTCACAGAGTTACAGCTTTTCCCTCAAGAAGCCTTTCGCTGAGACTGTTCTTGTGGAATTTCCAAAGTGATATTTGGAAGCCCATGGAGGGCTATGGTGAAAAAGGAAATATCCTCAGATAAAAATTGGAAAGAAGCATTCTGAGAAACTGCTTTGTGTTTTGGGAATTCATCTCCCAGAGTTACAGCTTTCCCCTCCAGAAGCCGTTCACTAGGACTGTTCTTGTGGAATTTGCAAAGAGATATTTGGAAATCCATAGAGGCCTATGGTGAAAAAGAAAATATCCTCAGATGAAAACTGGAAAGAAGCTTTCTGAGAAACTGCTTTGTGACGTATGACTTCCACTCACTGAGTTACAGCTGTATTTCATGGAGCTGTTTGCTCGCCTTATTTCTGCGGAATCCGAGAACTGATATTTCGAATCCCTTGAAGACTATAGGGCCAAAGAAAATATCCTCCGATCAAAAGGAGAAAAAAGCTTTCTGAGAAACTTCTTTGTGATCTGTGAATTCATCTCACATAATTACAGCTTTCCCCTAAAGAAACCTTTCGCTAAGACTGTTCTTGTGGAATTTGAAGAGTGATATATGGAAGCCCATAGAGGGCAATGGTGAAAAAGGAAACATCTTCAGTTTAAAACTGGAAAGAAGCTTTCTGAGAAACTGCACTCTGTTCTGTTAATTCATCTCACAGGGTTACATCTTTCCCCTCCAGAAGCCGTTTGCTAAGACTGTTCTTGTGGAATTTTCAAAAGGATATTTAGAAGCCCATAGAGGCCTATGGTGAAAAAGAAGTTATCCTCAAATAAAAACTGGAAGGAAACTTTCTGAGAAACTGCTTTGTTTTCTGTGAATTCATCTCACAGAGTTACAGCTTTCCCCTCCTGAAGCTGTTCACTAAGACAGTTCTTGTGGAATTTGCAAAGGGATATTTGGAAGCCCGTAGAGGCCAATGGTGAAAACGAAAATATCCTCAGATGAAAATTCGAAAGAAGCTTTCTGAGAAATTGCATTGTGATGTGTGACTTCCACTCACTGAGTTACACCTGTATTTCGTGGAGCTCTATGCTAGGCTTATTATTGTGGAATCTGAGAACTGATATTTCAGATCCCTTTGAAGGATATAGGGTTAAAGGAAATATCCTCTGATCAAAATAAGAAAGGAGTTTTCTGAGAAACTACTTTGTGACCTGTGAATTCATCTCACAGAGTTACAGCTTGCCCCACAAGAACCCTTTCGGTAAGACTGTTCTTGTGGAATTTGCAAAGTGATATTTGGAATCCCATGGAGGGCTATGGTGAAAAGGGAAATATCCTCAGATAAAAATTGGAAAGAAGCTTTCTGAGAAACTACTTTGTGTTCTGTAAATTCATCTCACAGTGTTACAGCTTTCCCCTCCAGAAGCCGTTCGCTAAGAGTGTTCTTGTGGAATTTGCAAAGGGTATTTGGAAGCCCATAGAGGCCTATGGTGAAAAAGAAAATATCCTCAGATGATAACTGGAAAGAAGCTCTCTGAGAAACTGCTTTGTGATGTGTGACTTCCAACCACTTAGTTACAGCTGTGTGTCATGGAGCTGTTTGCTAGCCTTATTTCTGTGGAATCTGAGCACTGATATTTCGGGTCCCTTGGAGGACAATAGGGCGAAAGGAAAAATCCTCCGATCAAAATGAGAAAGAAGCTTTCTGAGAAACTTCTTTGTGATCTGTGAATTAATCTCACAGAGTTACAGCTTTGCCTCAAGAAGCCTTTCGCTATGAGTGCTCTTGTGGAATTTGCAAAGTGATATTTGGAAACCCATAGAGGGCTATTGTGAAAAGGGAAATATCGTTAGACAAAAACTGGAAAGAAGCTTTCTGAGAATCTGCTTTGTGTTCCCTGAATTCATCTCCCAGAATTACAGCTTTCCCCTCCAGAAGCCGTTCGCTAAGACTGTTCTTGTGGAATTTGTAAAGGGATATTTGGAAGCTCATAGAGACCTATGGTGAAAAAGAAAATATCCTCACATGAAAACTGGAAACAAGCTTTCTGAGAAACTGCTTTGTGATGTGTGACTCCCACTCACAGAGTTACAGCTGTATTTTGTGGAGCTGTTCGCTGGCTTAATTTCTGTGGATTCTGAGAACTGATATTTCGGATCCCTTGGAAGACTATAGGGCCAAAGGAAACATCCACCCATCAAAATGAGAAAGAAGATTTCTGAGAAACTACTTTGTGAGCTGTGAATTCATTTCACAGAGTTACAGCTTTCCCTTCAAGAAACCTTTCACTAAGACTGTTCCTGTGAAATTTGAAAGTGATATTTGGAAGCCCAGGGAGGTCTATGGTGAAAAGTGAAATGCCTCAGATAAAAACTGGAAAGAAGCTTTCTGAGAAACTGCTTTGTGTTCTTTGAATTCATCTCTGAGAGTTACAGCTTTCCCCTCCAGAAATCGTTCGCTAAGATTGTTCTTGTGCAATTTGCAAAGGGATATTTGGAAGCCCAATGAGGACTACGGTGGAAAAGAAAATATCCTCAGATGAAAACTGGAAAGAAGCTTTCTGAGAAACTGCTTTGTGATGTGTGACTTCCACTCACTGAGTTACAGCTGTATTTCATGAAACTGTTTGCTAGCCTTATTTCTGTGGAATGTGAGAACTGATATTTCGGATCTCTTTGAAGACTATAGGACCAAAAGAAATGTCCTCCGATCAAAATGAGAAAGAAGCTTTCTGAGAAACTGCTTGGTGATCTGTGAATTCATCTCACAGAGTTACAGCTTTCCCCTAAGAAGCCTTTCGGTAAGTCTCTTCTGGAACTTGAAAGGGATATATGGAAGCCCAAGGAAGGCTGTGGTGAAAAGGGAGATATACTCAGACAAAAACCGTAAAGAAGCTTTCTGAGAAACTGCTTTGTGTTCTGTGAATACATCTCCCAGAATTAGAGCTTTCCCCTCCAGAAGCCGTTCGCTAAGACTGTTCTTGTGGAATATGCAAAGGGATATTTGGAAGCCCCTGGAGGGCTATGGTGAAAAGGGAAATATCCTCAGATAAAAACTGGAAAGAAGCTTTCTGAGAAACGACTTTGTGTTCTGTGGATTCATCTCTCAGAGTTACAGGTTTCTCCTCCAGAAGCCGTACGCTAAGACTGTTCTTGTGGAATTTGCAAAGGGATATATGGAAGCCCATAGAGGCCTATGGTGAAAAAGAAAATATCCTCAGATAAAAATTGGAAAGAAGCTTCCTTAGAAACTGGTTTGTGATGTATGACTTCTCCTCACTGTGTTACAGCTGTATTTCGTTGAGCTGTTTTCTACACTTATTTCATGGAATCTGAGAACTGATATTTCGGATCCCTTGGAGGAAAATAGGGCCAAAGGAAATATCCTCTGATCAAAATGAGAAAGAAGCAATGTGAGAAACTTTGTGGTGATCTGTGAATTCATCTCACAGAGTTACAGCTTTTCCCGCAAGAAGCCTTTCGCTAAGACTGTTCTTGAGGAATTTGCAGAGTGATATTTAGAAGACCATGGAGGGCTACGGTGAAAAGGGAAATATCCTCAGATAAAACCTGGAAAGAAGCTTTCTGAGAAACTGCTCTGTAATGTGTTACTTCCACTCACTGAGTTAAAGCTGTATGTCATAGAGCTGTTTGCTAGCCTTATTACTGTGGAATCTGAGAACTGCTATGTCGGATCCTTTAGAAGACTATAATGCTAAAGGAAATATCCTCCAATCAAAATGAGAAAGAAGCTTTCTGAGAAACTTCGTGGTGACCTATGAATTCATTTCACAGAGTTACAGCTTTTCCCTCAAGAAGTTTTTTGCTAAGACTGTTCTTGTGAAATTTCCAACGTGATATTTGGAAGCCCATATAGGTCTATGGTGAAAAGGGAAATATCCTCAGATCAAAACTGGAAAGAAGCTTTTTGAGAAACTTCTTTGAGATCTGTGAATACATCTCCCAGAGTTAGAGCTTTCCCCTCCAGAAGCCATTCACTAAGACTGTTCTTGTGGAATTTACAAAGGGATATATGGAAGCGCATAGAGGCCTATGGTGAAAAAGAAATTATCCTCAGATGAAAACTGGAAAGAAGCTTTCTGAGAAACTGCTTTGTGATGTGTGAATTAAACTCACTGAGATACAGCTGTATTTCGTGGAGCTGTGTGCTAGGCTTATTTCTGTCTAATCTGAGAACTGATATTTTGAATCCCTTTGAAGACTATAGGGCCAAAGGATATATCCACCAATCAAAATGAGAAAGAAGCTTGCTGAGAAATTTCTTTGTGATCTGTGAATTCATCTCACAGAGTTACACCTTTCCCCTCAAGAAGCCTTACTCTAAGACTGTTCTTGTGGAATTTGCAAAGTGATATTTGGATGTCCATGGAGGGCTATGGTGAAAAGGGAAATATCTTCAGATAAAAACTGGAAAGAAGCTTTCTGAGAGTTTGTTTTGTGTTGTGTGAATTCATGTCACAGAGTTACAGCATTCCCCTCCAGAAGCCGTTCGGTAAGACTGTTCTTGTGGAATCTGCAAAAGGATATTTGGAAGCCCATAGAGGCCTATGGTGAAAAAGAAAATATCCTCAGATGAAAACTGGAAAGAAGCTTTCTGAGAAACTGCTTTGTGATGTGTGACTTCCACTCACTGAGTTACAGTTGTATTTCATGGAGCTGTTTGCTAGCCTTATTTCTGTGGAATCTGAGAACTGATAATTCAGATCCCTTTGAAGACCATAGGGCCAAAGAAAATATCCTCTGATCAAAAGGAGAAAAAGCTTTCTCAGAAACTTCTTTGTGATCTGCGAATTCATCTCACCGAGTTACAGCTTTCCCCTGAAGAAGCCTTTCGCTAAGACTCTTCTTGTGGAATTTTCAAAGTGATATTTGGAAGCCCATGAAGGGCTATTGTGAAAAGGGAAACGTCCTCAGATAAAAGCAGGAAAGAAGCTTTCTGAGAAACTGCTTTGAATTCTGTGAATTCATCGCCGAGAGTTACAGCTGTCTCCTCCAGAAGCCGTTCACTAGCACTGTTCTTGTGGAATTTGCAAAGGGATATTTGGAAGCCCATAGAGGCCTATGTTGAAAAAGAAAATATCCTCAGATGGCAACTGGAAAGAAGCTTTCTGAGAAACTGCTTTGTGATGTGAGAATTCCACTCACTGAGTTACAGTTTTATTTCGTGGAGCTGTTGGCTAGCCTTATTTCTGTGGAATCTGAGAACTGATATTTCGGATCCCTTTGAAGACTATAGGGCCAAAGGATATATCCTCCGATCAAAATGAGAAAGTAGCTTTCTGAGAAACTTCTTTGTGATCTGTGAATTCATTTCACATAGTTACTGCTTTCCCCTCAAGAAGCCTTTCTCTAAGACTGTTCTTGTGGAATTTCAAAGTGATATTTTCAAGCCCATGGAGGGCTATGGTGAAAAGGGAAATATCCTCAGATAAAAACTGGAAAGAAGCTTTCTGAGAAAACTGCTTTGTGTTCTGTGAATTCACCTCCCAGACTTAGAGCTTTCCCCTCCAGAAGCCGTTCGCTAAGACTGTTCTTGTGGAATTTGCAAAGGGATATTTGGAAGCCCATAGAGGCTTATGGTGAAAAAGAAGTTATCCTCAAATAAAAACTGGAAAGAAACTTTGTGAGAAACTGTTTCGTGATGTGTGACTTCCACTCACTGAGTTACACCTGTATTTCGTGGAGCTGTTTGCTACCCTTATTGTTGTGGAATCTGAGAATTAATATTTCGGATCCCTTTGAAGATTATCAGGCCAAAGGAAATATCCTCCAATCAAAATGAGAAAGAAGCTTTCTGAGAAACTTCTTTGTGATCTGTGAATTCATCTCACAGAGTTACAGCTTTGCCTCAAGAAGCCTTTCGCTCTGAGTGCTCTTGTGGAATTTGCAAAGTGATATTTGGAAGCCCATGGAGTGCTATGGTGAAAAGGGAAATATCCTCAGATAAAAACATGAAAGAAGCTTTCTGAGAAACTGCTTTGTGTTCTGTGAATTCATCTCACAGAGTTACAGCATTCCCCTCCAGAAGCCGTTCGCTAGACTGTTCTTGTGTAATTTTCTAAGGGATATTTGGAAGCCCATAGATTTCTATGGTGAAAACGAAAACTGATATTTCGGATCCCTTTGAACACTAACCCTAAACCTAACCCTAACCCTAACCCGAACCCTAACCCTAACTCCAGCTCAAACCCGAGGAGTACCAAACCGTCTCAAACCGGACTCAAACCGGACCAGACCGGCTCAAACCGGTTTGGACTGGCTCATACCAGATCATACAGGCTCAACCAGATTAAAGCGGACCAGGCCGGATCAAACTGGATCAAACCGGTCCAGAACCGCTCAAAACGGATCAAACCAGACCAGACCGGCTCAAACCTGTTTTGACCAGCTCAAACAGGTCTCAAACCGGACCCGATCGGCTCAAACCGGTTTTGACCAGCTCAAACTGGACCAGGACCAGACCGTCTCAATCCGGACTCAAACCGGACCAGACCGGATCAAACCGATGTTGACTGGCTCAAACCGGACACAAACCGGACCAGACAGGCAGAAACCGGTTTTGACCTGCTCAAACCCGACCAGAACGGCTCAAACCGGATTTGACTGGCTAAAGTCGTACCAGACCGGCACAAACCGGTCTTGACCATATCAAACTGGACTCAAACCGGACCAGGCAAGTTAAAACAGTCTCAAACCGGACCAGACCAGCTCAACCGGCTCGAAGCGGACCAGATTGGCTCAAACCGGGTTTGTCCGGCTCAAACCGGACTCAAACTGGACCAGACTGGCTCAAATCGGACCAGACCGGCTCAAACCAGTTTTGACTGCCTCAAACAGTAGCAGACCGGCTCAAACAGGATCAAAACGGACCAGACCAGCCCTTAGACCAGCTCAAACATGTTTTGACCAGCTCAAATCGGACCAGACCGGCTCAAACCGGTTTTGACCGGGTCAAACCGGACCAGACCGGCTCCAACCGGTTTTGACCTGCTGAAACGGGACCAGACCAGCTTAAACCTTATCAAACCGCTCCAGACCGGCTCAAACCGGTGTTGAATGGTTCAAACTGGATTCAAACTGGACCAATCGTGCTCAAACGCCTTTAGACAGGCTCAAACCGGACGAGACCGGCTCAAACCGGTTTTCACTGGCTGAAAACGAACCAGGACCAGACTGGCTCAAACCAGACTCAAACGGGACCAGTCCAGCTCAAACTGGTGTAGACCAGGTCAAACGGGTCCCAAACCGGACCAGACCACCTCCAATGGGTTTTGACCAGCTCAAACCAGACCACACCGGCTCAACCGGATCAAACCGGACCAGACAGGTTTAACCGGATCAAACCGGACCAGACCGGCGGAAGCCGGTGTTGACCGGCTCAGACAGGACTCAAACCGGACCAGACTGTCTCAAACCAGTGTTGAATGTCTCAAACCGGATTCAAACCGCAACAATCTGGCTCAAATCGGTTTCCACTGGCTCAAATCAGACGAGACCAGCTCAAACCGGTTTTCACCAGCTCAAAACGAACCAGAACCAGACCGGCTCAAACCAGACTCAAACCATTCCAGACCGGCTCAAATGGGTGTAGACCGGCTCAAACCGGACCGAAACTGGACCAGACCGGCTCCAACCGGTTTTGACCAGCTCAAACCGGGCCAAACCGGCTCAACCAGTACAAACCGGACCAGACCGGCTCATTCCGGATTAAAGCAGATCAGACCGGCTCAAATCGGTTTTCACTGGCTCAAACCGGACTGAAACCGGACCAGACCGGCTCAAACTGGACTCAAACCGGACTAGACCGGCTCAAACCGGTTTCAAATGGCTCAAACCAGACCAGACAGGCTCAATCGGCTCAAACCGTACTAGACTGGCATAAACTGGATCAAACTGGTTTTTACCGGCTCAATACGGACCATACCGTTTCAAACCGGATTTGACCGTCGCAAACCGGACTCAAACCAGACCAGAAAATCTCAAACCAGCTCAAACCGGACGAGACCGGCTCAACCGGATCAAACAGGGCGAGACCGGCTTAAACCGGTTTTGGCTGGCTCAAACCGGAGCAGACCGGCTCAAACCGGATCAAAACGGAGCAGACCGGCTCTTAGACCAGCTCAAACATGTTTTGACCAGCTCAAATCGGACCAGACCAGCTCAAACCGGTGTTGACCGGCTCAAACCGGACCAGACCGCCTCAACCAGATCAAACCGGACCAGACCGGCTTAAACCGGATCAAACCGGAACAGATCGGCTGAAGCCGGTGTTGATCGGCTCAGACCGGACTCAAACCGGACCAGACTGGCTCAAACCGGTGTTGAATGGCTCAAACCGGATTCAAACCAGACCAGTCCAGCTCAAATCGGTTTTGACTGGCTCAAACCAGATGAGACCAGCTCAAACCGGTTTTCACCAGCTCAAAATGAACCAGGACCAGACCGGCTCAAACCAGACTCAAACCGGACCAGACCGGCTCAAACGGGGGTAGACCGGCTCAAACCGGACCCAAACCGGACCAGACCGACTCCAACCGGTTTTGACCAGCTCAAACCAAACCAGACCAGCTCAACCAGTTCAAACCAGACCAGACCAGCTTAAACCAGATCAAACTGGGCCAAACAGGCTCAAACCGGTGTTGACCGGCTCACACCGGACTCAAACCAGACTAGACTGGCTCAAACCGGTTTTGACCAGCTCAAACCGGACCAGACCAGCTCAACCGGATCAAACCGGACCAGACAGGCTTAAACCGGATCAAACCGGACCAGACCAGCTCAAACCGGTGTTGACCGGCTCAGACCCGAACAGAAAGGCTTAAACCAGACCAGACTGGCTCAAACCGGGTTTGACCAGCTCAAACTGGACTCAAACCGGAACACCGGATCAAAACGGTTTTGACCGGCTCAAATACGACCACACCGGCTCAAACTGGACCAGACCGGCTCAAACCGGGTTTGACCGGATCAAACAGCACCAGACTGGCTCAAACCAGACCAGACCGTCTCAAAACGGCTCAAACCGGACCAGAACAGCTCAAACCTGGCTTGACCGGCTCTAACCGGACACAAACCGGAGCAGACCCACTGAAAACGGTTTTGACCAGCTCAAACAGGATCAGACCAGCTCAAGCCAGGCTTGACCGGCTCAAACCTGATCAAACCCAACCAGAACGTCTCTTAGACCAGCTCAAACAGGTTTTGACAGGCTCAAATCGAACCAGACCTCCTCAAACCGGTTTGGACCGGCTCAAACCGGACTCAAACCGGTTTTGACTGGCACAATCCGGACCAGACCGCCTCAAGCCGATTTTGACCGCGTCAAACCAGACTCAAACCGGACCAGACCGGCTGAAACCGGACTCAAACCGGACTAGACCAGCTCAAACCGGTTTTGAATGGCTCAAACTGGACCAGGAGCATACCGGCTCAAACCAGGATCAAACTGCACCATACCGGCTCAAACCGGTTTGGACCGGCTCCAACTGGACCAGACCGAACAATCCATCTCAAACCGGACAAGACCGGCTCGAACAGGATTTGACTGGCTCAAATCGGACCAGACCAGCTCAAACTGGTTTTCACCGGCTCAAACCCAACCCCACCGGCTCAAACCGGGCCAGACCGGCTCAAATCGGATCAAACCGCACCAGACCGTCTCAAACCATCTCAAACTGGATCAGACTGGCTCAACCCAGTTGCAAACCAGACCAGAACGGCTGAAAACGGTTTTGACCGGCTCCAACTGGAGCAGATCGTCTCAAACCGGATCAAACCGAACCAAACGGCTCAAACCGGTTTTGTCCAGCTCAAACCAGACCAGACAGGCTCAAACCGGCACAAACCAGACCAGACCGGCTTAAACAGGATTTGACTGGCTCAAACCGAAGCAGACCAGCTCAAACAGGATCAAAACGGACCAGATCGGCTGTTAGAACAGCTCAAACATGTTTTGACCGGCTCAAATCGGACCAGACAGGCTCAAACCGGTTTTCACCAACTCAAACTGGACCAGACCGGCTCAACCGGATCAAACTGGACCAGACCGTCTTAAACCAGATCAAACTGGACCAGACCGGCTCAAACCGGTGTTGACCGGCTCAGACCGGACTCAAACCGGACCAGACTGGCTCTAACCGGTGTTATACGGCTCAAACTGAATTCAAACCTGACCAGTCCAGCTCAAACCGGTTTCCACTGGGTCAAACCGGACGAGACCGGCTCAAACCGGTTTTCACCGGCTCAAAACTAACCAGGACCAGACTGGCTCAAACCAGACTAAACCGGACCAGACCGGATCAAAGCGGTGTAGACCGGCTCAAACCAGACCCAAACCGTACCAGACTGGCTCCAACCGGTTTTGACCAGCTCAAACTGGACCAGACTGGCTCAACCGGATCAAACTGGACCAGACAGACTTAAACCGGATCAAACCGGACCAGACCGGCTCAAACTGGTGTTGACCGGCTCAGACCTGAACACAAATGCTTAAACCGGACCAGACTGGCTCAAACCAGGTTTGACTGGATCAAAACAGACTCAAACCGGACCAGACCATCTCAAACTGGTTTGACCGGCTCAAACACGACCACATCGGCTCAAACCGGACCAGACCGTCTAATACCAGTTTGACCGGATCAATCCAGACCAGACTGGCTCAAACCGGACCAGACCGGATCAAACAGGCTAAAACCGGACCAGAACAGCTCAAACCGGGCTTGACCGGCTCAAAGCGGACTCAAACTGGACCAGACCCGCTGAAAACAGTTTTGACCGGCACAAACCGCACCAGACCAGCTCAAACCAGGCTTGACCGGTTCAAACCTGATCAAACCTGACCAGACCGGCTCTTAGACCAGCTCAAACAGGATTTGACAGGCTCAAATCGAACCAGACCGCCTCAAACTGGTTTTGACCGGCTCAAACCGGACTCAAACCGGACCAACCGGCTCAAACGAGTTTTGTCCGGCTCATACCACACCAGACTGGCTCAACGGGATCAAACCAAACCCGACCAGCTCAAACCGGCCCAAAAGGACCAGATCGGCTCAAACCCGAACAGACCGGCTCAAACCCGACCAGACCGTCTCAAACCCGACCAGACCGGCTCAAACTGGACCAGACCGGTTCAAACCGGTTTTGACCGATTCAAACTGGACTCAAACCGCAAACGACCAGCTCAAACCGCTTTTGACCTATTCAAACCAGACCAGGGATGCTCAAACCAGATCAAACCAGAAAAGACTGGCTCAAACCGGTTTTCACCGTCTCAAACTGGTTGAGACCGTCTCAAACTGGACTCAAACTGGACCAGACAGGATCAAACCGATTTTGACCGGCTCATACCAGTCCAGACCTGCTCAAACAGATCAAAACGGACCCAACTGTCTTAAACCGGAACAAACCGGACCAGACGGGGTCAAATCGGTGTTAACCAGCTAAAACCCGACCAGACTGGCTTAAACCAGACCAGACGGGCTCAAACCGGCTTTGACCGGCACAAATCGGACTCAAACCAGACCAGACCGGCTCAAACCGGTGTTGACCGGTTCCAACCAGACTCAAAGCGGACCAGACCCTCTCAAACCACTGTTGAACGGCTCAAACCGGACTCAAACCAGACCAGACTAGCTAAAACCGATTTGACCGGCTCAAACCAAAACAGACTGGCTCAAACGGTTCAAACCGGACCAGACCAGCTCAAACCGATTTTCACCGTCTCACACCGGACCAGACCAGCTTAAAAAGGATCAAATTGGTTTTGAACGGCTCAATACGGACCATAACGTCTCAAACCGGTTTTGACCGGCTCAAACCGGACTCAAACCGAACCAGGCAAGCTAACACCGGCTCAAACAGGACCAGACCGGCTCAAACCAGCTAAAACCGGACCAGACCAGGTCAAACCGGTTTTGTCCGGCTCAAACGAGACTCAAACCGTACCAGACAGCCTCAAACCGGTTTTGAACGGCTCAAATCGGACTCAAACCAGACCAAACCGGCTCAAACCAGTTTGGACCGGCTCAAACCCGACCAGAATGGCACAAACTGGATCAAATCGGACCAGACCGGCGCATACCAGTTTGGACCGGCTCAAACCGGAACAGACAGGCTCAAACCGGTCCAGACCGGCTTGAACCGGATCAAACTGGACCAGACCGGCTCTTAGACCATCTCAAACCGGTTTTGATCGGCTCTATATGGACCAGACCGGCTCTAACCGGACCAGACCGGCTAAAACCGGTGTTGACCATCTCAAACCGATCTCAAACTGGACCAGACTGGCTCAAAACGGTTTTGACTGGCTCAAACCAGACCAGACCTACTCAACGGGATCAAACTGGACCACACCGGCTTGAACCGGATCAAACCGGACCACCGGCTCAAACCGGTGATGACCGGCTCAAACCCGACCAGACTGGCTGAACCCGGACCAGACTGGCTCAAAATGGATTTGACCGGCTCAAACCGGACTCAAACCAGACCAGACCGGCTCAAACCGGACGATACCCGCTCAAACCGGATCAAACCGGACCAGACCGGCTCATAGACCGGCTCAAACTGGCTTTGACCGGCTCAAACCTGACTCAAACCGGACTAGACCAGCTCAAACCGGTGTTCACCGGTTCGAGCTGGACTCAAACCAGACCAGAGCCTCTCAAACCGGTGTTGACCGGCTCAAACCGGACTCAAACCGCACCAGACCGGCTCAAACTGGAGAAGACCCACTCAAACTGGATCAAACCTGACCAGACTGACTCAAACCGGCTCAAACTACACCACACGGAATAAAACGGGATCAAACCAGATGAGACCGGCTGAAAATGGATCAATCCGGACCAGACCAGCTAGACCCACTAAATCCGGTTTGGTCCGGCTCAAACCGGACTCAAACCGATATTGACCGGCTCAAACCTGATCAAACCGGACCAGACCGGCTCAATCCAGATCAAACCGGACCAGACCGGCTAAAACCGGTTTTGACCGGCTCAAACCGGACCAGACTGGCTCAAGCAGATCACACTGGACCAGACCGGCTTAAACCGGATCAAACCGGAAGAGACCGCCTCAAACCAGCGTTGACTGGCTCAGACCCGACCAGACGGGTTAAACCGGACCAGACTGACTCAAACCGGGTTTCACTGGCTCACTCAGGGGAGTGTACACGAAGGGGAGTGCTCATTCAGGGGAGAGCGCACTCGGGGGAGTCCTCAATCAAGGGAGTGCACACACAGGGGAGTGCACACTCAGGGGAGTGCTCACACAGGGGAGTGGCCACTGAGGTGAGAGCTCACACAGGGAAAAGCCCACTCAGGGGAGTTCTCACTCAGGCGAGTCCACACTCAGGGGAGTGCACACTCACAGTAGTCCTCACTCAGGCGAGTGCACTCTCAGGTGAGAGCACACTCAGGGGAGTGCTTACTCAGGGGAGTGCACACTCAAAGGAGTGCACACTCAGGGGAGTGCACACTCAGTGGAGTCCTCACTCATGAGAGTGCGAACTAAGAGGAGTACACATTCAGGGGAGTGCTCACACAGGGGAATGCACACTCAGGGGAGACCTCCCTCAGGAGAGTGCACACTCAGGGGAGTGCTCCCTCAGGGGAGTGCACACACAGGGAAGTGCACACTCAGGTGAGCGCACACTCAGGGGAGTGCTCATTCAGGTGAGAGCACACTCAGGGGAGTCCTCACTCAGGCGAGTGCACATTCAGGGGAGTGCCCACTCAGAGTAGTCCTTACTCAGGTGAGCACACACTCAGGGGAGTGCGCACTCAGGGGAGCTCTCACTCAGGGGAGTGCTCATTCAGGGGAGTGCACACTCAGGGGAGTCATCACTCAGACGAGTACCCCCTCAGGAGAGCGCTCACTCTGGTGAGTCCTCACTCAGGCGAGTTCACACTCAAGGGAGTGCCCACTCAGAGTAATCCTTACTCAGGTGAGCGCACACTCATGGGAGTGCACACTTAGCAGAGCACACACTCAAGGGAGTGCACACACTTGGGGGTGCACACTCAGGGGAGTCCTCACTCAGGAGAGTGCGAACTAAGAGGAGTGCACACTCAGGGGAGTGCTCACTCAGGGGAGTGCACACACAGGGCTGTCCTCACTGAGGGGAGCGCTCACTCAGGGGAGTGCACAATCAGGTGAGCCCACACTCAGGGGAGTGCACACTCAGGGGAGTCCTCACTCAGGAGAGTGCGAACTCAGGGAAGTGCACTCCCTAGGGTGCAAACACTCAAGGGAGTACACACTCAGGGTAGTGCACACTCAAGGGAGTCCTCAATCAGGAGAGTGAGAACTCAGAGGAGTGCACACTCAGCGGAATGCTCTTTCAGGGGAGTGCACACTCAGGGGAGTCATCACTCAGACGAGTATGCCCTCAGGAGAGCACTCACTCTGGGGAGTCCTCACACAGGCGAGTTCACACTCAGGGGAATGCACACTCAGGGGTGTCCTCACCCAGGCGAGTGCACACTCAGGTTAGTGCACATTCAGGGGAGCGCTAACTCAGGGGAGTTCACACTCTGGGTAGCGCAATCTCAAGGGAGCGCAAACTCAGGGGAGTGTAAACTCAGGGGAGTGCTCAATCAGTGGAGTGCACACTCAGGGGAGTCCACACTCAGGAGAGTTCACACTCAGGGTTGGGCACACTCAGGGGTGTCCTCACCCAGGCGAGTGCACACTCAGGTGAGTTCGCACTCAGGGGAGCGCTCACTCAGGGCAGCGCACACACTGGGGAGAGCACACTCAGGGGAGCGCACACTCATGGGAGTGCACACACAGGGGATTGCTCACTAAGGGGAGCGCACCCTTAGCGGAGTGCACGCTCAGGTGAGCATACACTCAGGGGAGTGCACACTCAGGGGAGTCCTCACTCAAAAGAGTGCAAACTCAGGGGATTGAAATCACAGGGTAGCACACACTCAGGGGTGTGCCCCCTCAGGGGAGTCCTCACTCAGGAGAGTGCGAACTCAGAGGAGTGCACACTCAGGGGAGTGCTCATTCAGGGGAGTACACACTCAGGGGAGTCCTCACTCAGACGAGTACCCCCTCAGGATAGCGCTCACTCTGGTGAGTCCACACTCAGGCGAGTTCACACTCAGGGGAGTGCCCACTCAGAGTAGTCCTTACTCAGGTGAGCGCACACTCAGGGGAGTGCACACTTAGCGGAGCGCTCACTCAGGGGAGTGCATACTCAGCGGAGCGCCCACTCAGGGGAGTGCACACACTGGGGGGTGCACACTCAGGGGAGTCCTCACTCAGGAGAGTGTGAACTAAGAGGAGTGCACACTCAGGGGAGTGCACACACAGGGGTGTCCTCACCGAGGGGAGCGCTCACTCAGGGGAGTGCACAATCAGGTGAGCCCACACTCAGGGGAGTGCACACTCAGGGGAGTCCTCAGGAGAGTGCGAACTCAGGGAAGTGCACTCCCTGGGGAGCAAACACTCAAGGGAGTACACATTCAGGGTAGTGCACACTCAAGGGAGTCCTCACTCAGGAGAGTGTGAACTCAGAGGAGTGCACGCTCAGTGGAGTGCTCTTTCAGGGGAGTGCACACTCAGAGGAGTCATCACTCAGACGAGTACGCCCTCAGGAGAGCACTCACTCTGGGGAGTCCTCACACAGGCGAGTTCACACTCAGGGGAATGCACACTCAGGGGTGTCCTCACCCAAGCGAATGCACACTCAGGTTAGTGCACACTCAGGGGAGTGCTCACTCAGGGGAGTTCACACTCAGGGTAGCGCAATCTCAAGGGAGCGCAAACTCAGGGGAGTGTAAACTCAGGGGAGTGCTCAATCAGTGGAGTGCACACTCAGGGGAGTCCACACTCAGGAGAGTTCACACTCAGGGTTGGGCACACTCAGGGGTGTCCTCACCCAGGCAAGTGCAAACTCAGGGGAGTTCGCACTCAGGGGAGCGCTCACTCAGGACAGCGCACACACTGGGGAGAGCACACTCAGGGGAGCGCACACTCATGGGAGTGCACACACAGGGGAGTGCTCACTCAGGGGAGCGCACCCTCAGCGGAGTGCACACTCAGGTGAGCATACACTCAGGGGAGTGCACATTCAGGGGAGTCCTCACTCAAAAGAGTGCAAACTCAGGGGATTGAAATCTCAGGGTAGCACACACTCAGGGGGTGCCCCCTCAGGAGAGTCCTCACTCAGGAGAGTGCGAACTCAGAGGAGTGCACACTCAGGGGAGTGCTCATTCAGGGGAGTACCCACTCAGGGGAGTCGTCACTCAGATGAGTGCACACTCAGGGGAGTGCACACTCTGGGAGGCGCTCACAAAGCGGAGTGCTCACTCAGGTGAGCGCTCACTCAGGGGAGTGCACACTCAGGGGATCAAACCGGACCAGTCCATCTCAAACCGGTTTGACCGGCTCAAACAGGACGGCACTGGGTCAAACCGGACCAGACCGGCTCAAACCAGTTAGACCGTATCAAACCAGACCAGACCGGATCAAACCAGCTCAAACCGGACCAGGACAGCTGAAGCCGGGCTTGACCAGCTCAAAACGGACTCAAACCGGACCAGACTGGATGAAAACTGTTTTGACTGGCTCAAACCGGACCAGACAAGCTCAAACAGGGCTTGATCGGCTCAAACCTGATCAAACCTGACCAGACCGTCTCTTAGACCAGCTCAAACAGGTTTTGACAGGCTCAAATCGAACCAGACTGCCTCCAACCGGTTTTGACCGGCTCAAACCAGACTCAAACCGGACCAGACCGGCTGAAACTGAACTCAAACCGGACTACACCGGCTCAAACCGGTTTTGATCGGCTCAAACTGGACCAGGAGCATACCGGCTCAAACTGGACTCAAACTGCACCATACCGGCTCAATCTGGTTTGGACCAGCTCCAACAGGACCAGACCGGCTCAATCCGGCTCAAACCAGACCAGACCGGCTCGAACAGGATTTGACTGGCTCAAAAGGACCAGACCAGCTCAAACCAGCTTTCACCGGCTCAAACCCGACCCCACCGGCTCAACCCGGGCCAGACCGTCTCAAATCAGATCAAGCCGGACCAGATCCTCTCAAACCGTCTCAAACTGGACCAGACCAGCTCAACACGGTCTCAAACCAGACCAGACTGGCTGAAAACTGTTTTGACCGGCTCCAACCGGAACAGACCGTCTCAAACTAGATCAAACCAGACCAGACCGGCTCAAACCGGTTTTCACCGTCTCAAACCGGCCCAGATTGTCTCAAACCGGACTGAAACTGGACCAGACCAGCTCAAATTGGCGTTGACCGGCTCAAACCCGACAAGACTGGCTTAAACCAGACCAGACTGGATCAAACCAGCTTTCACCGGCCCAAACTGGATTCAAACCGGACCAGACTGGCTCAAACCGGTGTTGACCGGTTCCAACCAGACTCAAACCGGACCAGACCCTCTCAAACCGGAGTTCAACGGCTCAAACCGGACTCAAACCGCACCAGACTAGCTAAAACCGGTTTTGACTGGCTCAAACCAGAACAGACCGGCTCAACTGGTTCAAACCGGACCAGACGGGCTCAAACCGGATTAAACCGGACCAGACCGGCTCAAAGCGGTATTCACCATCTCAAACCGGACCAGACCGGCTTAAACCAGATCAAACCGGTTTTGACCTGATCAATACGGACCATAACGTCTCAAACTGGTTTTGACCGGCTCAAACCGGACTCAAACCGGACCAGGCAAGCTAAAACTGGCTCAATCCGGATCATACCGGCTCAAACCGGCTCAAACCGGACCAGACCGCCTCAAACCGGTTTTGACTGACTCATATCGGACTCAAACCGGACCAGACCGGCTGAAACCGGTTTTGACTGGCTCAAACCTGTCCAGACCGGCTCAAACCGGTGTAGACCGGCTCAAACCGGACACAAACCGGACCAGACCGGCTCCAACCGATTTTCACCAGTTCAATCCGGACCAGACCCGCTCAAACCGGATCAAACTGGACGAGACTGGCTCTTAGACCGGCTCAAACCGGTTTTAACCGGCTCACACTGGACTCAAACCAGACCAGAACGGCTCAAACCGGTGTTGACCGGTTCAAACCGGACTCAAACCGGACCAGACCCTCTCAAACCTGTGTTGACCGGCTCAAACCGGACTCAAACCGGACCAGACTAGCTAAAACCGATTTTGACCGGCTCAAACCAGAACAGACCAGCTCAACCGGTTCAAACCGGACCAGACCGGCTCATACCGCTTTTCACCGTGTCAAACCGGACCAGACCGGCTTAAACCGGATCACACCGGTTTTGACCATCTCAATACGGACCATAACGTCTCCAACCGGTTTTGACCAGCACAAACCGGACTCAAACCGGACCAGGCAAGATAAAACCGGCACAAACCGGACCAGACCGGCTCAAACCGGACGCAAACAGGACCACACCAGCTCAAACCGTTTATGACCAGCTCAAACTGGACTCAAACATGACCAGACCGTCTGAAACTGGTGTTGACCGTCTCCAACCGGACTCAAACCGGACCAGACCGGCTCAAAACGGTTCTGACCGGCTCAAACTCGACCAGACCGGCTCAAACCAGATCAAACCGAACCAGACCGGCTCTAACCAGTTTTGACCAACTCTAACCGGAACAGACTGACTCAAACCGGTTTTGACCGACAAACCGGACTCAAACCGGACCAGACCGGCTCAAATCGGAACACACCGGCTCAAACCTGTTTTGACTGACTCAAACCGGAGCAGACCAGCTCAAACAGGATCAAAACGGACCAGACCGGCTCTTAGACCAGCTCAAACATGTTTTAACCTGCTCAAATCGGACCAGACCGGCTCAAACCGGTTTTGACCGGCTCAAACTGAACCAGACCGGCTAAATCGGATCAAACTGGACCAGACCGGCTTAAAATGGATCAAACAGGACCAAACTGGCTCAAACCGGTGTTGACCGGCTCACACCGGACTCAAACCGGACTAGACGCTCAAACTGGTGTTGAACAGCTCAAACCGGACCAACCGGCTCAACCGGATCAAACTGGATCAGACAGGCTTAAACCGGATCAAACCGGACCAGACAGGCTCAAACCGGTGTTGACCGGCTCAGACCCGAACAGAAAGGCTTAAACCAGACCAGACTGGCTCAAATCGGGTTTCACCAGCTCAAACTGGACTCAAACCAGAACACTGGCTCAAAACGGTTTTCACCGGCTCAAATACGACCACACCGGCTCAAACAGGACCAGACCGGGTCAAACCGGACCAGACCGGCTCATACCAGCTCAAACCAGACCAGAACAGCTCAAACCGGGTTTGACTGGCTCAAACCGGACTCAAACCGGACCAGACCCGCTGAAAACGGTTTTGACCGGCTCAAACCAGACCAGACCAGCTCAAACCGGGCTTGACCGGCTCAAACCTTATCAAACCCAACCAGACCGGTTCTTAGACCAGCTCAAACCGGATTTGACCAGCACAAACCGGACCAGACCGACTCAAACTGGTTTTGACCGGCACAAACCGGAATCAAACCGGACTAGACCGGCTCAAACTGGTTTTGATCGGTTCAAACCGGACCAGGAGCATACCGGCCCAACCCGGGCTCAAACTGCACCATACCAGCTCAAACCGGTTTGGACTGGCTCCAACTGGACCAGACCGGCTCAATCCGGCTCAAACCGGAACAGACCGGCTCAAACAGGATTTCACTGGTTCAAACCAGACCAGACCTGCTCAAACCGGTTTTGACTGGCTCAAACCCAGCACCACCAGCTCAAACCGGGCCAGACCAACTCAAGTCGGATCAAACCAGACCAGACGGTCTCAAACCGTCTCAAACTAGACCGGACCGGCTCAAACCGGTCTCAAACCGGACCACACTGGCTGAAAACGCTTTTGACCGGCTCCAACCAGAGCAGACCGTCTCAAACCCGGTCAAACCGGACGAACCGGCTCAAACCGGTTTTTTCCGGCTCAAACCAGACCAGACCGCCTCAATGGGATCAAACCGGTCCCGACCGGCTCAAACCAGCTCAAACCAGACCAGATCGCCTCAAACCTGAACAGACTGGCTCAAACCTGACCAGACCATCTCAAACCGGACTAGACCGGCTCAAACTGGACCAGACCGGTTCAAACCGGTTTTGACAGATTCAAACCAGACTCAAACTGGAAAAGACCGGCTCAAACCGGTTTTGACCTACTCAAACCGGACCAGAGATGCTCAAACCAGATCAAACCAGACCAGACCGGCTCAAACCGGTTTTCATCGGCTTAAACCGGACCAGACCGTCTCAAACCGGACTCAAACTGGACCAGACCGGCTCAAACCGATTTTGACCGGCTCATACCAGTCCAGACTGGCTCAACCGAATCAAAACTGACCCGACAGGCTTAAACCGGATCAAACCAGACTAGACGGGCTCAAATCAGTGTTTACCGGCTCAAACATTACCAGACTGGCTTAAACCAGACCAGACCGGCTCAAACTGGTTTTCACCGGCTTAAACTGGACCAGTCAATCTCAAACCGGACTCAAACCGTACCAGACTGGTTCAAATCGGACTCAAACCAGACCAGACCGGCTCAAACCGGTTTTGATCAGCTCAAACCCGACCAGAACGGCACAAACCGGATCAAACCGGACCAGACCGGCTCAAACCAGTTATGAGCAGCTCAAACCGGACTAAAACCGGACCAGATCGTCTCAAACTGGTGTTGACTGGCTCCAAAGGGACTCAAACCAGTCGACATCGTCTCAAATCGGTTTTGACTGGCTCAAACAGGACCAGACCGACACAAACCGGATCAAACCAGACCAGAACGGCTCAAACCGGTTTTGACCGGCTCAAACCGGAGTCAAACCGGACCAGACCAGCTCCAACCAGTTTTTACCGGCTCAAACCCGACCACAACGGCACAAACCGGATCACACTGGACCAGACCGGCTCAAACCGGTGTTGACTGGCTTAAACCGTATGAAACCGGACCAGAACGGCTCCAACCGGTTTTCACCAGCTCAAACCGGCCAGACCGGCTCAACCAGTACAAACCGGACCAGACCGGTTCAAACCGGATTAAACCAGATCAGATCGGCTCAAACCAGTTTTCACCGGCTCAAACCGGACTGAAACCGGACCAGACCGGCTCAAACCGGACTCAAACCGGACTAGACCGGATCAAACCAGTTTCGACCGGCTCAAACCAGACCTGACAGGCTTAATCGGCTTAAACCGGACCAGACCGGCTTAAACCGTATCAAACAGGTTTTGACCGGCTCAATACGGACCATACCGGCTCAAACCGGATTTGACCGGCTCAAACCGGACTCAATTCGGACCAGAAAAGCTCAAACCAGCTCAAACCGGACCAGACCGGCTCAAACCGGACTAAAACCGGAACAGACCGGCTGAAAACGGTTTTGAACGGCTCAAACAAGACCAGACCATCTCAAACCGGTTTTGACCGGCTCAAACTGGACCAGACAGGCTCAAACCGGATCATACCGGACCAGACCGGCTCAAACTGGTTTTGACTGGCTCAAAGCGGACCACACCGGCTCAACCGGCTCAAACCCTACTAGAACGACACAAACCGGATCAAACCGGACCAGACCGGCTCAAACCGGTTTGGACTGGCTCAAACCAGACCAGACCGGCCCAAACCGGTCCAAACCGGCTTTAACCAGATCAAACCGGACCAGACCGGCACTTAGACCGTCTCAAACCGGTTTTGATTGGCTCAATACGGACCAGACCGGCTCTAACTGCACCAGACCATCTAAAACCGGTGTTGACCGTCTCAAACCGTACTCAAACTGGACCAGACTGGCTCAAACCGGTTTTGACCGGCTCAAACAAACCACACCAACTCAGTGGGATCAAACTGGACCACACCGGGTTGAACCGGATCATTTCGGACCAGACCGGCTCAAACCAGTGATGACTGGCTCAAACCCTACCACACTGGCCTAATCCGGACCAGAATGGCTCAAAACGGATTAGACCGGCTCAACCGGAACAAACCAGACCAGACAGGCTTAAACCAGATCAAACCGACCAGACCGGCTCAAACCGGTGTTGACCGGCTCAGACCTGAACAGAAATGCCTAAACCGGACCAGACTGGCTCAAACCGGGTTTCACTGGATCAAAACGGACTCAAACCGGACCAGACCATGTCAAACCGTTTTCACCGGCTCAAACACGAAGACACCGGCTAAAACCGGACCAGACTGTCTCAAACCAGTTTGACCAGATCAAACCGGACCAGACCGGCTCAAACCGGACCAGACCGGATCAAACTGGCTCAAACCGGACCAGACCGGCTCAAACCGGACTCAAACAGGACCACACCGGCTCAAACCGATTATGACCGGCTCAAACTGGACTCAAACAGGACCAGACCGTCTCAAATTGTTGTTGACCGGCTCCAACCGGACTCAAACTGGACCCGACCGGCTCAAACCGGTTCTGACCGGCTCAAACTGGACCTGACCGGTTCAAACCAGATCAAACCAGACCAGACCGGCTCTAACCGGTTCTGACCGGCTCAAACTAGACTCAAACTGGACCAGGCAAGCTAAAACCGGCTCAAACCGGACCATACCGTCTCAAACCGGCTAAAACCGGACCAGACTGGGTCCAATCGGTTTTGTCCGGCTCAAACCGGACTCAATCCGTACCAGACCGCCTCAAACCGGTTTTGACCGGCTCATATCGGACTCAAACCGGACCATACAGGCTCAAACCGGTTTTGGCTGCCTAAAACTGGAGCAGACCATCTCAAACAGGATCAAAAATGACCAGACCGGCTCTAAGAGCAGCTCAAACATGTTTTGACTGGCTCAAATCAGACCAGACCGGCTCAAACCGGTTTTGACCGGCTCAAACCGGACTCAAACCATCCCAGACCGCCTCAAACCGGTTTTGACCGGGTGATATCGGACTCAAACCGGACCAGACAAGCTCAAACCGGTTTTGACTGGCTCAAACCAGAACAGACCGGCTTACCCGGATCAAACCGGACTAGACGGCTCAAACCAGCACAAACCGGACCAGACCAGCTTAAACAGGATTTGACTGGCTCAAACCGAAGCAGACCGGCTTAAACAGGATCAAAACGGACCAGACCGGCTCTTAGACCAGCTCAAACATGTTTTGACTTGCTCAAATCGGACCAGACCGGCTCAAACCGGTTTTGACTAGCTCAAACAGGACCAGACCCGCTCAACCGGATCAAACCGGACCAGACCAGCTTAAGCCAGTTCAAACTGGACCAGACCGGCTCAAACCGGTGTTGACAGGCTCAGAAAGTTCTGAAACCGGACCACACCAGTTCAAACCGGTGTTGAACGGCTCAAACCGTATTCAAACCGGGCCAATCCGGCTCAAATCGGTTTTGACTGCCTCAAACCGGACGAGACCGGCTCAAAACGGTTTTCACCAGCTCAAAACGAGCCAGGACCAGAGCGGCTCAAACCAGACTCAAACTGTACCAGACCGCATCAAACCAGTATAGACCGGCTCAAACCAAACCCAAACTGGACCAGACCGGCTCCAACCGGTTTTGACCGGTTCAAACCGGACCAGACTGGCTCAACCGGATCAAACCGGACCAGACAGGCTTCAACAGGTTGAAACCGGACCAGACCAGCACAAACCGGTTTTGTCCAGCTCAAACCAGACCAGACCGGCTCAACGGGATCAAACCGGACCCGACCGGCTCAAACGGGTTTAAACCGGCCCAGATCGGCCCAAACCGAAACACACCGGTTCAAACCCGACCAGACCGGCTCAAGCTGGACCAGACCGGTTCAAACCGGTTTTGACCGATTCAAACCGGATCAAACCAGACCAGACCGGCTCAAACCGGTTTTCACCGGCTCAAACCGGAACAGACCATCTCAAACCGGACTCAAACTGGACCAGACCGGCTCAAACCGATTTTGACTGGCTCATACCAGTCCAGACCGGCTCAACCGGATTAAACCGGACCCGACCATCTTAAACCGGATCAAACCGTTCCAGACGGGCTCAAATCGGTGCTGACCGGCTCAAACCCGACCACACTGGCTTAAACCGGACCAGACTGGCTCAAACCAGCTTTGACCAACTCAAACCGGACTCAAACCGGACCAGACCGGCTCAAACCGGTGTTGACCGGTTCAAACCGGACTCAAACCGGACCAGACCCACTCAAACTGGTGTTCAACGGCTCTAACCAGACTCAAACCAGTTTTGACTGGCTCAAACCGGATCAAACCGCACCAGACCGGCTCTTAGATCGGCTCAAACCGGTTTTAACCAATTTCAATACCAACCAGACTGGCTCAAACAGGTTTTGACTGGCTCAAACAGGACTCAAACCGGACCAGACCATCTGAAACTGGTTTTGACCGGCTCAAACCGGACTCAAACCGGACGAGACCGGCTCAAACCGGTTTTGACCGGATCAAACCGGACTCAAACGTGACCAGACCGGCTGAAAATGGTTTTTACCGGCTGTAACCCGACCAGACCAACCTAAACCGGACCAGACCGGCTCACACCACCCTCAAACCATACCAGACCGGCTGAAAACGGTTTTGACCAGCTCAAACCGGAGCAGACCCACTTAACCGGACTGAAACCGGATCAGACCAGCTCAAACCAGACCCAAACCAGACCAGACCGTCTCCAACCGGTTTTGACCGGCTCAAACCGGAGCAGACCGGCTCAACCGGATCAAACTGGACCAGAGAGGCTTAAACTGGATTAAACCGGACCAGACCAGCTCAAACCGGTTTTGTCCAGCTCAAACCAGACCAGACCGGCTCAACGGGATCAAACCGAACCCAACCGGCTCAAACCGGCTCAAACCAGACCAGATCGGCCCAAACCCAAACAGACCGGCTCAAACCCCACCAGACCGGCTCAAACCCGACCAGACCGGCTCAAACTGGACCAGACCGGTTCAAACCGGTTTTGACCGATTCAAACCGGACTCAAACTGGAAAAGACCGGCTCAAACCGGTTTTGACCTACTCAAACCGAACCAGAGAGGCCCAAACCGGATCAAACCACACCAGACCGGCTCAAACCAGTTTTCACCATCTCAAACCGGACCAGAACATCTCAAACCGGACTCAAACTGAAATAGACTGGCTCAAACCGATTTTGACCGGCTCATACCCGTCCAGACCAGCTCAACTGGATCAAACCGGACCCGACTGGCTTAAACCGGATCAAACCGGACCAGACAGGTGCAAATCAGTGTTGACCAGCTCAAACCTGAACAGCCTGGCTTAAACCGGACCAAACTGACTTAAACCGGCATTGACCGGCTCAAACCGGACTCAAACTGGACCAGACCGGCTCAAGCCAGTGTTGACCTGTTCAAACCGGACTCAAACCGAACCAGACCCCCTCAAACCGGTGTTCAACGGCTCAAACCGGACTCAAACCGGACCAGACTTGCTAAAACCGGTTTTGACCAGCTCAAACCAGAACAGACCGGCTCAACCGGTTCAAAGCGGACCAGACCGGCTCAAACCGGATTAAACCGGACCAGACCGGCTCAAAGCGGTTTTCACCATCTCAAAACGGACCAGACCAGCTTAAACCAGATCAAACCAGATTTGACCGGCTCAATACAAACCATAACGTCTCAAACCGCTTATGACCGGCTCAAACCGGACTCAAACCGGACCAGGCAAGCTAAAACCGCCTCGAACCGTACCAGACCAGCTCAAACCAGCTAAAACCGCACCAGACAAGGTCAAACCGGTTTTGTCCGGCTCAAATCGGACTCAAAGTGTACCAGACCGCCTCAAACAGGTTTTTACTGGCTCATATCAGACTCAAACTGGACCAGACCGGCTAAAACCGGTTTTTACCGGCTCAAACCTGACCAGAATGGCACAAACCGGATCAAACCGAACCAGACCGGCTCAAACCGGTTTTGACGAGCTCAAACCCGACCAGACTGGCTTAACCCGGACCAGACTGTCTCAAAAAGGGTTTTACTGGCTCAAACCGGACTCAAACCGGACGAGACCGGCTCAAACCGAGTTTGACTGGCTCAAGCCGGACGAGACCCACTCACAACGGATCAAACCAGACCAGACCGGCTATTAGACAGGCACAAACCCATTTTGACCGGCTCAAACCAGACTCAAATGGACCACACCGGCTGAAACCGGTGTTGTCCGGTTCAAACAGGACTCAAATCGGACCAGACCCTCTCAAACCTGTGTTGACCAGCTACAACCGTACTCAAACCAGACCAGACAAGCTAAAACCGGTTTTGACCTGCTCAAAGCAGAACAGACCGGCTCAACTGGTTACAAACCGGACCAGACCGGCTCAAACCAGATTAAACCAGACCAGACCGGCTCAAACCAGATTTCCCCATCTCAAACCAGACCAGACCGGCTTAAACCAGATCAAACCAGTTTTGACCAGCTCAATACGGACCACAACGTCTCAAACCGGTTTTGACTGGCTCAAACCGGACTCAAACCGTGCCAGACCGCCTCAAACCGGTTTTGACCGGCTCATATCGGACTCAAACGGGACCAGACCGGATCAAACCGGTTTTAAATGGATCAAACCCAACCAGAACGGCACAAACCGGATCAAACCTGACCAGACCGGCTCAAACCGGTTTGGACCGGCTCAAACCAGATCAATCCAGACCAGACCGGCTCTTAGACCGTCTCAAACTGGTTTTGATCAGTTCAATATGGACCCGACCGGCTCTAACCAAACCAGACCGGCTAAAACTGGTGATGACCGGCTCAAACCCTACCAGACTGGTTTAACCCGTACCAGACTGGCTCAAAACGGATTTGACCGGCTCAAACCGGACTCAAACCGGACCAGGCAAGCTACAACCGGCTCAAACAGGACCAGATCGGCTCAAATCGGCTAAAACCAGACCAGAGCAGGTCAAACCGGTTTTGTCCGGCTCAAACCGGACTCAAACCGTTCCAGACAGCCTCAAACCGGTTTTGACCGGCTCAAATCAGACTCAAACCGGACCAGACCAGCTCAAACCGGTTTGGACCGGCTCAAACCCTACCAGAACGGCACAAACCGGATCAAACCAGACCAGACCGGCACAAACCCAAACAGACCGGCTCAAACCCGACCAGACAGGCTCAAACCCGACCAGACCAGCTCAAACTGGACCAGACCGGTTCCAACCAGGTTGACCGATTCAAACCGGACTCAAACCGGAAAAGACAGGCTCAAACCGGTTTTGACCTACTCAAAACAGACCAGAGATTCTCAAACCAGATCAAACCAGACCAGACCGGCTCAAACCGGTTTTCACCATCTCAAACCGGACCAGACCCTCTCAAACCAGTGTTGAATGGCTCAAACCAGACTCAAACCGGACCAGACTAGATAAAACCGATTTTGACCGGCTCAAACCAGAACACACTGGCTCATCCGGTTCAAACCGGACCAGACCGGCTCAAACCGGTTTTCACCGTCTCAAACCAGACCAGACCAGCTTAAACCGGATCAAACCGGTTTTGACCGGCTCAATACGGCCCATAACGTCTCAAATCGGTTTTGACCGGCTCAAACCGGACTCAAACCAGACCAGGCAAGCTAAAACCGGCTCAAACAGGACCAGATCGGCCCAAACCGGATAAAACCGGACCAGACCATGTCAAACCAGTTTTGTCCCGCTCAAACTGGACTCAAACCGTACCAGACAGCCTCAAACAGGTTTTGACCAGCTCAAATCGGACTCTAACCTGACCAGACCGGCTGAAACCGGTTTGGACCGTCCCAAAACCGACCAGAACGGCATAAACCGGATCAAACCGGACCAGACTGGCTCTTAGACCATCTCAAACCGGTTTTGATCGGCTCAATACGGACCAGACCGGCTCTAACCAGACCAGACCGGCTAAAACCGGTGTTGACCATCTCAAACCGTACTCAAACTGGACCAGACCATCTCAAACCGGTTTTGACCAGCTCAAACCAGACCAGACCAACTCAATGGGATCAAACTGGACCACACCGGTTTGAACCGGATCAAACCGGACCAGACCGGCTCTTAGACCGGCTCAAACCGGTTTTTAAGGGATCAAACCGGACTCCAACCGGACCAGACCGGCTCAAACCGGTGTTGACTGGTTCAAACGACTCAAACCGGAGCAGACCCTCTCAAACTGGTGTTGAATGGCTCAAACCGGACTCAAATCGGACCAGACTAGCTAAAACCGGTTTTGACCGGCTCAAACCAGAACAGACTGGGTCAACCGTTTCAAACCGGACCAGACCGGCTCAAACCAGAATAAACCAGACCAGACCAGCTCAAACCAGTTTTCACCGTCTCAAACCAGAACCGACTGGCTTAAACCGGATCAAACCGGTTTTGACCAGCTCAAACTGGACTCAAACCGGACCAGGAAAGCTAAAACCGGCTCAAACCGGACCAGACCGGCTCAAACCAGACTCAAACCGGACCAGACCAGCTCAACCGGGTTATGACCAGCTCAAACCTGACTCAAACCGGACCAGACCGTCTCAAACTGGTGTTGACCGGCTCCAACAGGACTCAAACCGGACCAGACTGGCTCAAACCGGTTTTGACCGGCTCAAACCGGACCAGACCGGCTCAAACCGTATCAAACAGGACCAGAACTGCTCAAACCGGTTTTTACCGGCTCAAACTCAAGCAGAACGGCACAAACTGGATCAAACCGGACCAGACCGGATCAAACCGCTTTGGACCGGCTCAAACCGGATCAAACTGGACCAGACCGGCTCTTAGACTGTCTCAAACCGGTTTTGATCGGCTCAATATGGACCGGACCGGCTGTAACCAGACCGGACCGGCTAAAACCGTTGTTGACTGTCTCAAACCATACTCAAACTGGACCACAGTGGCTCAAACCGGTTTTGGCCGGCTCAAACCAGACCAGACCAATTCAATGGGGTCAAACTGGACCACATCGGCTTGAACCGGATCAAACCGGACCAGACCGGCTCAAACCGGTTTTGACTTGCTCAAACCAGACCAGACCGGCTCAACCGGATCAAACCGGACCAGACCGGCTTAAACCGGATCAAACAGGTGCAGACCGACTCAAACTGGTTTCGACCGGCTCAAACCGGACGACTCTGGCTCAAAACGGTTTTCACCGGCTTAAACCGGACGAGTCCGGCTCAAACCGGTTTTCACCGGTTCAAACCGGACCAAGGCCAGACCGCCTCAAACTGAACTCAAACCGCACCAGACCGGCTCAAACCTGACTCTAATCGGACCAGTACGGCTCCAACCGGCTTTTCCCGTCTCAAACCAGACCAAGACCAGATGCTGAAAGCGGACCCCAACTGGACCAGAACGGCTCAAACCGGGGTTGACCGGCTCAAACCGGACTCAAACCGGACCCGACGGGCTCAAACTGCATTTGACCGGCTCAAACCGGACCAGAACGGCTCAACCAGATCAAATTGAACCAGACAGGATTAAACCGGATCAAACCGGACCAGACCGTCTAAAACCAGTGTTGACCGGCTCAGATCCAAACAGACCAGCTTAAACTGGACCAGACTGGCTCAAACCGGGTTTGACCGTCTCAATCCGGACTCATACTGGACCAGACCAGTTCAAACCGGTTTTGACCGTCTCAGACCCGACCACACCAGTTCAAAACGGACCAGACCGCCTCAAAACGGTTTTGACCGGCTCAAACTGGACCAGACCGGCTCAGTCTGGACCAGACCGGGTAAAACCAGATCAATCTGGACACGACCGGCTCAAACCGGTTATGACCGGCTCAAACCAGACCAGACCGGCTCAAATCGGCTAAAACCGGACCAGAACAGCTCAAACCGGTATTGACCGGCTCAAACCGGATTAAAACCGGACCAGATCGGCTCAAACCGGTTTTGACTGGCTCAAACTGGACCAGACCGGCTCAAACCGGATCACACCGGACCACACCGGCTGAAAGAGGTTTTCACCAGCTCAAACGAGAACAGACCAGCTCAACCGGATCAAAGCGGACCAGACCGGCGCAAACCGGGTTTGTCCAGCTCAAACCAGACTCAAATCATACCAGACCTCCTCAAACAGGTTTTGCCTGGCGCATATAGGAATCAAACCCGACCAGACCGGCTCAAGACGGTTTTTACTGGCTCAAACCCGACCAGAACGGCACAAACCGGATCACACTGTACCAGTCCGGCTCAAATCAGTTTGGACCGGCTCAAACCAGACCAGACCGGCTTAAATCGAATCAAACCGGACCAGACCGGCTCTTAGACCGTCTCAAACCGGTTTTGATCGGCTCAATACGGATCACACCGGTTCAAACCGGACCAGACCAGCTCAAACCGGATTAAACCGGACCAGACCGGCTCAAACCGGTTTTCACCGTCTCAAACCGGACCAGACTGGCTTAAACCAGATCAAACCGGTTTTGACCGGCTCAATACGGACCATAACGTCTCAAACCAGTTTTGACCGGCTCAAACCGGACTCAAACCATACCAGGCAAGCTAAAACTGGCTCAAACAGGACCATAACGGCTCAAACCGGCTAAAACCGGACCAGACCGGGTCCAACCGGTTTTGTGTGGCTCAAACTGGATTCAAACCCTACGAGACCGCCTCAAACCTGTTTTGACCGGCTCATATCGGACTCAAACTGGACCAGACCGGCTCAAACCAGTTTTGGCTGGCTAAAACCGGAGCAGACCGGCTCAAACAGGATCAAAACGGACCAGACCGGCTCTTAGACCAGCTCAAACATGTTTTGACCAGCTCAAACCGGACCAGACCGGCTCAACCGGATCAAACCGGACCAGACAAGCTTAAACCAGATCAAACCGGACCAGACCGGCTGAAGCCGGTGTTGACCGGCTCAGACCGGACTTAAACCAGACCAGACTGGCTTAAACCGGTGTTGAACGGCTCAAACCGGATTCAAACCAGACCAGTCCGGCTAAAATCAGTTTCGACTGGCTCAAACCCGACGAGACCAGCTCAAACCGGTTTTCACCAGCTCAAAACGAACCAGGACCAGACCGGCTCAAACCAGACTCAAACCAGACCAGACCGGCAAAAACGGGTGTAGACCGGCTCAAACCGGACCCCAACCGTACCAGACCGGCTCCAACCGGTTGTGACCAGCTCAAACCGGACCAGACCGGCTCAACCAGTTCAAACCGGACCAGACCATTTCATACTGGATTAAACCGGATCAAACTGGCTCAAACCGGTTTTCACCAGCTCAAACCGGACTGAAAACGGACCAGACCGGCTAAAACCGTACGCAAACCGGACTAGACCAGCTCAAACCGGTTTCGACCAGCTCAAACCAGACCACACAGGCTCAATTGGCTCAAACTGTACCGGACCGGCTTAAACCGGATCAAACTGGTTTTGACCGGCTCAATACAGACCATACCGGCTCAAACCGGATTTGACCGGCTCAAACCAGACTCAAACCGGACCAGACAAGCTCAAACCAGCTCAAACCGGACCAGACAGGCCCAAACCAGACTCAAACTGGAACAGACCAGCTGAAAACAGTTTTGTCCGGCTCAAACAAGACCAGACCGACTCAAACCGGTTTTGACTGGCTCAAACTGGACCAGACAGGCTCCAACCGGGTCAAACCGGAGCAGACAGGCTCAAACCAGTTTGGAACGGCTCAAACCGGACCAGACCGGCACAAACCGGCCCAGATCATCTTAAACCAAATCAAACCGGACCAGACCGGCACTTAGACCGTCTCAAACCGGTTTTGATCGGCTCAATACGGACCAGACCAGCTCTAACCGGACCAGACCGGCTAAAACCGGTGTTGACCATCTCAAACCATACTGAAACTGGACCATACCTGCTCAAACCGGTTTTGACCGGCTCAAACCAACCAGACCAACTCAATGGGATCAAACTGGACCACACCAGCTTGAACCGGATCAAACCGGACCACACTGGCTCAAACCGGGGATTACTGGCTCAAACCCTACCAGACTGGCTTAACCCAGACCAGACTGGCTCAAAACGGATTTGACCAGCTCAAACCAGACTCAAACCGGACCAGACCGGCTCAAACCTGGTTTGACCGGCTCAAGCCGGACCAGACCCGCTCAAACCAGATCAAACCGGATGAGACCGGCTCTTACACCGGCTCAAACCGATATTGACCGGCTAAAACCGGACTCAAATGGGACCAGACCGGCTCAAACCGGAGTTGACCAGTTCAAACCGGACTCAAACTGGACCAGACCCTCTCAAACCTGTGTTGACCGGCTCAAACCGGACTCAAACCGGACCACAGCAGCTCAAACCGGGTTTGACCATCTCAACCCGGACCAGACCAGCTCATACCAGATTAAACAGGACCAGACCATCTCAAACCGGTTTTCACCAACTCAAACCGGACCAGACCGGCTTAAACCAGATCAAACCGATTTTGACCGGATGAAACCGGACTCAAACCGGACCAGGAATGCTAAAACTGGCTCAAACTGGACCAGACCGGCGGAAACCGGACTCAAACTGGACCACACCGGCTCAAACTGGTTATGACCAGCTAAAACTGGATTCAAACCGGACCAGACCATCTCAAACTGGTGTTGAACGGCTCCAGCCGGACTCAAACCGGATCAGACCGGCTCAAACCGGTATTGATCGGCTCAAAACGGACAAGACCGGCTCAAACCGGATCAAACCGGACAAGACCGGCTCAAACCGGTTTTGACCGGTTCAAACCGGACTCAAACCAGACCACACCATCTCAAACCGGTTTTGACCAACTCAAACCGGAGCAGACCAGCTCAAACCGGTTTTGACCGGCTCAAATCGGACTCAAACCAGACCAGACCGGCTCAAACCGGCTCAAACTGGACCACAGGGACTAAAACCGGATCATACAAGACGAGACCGGCTCAAAACGGATCAATCCGGACCAGACCGGCTAGACCCACTAAATCCGGTTTTGTCCAGCTCAAACCGGACTCAAACCGATATTGTCCGGCTCAAACCTGATCAAACCGGACCAGACCGGCTCAAACCAGATCAAACCGGACCACACCAGCTCAAACCGGTTTTGACCGGCTCAAACCAGACCAGACCGGCTGAACCGGATCACACTGGACCACACCAGCTTAAACCGGATCAAACCGGAACAGACCGTCTCAAACCAGTGTTGACCGTCTCAGACCCGACCAGACCAGCTTAAACGGCACCAGACTGGCTCAAACTGGGTTTCACTGGCTCACTCAGGGGAGTGTACACGAAAGGTAGTGCTCATTCAGTGGAGTGCACACTCAGGGGAGTCCTCACTCAAGGGACTGCACACTCAGGGGAGTGCACACTCAGGGGAGTCCTCACTCAGGAGAGTGCAAACTCAGGTGAGTGCACATCAGGGGCGTCCTCACTCAGGCATGTTCACACTCAGGGGAGTGCTCACTCAGGGGAGAGCTCACTCAGGAGAGTGCACACTCAGTGGAGTGCACACTCAGGGGAGATTACACTCAGGGGAGCACACACTCAGGGGAGTGCACACTCAGCCGAGTCCTCACTCAGGAGAGTGCAAACTCAGAGGAGTGCACACTCAAGGGAGTGTACACTTAGGGGAGTGCTCATTCAGGGGAGTGCACACTCAGGGGAACGCTCATGCAGGAGAGTGCCCACTCAGGTGAGCACTCACACATGGGAGTGCACACTCAGGGGAGTCCTCACTCAGGCGAGTGCACACTCAGGGGAATGCCCACTCAGGGAAGCACTCACAAACGGGAGTGCCCACTCAGGTGAGTGCTCACACAGGGGAGTGCACACTCAGCGGAGTGCACACACAGTAGAGTTCTCACTCAAGCGAGTGCACCCTCAGGGGAGTGCACACACAGGGGAGAGCACACAGAGGGCTGTGCACACTCAGGGGAGTGCACACTCAGGAGAGTGCACACCCAGGGGAGTTCTCACTCAGGAGTGTACGAACTCAGAGGAGTGCACACCCTGGGGAGTGCTCATTTAGGAAAGTGCACACTAAGGGGTGTCCTCACTCAGACAAGTGCACACTCAGGGGAGTGCGCAATCAGGGGAGTGCTCATTCAGGGGAGTGCACACTCAGGGGAGCACTCACACAGGATAGTGCCCTCTCAGGGGAGTGCACACTCAGGGGTGTCCTCACCCAGGCAAGTGCACACTCAGGGGAGTGTGTACTTAGGGTAGCGCTCACTCAGGGGAGTGCAAACTCAGGGGAGCGCAATGTCAGGGGAGCACACACTCAGGGGAGTGTACACTCAGGGGAGTGCTCATTCAGGGGAGTGCACACTCAGGGGAGTCCTCACTCAGGTGAGTGCACACACAGGGGAGTGCACACTCAGGGGAACGCTCACGCAGGACAGTGCCCACTCAGGTGAGCACTCACACATGGGAGTGCACACCCAGGGGAGTGCACACTCAGGGGAGTCCTCACTCAGGAGACTGCAAACTCAGAGGAGTGCACACTCAGGGGAGTGCTGACTCAGGGGTCATCACTCAGGCGAGTGCCCCCTCAAGAGAGCGCTCACTCAGGGGAGTGCACACTCAGGGGAGCCTCACTCAGTCAAGTTCACACACAGGGGAGTGCACACTCAGGAGAGCACACACTCAGGGAAGTGTACACTCAGGGAATTGCTCATTCAGTGGAGTGCACACTCAGGGGAGTCCACACTAAGGCGAGTTCACACTCAGGGAAGTGCACACTTAGGGGTGCCCTCACCCAGGCAAGTGCACACTCAGGGGATTTCGCACACAGGGGAGCACTCACTCAGGGGAGTGCACACTCAGGGAAGTCCTCACTCAGGAGAGTGCGAACACAGAGGAGTGCACACTCAGGGGAGGGCTCACTCAAAGGAGTCATCACTCAAGCGAGTGCCCTCTCAGGAGGGCGCTCAGTCAGGGGAGTGCACACTCAGGGGAGAGCACACTCAGGGGAGTGCTCACTCAGTGGAGTGCACACTCAGGGGAGTCCTCACTCAGGCCAGTTCACACTCAGGGGAGTGCACACACAGGGGTGTCCTCACGCAGGCAGGTGCACATTCAGGAGAGTCCTCCCTCAGGGGAGCGCTCACTCAGGGTAGTGCACACTCAGGGGACCGCTCACTCAGGGGAGTGCACACTCAGGGGTGCACACACTCAAGGGAGCGCACACTCAGGGGAGTGCACACTCAGGGTAATCCTCACTCAGGAGAGTGCGAACTCAGTGGAGTGCACACTCAGCGGAGTGCTCATTCAGGGGACTGCACACTAAGGGGATTCTTCACTCAGGCGAGTGCACATTCAGGGGAGTGCACACTCAGGGGAGCACTCACACAGAGGAGTTTCCACTAAAGTGAGCGCACACTCAGGGGAGTGCACACTCAGGGGAGTCTTCACACAGGCGAGTGCACACTCAGGAGAGCCCTGACGCATGGGAGTGCACACTCAGGATAGTGCGCACTCAGTGGTGTCCTCACTCAGAGGAGTACACACTCAGGGGAGTGTACACTCAGGGGAGTGCACACTCAGGGAAGGGCACACTCAGGGGAGTCCTCACTCAGTAGAATGCAAACTCAGAGGAGTGCACACTCAGGGGAGTGCTCACTCAGGGGAGTGCACATCCTGGGGAGCTAACACTCAGGGGAGTGCACACTCAGGGGTCTCTTCACTCAGGGGAGTCCGCACACAGGGGAGTGCGCAATCAGGGGAGCGCTCACTTAGGGGAGTGCACACTCAGGGGAGTGCACACTCTGGGGAGTGCACACCCTGGGGAGGGAACACTCAGGGGAGTGCACACTCAGTGGAGTGCACACTCAGGGGCGTCTTCACCTAGGCGAGTGCACACTCATGGGAGTGCGCACTCAGGGGAGTGCTCACTCAGGGGAGTGCACACTCAGGGGAGCACACACTCAGGGGAATGCACACCCTGGGGAGTGAACACTCAGGGGAGTGCACACTCAGGGGTGTCTTCAACCAGGCGAGCGCACACTCAGGGGGGTGCGCACTCAGGGGAGTGCACACTCAGGGGAGTCCACACTCAGGGAAGTCCTCACTGAGGAGAGTGCAAACTCAGAAGAGTGCACACTCAGAGGAGGGCTCACTCTAAGGAGTCATCACTCAAGCGACTGCCCCCTCAGGAGAGCGCTCTCTCAGGGGAGTGCACACTCAGGGGAGCCTCCCTCAGGAGAGTTCACACTCAGGGGAGTGCACACTCAGGGGTGTCTTCACCCAGGCGAGTTCACACTCAGGGGAGCGCACACTTAGGGGAGCGCTCACTCAGGGGAGTGCACACTCGGGAGAGCACACTCAGGGGAGTGTAGAATCAGGGAAGTGCTCATTCAGTGGAGTGCACTCTCAGGGGAGTCCTCACTCAGGCGAGTTCACACTCAGGGGAGTGCACACTCAGAGGTCTCCTCACCCAGGAGAGTGCACACTCAGGGGAGTTCGCACTCAGGGAAGTGCTCACTCAGGGGAGCACACACTCAGGGGAGCACAATCTCAGGGGAGCGCACACTCAGGAGAGTGCACACTCAGGGGAGTCCTCACTCAGGAGAGTGCGAACTCAGAGGAGAGCACACTCAGGGTAGTCCTCACTAAGGCGAGTGCACACTCTGGGGAGTGCACACTCAGGGGAGCGCTCACACAGGGGAGAGCACACTCAGGTGAGTCCTCACTCAGCCGAGTGCACTCTCAGGGGAGTCCTCACTCAGGCGAGTTCACACTCAGGGGAGTGCACACTCAGGGGTGCCCTCACCCAGGCAAGTGCACACTCAGGGGATTTCGCACACAGGGGAGCACTCACTCAGGGGAGTGCACACTCAGGGAACTGCTCACTCAGGGGAGTGCACACTCAGTGGAGTCCTCACTCAGGAGAGTGTGAACTCAGGGGAGTGCACACTCAGGGGAGCGCACACTCAGGGGAGCGAACACTCAGGGGAGTGTACACCAGGGGAGTCATCACTCAGGAGAGTGTGAACTCAGAGAAGTTCACACTCAGCAGAGTGCTAACTCAGGGGAGGGCACACTCAGGGGAACACACACTCAGGGGAGTGCACACCCTGGGGAGGGAACACTCAGGGGAGTGCACACTCAGGGGAGGGCACACTCAGGGGTGTCTTCTCCCACGCGAGTGCACACTCAGGGGAGTGCGCACTCAGTGGAGCACTCACTCAGGGGAGTGTACACTCAGGGGAGTGCACACTCAGGGGAGTGCACACCCTGGGGAGCGAACACTCGGGGGAGTGCACACTCAGAGGGGTGCACACTCAGGGATGTCTTCACCCAGACGAGTGCACACTCAGGGGAGTGTGCACTCAGGGGAGTGCACTCTCAGGGGTATCTTTACCCAGGGGGATGCACACTCAGGGGAGTGCGCACTCAGGGGTGCGCACACTACACTCAGGGAAGTCCGCACTCAGGAAAGTGTGAACTCAGAGGGGTGCACACACAGGGGAGGGCTCACCCAAAGGAGTCATCACTCAAGCGAGTGCCCCCTCAGAAGAGCACTCACTCAGGGGAGTGCAAACTCAGGGGAGCCTCACTCAGGCGAATTCACACTCAGGGGATTGCACACTCAGGGTTGTCTTCACACAGGCGAGTTCACACTCAGGGGAGTGCGCACTGAGGGGAGAACACACTCAGGGGAGTGTACACTCAGGGGAGTTCTCATTCAGTGGAGTGCACACTCAGGGGAGTCCTCGCTCAGTCGAGTTCACACTCAGGGGAGTGCACACTCAGGGGTGTCCTCACCCAGGGGAGTGCACACGCAGGGGAGTTCGCACTCAGGGAAGTGCTCACTCAGGGGAGCACACACTCAGAGGAGTGCAATCTCAGTGGAGAGCACACTCAGGGGAGTCCTCACTCTGGTGAGTCCACTCTCAGGTGAGAGCACACTCAGGAGAATGCTCACTCAGGGGAGTGCACACTCAGGGGAGCGCACACTCAGGTGAGTGCACTCCCAGTGGTGTCCTCACTCAGGAGAGTGTGAACTAACAGGAGTGCACACTCAGGGGAGTGCTCACACAGGGGAGTGCACACTCAGGGGTGTCCTCACTCAGGTGGGTGTACACTCAGGGGAGTTCACACTCATGGGTGTGCACACTCCGTAGTCCTCACTCAGGCGAGTGCACACTCAGGGGAGCGCACACTCTGGGGAGCGCACACTCAGGGGAGTTCACACACAGCCGGGTCCTCACTTAGAGTGCGTACTCAGAGGAGTGCTCATTCAGGGGAGTACACACTCAGGGGAGTCCTCACTCAGACGATGGCACACTCAGGGGAATGCACACTCAGTGAGGTGCTCACAAACCAGAGATCCCACTCAGGTGAGCGCTCACTCAGGTGAGTTCACACTCAGGGGATCAAACCAGACCAGACCGGCTCAAACAGTATTTGACCAACTCATTCCGGACCAGACCGGCTCAACTGGGCTCAAACTGGACCAGACGGGCTCAAACCGGTTTTGACCGTCTCAAACCGGACCAGACTGGATCAGTCTGGGACATACCAGCTATAACCGGAACAAACTGATCCAGACCGGCTCAAACCAGTGTTGACCAGCTCAAACTGCACCACACCGGCTCAAACTGGTTTTGACAGGCTCAAACCAGACCAGACCATCTCAAATCGGCTAAAACCGGACCAGACCAAGTCAAACCGGTTTTGTCCAGCTCAAACCGGACTCAAACCAGAGCAGAACGTCTCAAACCGATTTTGACAGGCTCAAACCGTACTAGACCACCTCAAACCGGTATTGACCATCTCAAATCAGACTCAAACCGGACTATACCACCTCAAACCGGTTTTGACCGGCTCAAACCCGACCAGACCGGCACAAACCGGATCAAACCGGATTGCACCGGCTCAAACCGGTTTGGACCGTCTCAAACCAGATGAGACTGGCTGAAACCGGATCAAACCGGACCAGACAGCCTCTTAGACCGTCTCAAACCGGTATTGATCAGCTCAATACGGACCAGACCGGCTCAAACTGGAACAGACAGGTTCAAACCGGTGTTGACCATCTCAAACCGAACTCAAACTGATCCAGAGCAGCTCAAACCGGTTTTAACCGGCTCAAACCAGACCAGACCGGCTGAAACAGGGCGCAAACTGAACCAGACTGGCTCAAACCGGTTTTGACTGGCTCAATCCAGACTCAAACCGGACCAGGCCGTCTCCAACTGGTTTTGACCAACTCAAACCAGAGCAGACCGGCTCAAACCGTGTTTGACTGGCTCAAATCGGACTCAAACCAGACCAGACCGGCTCAAACCAGCTCAAACTTCACCACAGGGACTAAAACCGGATCAAACCGGATGAAACCGGCCCAAAATGGATCAATCGGAGCCAGACCGGCTAGACCTGCTAAATCCGGTTTTGGCCGGCTAAAACCAAACTCAAACCGATATTGACCGGTTCAAACCAGATCAAACCAGACCAGATCGGCTTAAACCCTATCAAACAGGAGCAGACCGGCTCAAATCGGTTTAGACCGGCTCAGACCGGACGAGTCTGCCTCAAACCGGTTTTCACCGGCTCAAACCGGACGATTCCGGCTCAAACCGGTTTTCATCGGTTCAAACCGGACCAGGGCCAGACCGCCTCAAACTGGACTCAAACCAGACCAGACCAGGTCAAACCGCTATTGACCGGCTCAAACCGGACTCTAACCGAACCAGATCTGCTCAAACTGGTTATGCCCATCTCAAACCAGACCAGGACCAGATCGGCTCAAACCATACTCAAACTGGACCAGAATGGCTCAAACCGGTTTTGACCAGCTCAAAACAGACCCAAACAACTCAATGGGATCAAACTGGACCACACCGGCTTGAACCAGATCAAACAAGACCAGACCGGCTGAAACCGGTGGTGACCGGCTCAAACCCGACCAGACTGGCTTAACCCGGACCAGAGTGGCTCAAAACGGGTTTGACCGGCTCAAACCGGACTCAAACCGGACCTGACCGGCTCAAACCGGGTTTGACCGGGTCAAACCGGACGAGACCCGCTCAAACCTGATCAAACCGGACCAGACCATCTCCTAGACTGGCTCAAACCGGTGTTGACCGGCTCAAACCAGACACACACCGGACCAGACTAGCTAAAACCGGTTTTGACCGGCTCAAAGCAGAAAAGACCGGCTCAACCGGTTCAAACCGGACCAGACCGGCTCAAACCGGATCAAACTGGCTTTGACCGTCTCAATACGGAACATAATGTCTCAAACTGGTTTTGACCGGCTCAAACCGGACTGAAACTGGACCAGGCAAGCTAAAACCGGCTCAAACCGGACCAGACCGTTTCAAACCGGCTAAAACCGGACCAGACCGGGTCAAACCGGTTTTGTCTGGCGCAAACCGTACTCAAACCGTACCAGACCGCCTCAAACCGTTTTCGACTGGCTCATATTGGACTCAAACCGGACCAGAGCCTCTCAAACCGGTTTTTACCGGCTCAAACCCAACCAGAACGGCACAAACCGGATCAAACCGGACCAGACGGGTTGAAACCGGTTTGGACCAGCTAAAACCGGACTCAAACCCTACCAGACCACCTCAAACCGGTTTTGACCGGATCATATCGGACTCAAACAGGACCAGACTGGCTCAAACCGGTTTTGACTGGCTCAATACGGACCATAGCGTCTCAAACCGCTTTTGACCGGCATAAACCGGACTCAAACCGGACCAGGCAAGCTAAAACCGGCTCAAACCGGACCAGACCGGCTCAAACCGGTTTTGACCGGCTCAATACGGACCATAACATCTCAAACCGGTTTTGACCGGCACAAAGCAGACTCAAACCGGACCAGGCAATCTAAAACCGGACTCAAATCGGAGCAGACCGTCTCAAACCGGTTTGACTGGCTCAAACCCGACTGCACCGGCTCAAACCGGACCAGGCAAGCTAAAACCGTCTCAAACCTGATGAGACCGGCTCAACCGGATCAAACTGGACCAGACCGGCTTAAACCGGATCAAACAGGAGCAGACCGGCTCAAACCGGTTTCGACTGGCTCAAACCGGACCAGTCCGGCTCAAATAGGTTTTCACCGGCTCAAACAGGACGAGTCCAGCTCACACCGGTTTTCACCGGTTCAAACCGGACCAGGGCCAGACCACCTCAAACTGGACTCAAACCGGAGCAGACCGGCTCAAACCGCTGTTGACTGGCTCAAACCGGACTCTAACCGGACCAAAATGGCTCAAACCGGTTTTGCCTGGCTCAAACAGGACCAGGACCAGATCGGCTCAAACCGGACTCAAACCGGACCAGACCAGCTCAAACTGGTTTTGACCGGCTCAAACCGGACCAGACCGGCTCAACCGGATCAAACCGTACCAGACAGGCCTAAACCGGATCAAACCGGCCCAGGCTGGCTCAAACCGGTGTTGACCGGCTCAGATCCGACCAGACTGGCTTAAACTGGACCAGACTGGCTCAAAACGGATTTGACCGGCTCAAACTGGACTCATAGCAGACCAGACCAGCTCAAACCGGTTTTGACGGCCTCAGACCCGACCACACCAGCTCAAACCGTACCAGACCGGCTCTAAACCTTTTTGACCAGCTCAAACCGGACCAGACCGGCTCAAACCGGATCAAACCGGACCAGACCGGCTCAAACCAGTGTTGAACGGCTCAAACCGGATTCAAAACGGACCAGTCGGGCTTAAACCGGTTTCGACTGGCTCAAACCGGATGAGACCGGCTCACAACGGTTTTCACCGGCTCAAAACGAACCAGGACCAGACCGGCTCAAACCGGACTCAAACCGGACCAGACCGGCTCAAATCGGACCAGACCGGCTCAAACCGGTTTTGACTGGCTCAAACCAGAGCAGACCGGCTCACACAGGATCAAAATGGACCAGACTGGCTCTTAGACCAGCTCATACATGTTTTGACCAGCTCAAATCAGACCAGACCGGCTCAAACCGGTTTTGAGCCGCTCAAACCGTAAAAGACCGGCTCAACCGGATCAAACTGGGCCAGACTGCCTTGAACCGGATCAAACCGGACCAGACCAGCCCAAACCGGTGTTGACCAGCTCAGACCGGACTCAAACCAGACCAGACTGGCTCAAACCGGTGTTGAACGGCTCAAACCAGATTCAAACCGGACCAGTCGGTCTCAAACCCATTTCGACTGGCTCAAACCAGACGAGACAGGCTCAAACCGGTTTTCACCGGCTCAAAACGAACCAGGACCAGACCGGCTCAAACCAGACTCAAACCAGACCAGACCGGCTCAAACCGGTGTAGACCGGCTGAACCCGGACCCAAACCAGACCAGACCAGCTACAACCGGTTTTGATCAACTAAAACCGGACCAGACTGGCTCAACCGGATAAAACCGGACCAGACAGGCTTAAACCGGATCAAACCGGACCAGACCAGCTCAAACCGGTGTTGACAAGCTCAGACCCGAACAGAAAGGCTTAAACCGGACCAGAATGGCTCAAACCGCGTTTGACCAGCTCAAACTGGACTCAAACCGGAACACCGGCTCAAAACGTTTTTGACCGGCTCAAACACGACCACACCGGCTCAAACTGGACCAGACCAGCTCAAACCGGGTTTTGACCGGCTCAAACCGGACCAGACCGGCTCAAACCGGCTCAAACCAGACCAGAAAAGCTCAAACCGGTTTTGACCGGCTCAAACCAGACTCTAACCGGTTTTGACTGGCTTAAACCCGACTCAAACAGGACCAGACCGGCTCAAACCCAACTCAAACCGGACTAGACTGCCTCAAACCAGTTTTGATTGGCTCAAACTGCACCAGGACCAAACCGGCACAAACTGGAATCAAACCGGATGACACCGGCCCAAACCGGTTTGGATGAGATTAAACCACACCCGACCGGCTCAGCCGGATCAAATCGGACCAGACCGGCTCAAACTGGTCAAACCGGACCAGACCTGCTCAAACCAGATCAAACCGGACCCGACCGTCTCAAACCAGATCAAATGGGACCAGACCGGCTCAAACGGGTTTTCACCAGCTCAAACCTGAACAGACCGGCTCAACCGGATCAAACCGGTCCAGACCAGCTCAAAACGGATCACACCAGGGCAGACCGACTCAAACCGGTTTTGAATGGCTCAAAGCAGACCAGGCCAGCTCAAACCGGTTTTGAACAGCTCAAACCGGTCTCAAACAGAACTAGAACGGCTCAATCCGGTTTTGACCAGCTCAAACCGGATTCAAAACGCTTTTAACCGGCTCAAACCGGACTGGACCGAATCACACTGGTTTTGACCGGCTCAAACCGGACCAGACTGGCTGAAGACTATAGGGCCGAAGGAAATATCCTCCGATCAAAATGAGAAAGGAACTTTCTGAGAAACTTCCTTGTAATCAGTGAATTCATCTCACAAAGTTACAGCTATCCCCTCAAGAAGCCTTTCACTAAGACTGCTCTTGTGGAATTTGCAAAGCGATATTTGGAAGCCCAAGGAGGGCTATGGTGAAAAGGGAAATATCCTCAGATAAAAACAGGAAAGAAGCTTTCTTAGAAACTGCTTTGTGTTCTGTGAATTCATCTCACAGAGTTACAGATTTCCCCTCCAGAAGTCGTTCGCTAAGACTGTTCTTGTGGAATTTGCAAAGGGATATTTGGAATCCCATAGAGTCCTACGGTGAAAAAGAAAATATCCTCACATGAAAACTGGAAGGAAATTCTCTGAGAAACTGCTTTGTGATGTGTGACTTCCACTCACTGAGTTACAGCTGTATTTTGTGGAGCTGTTTGCTAGCCTTATTTCTGTGGAATCTGAGAACTGATATTTCGGATCCCTTTGAAGACTAACCCTAACCCTAACCCTCAAACCCGACCAGACCGGCTCAACTGGATCAAGCAGGACCACAGCGGCTCAACCGGATCAAATCGGAGCAGACCGGCGCAAACCGCTCAAACCGGACCAAATCGGCTCAAACCGGACTCAAACCGGATTTGACCAGCTCAAAACGGACCAGACCGCCTCAAACCGGTTTTGACCGGCTCAAACCAGACTCAAACCATACCAGACCGGCTCTAACCGGTATGTACCGGATCAAACCAGGCCAGACCGGCTCAACCGGATCAAATCGGACCAGACCGGGTCAAACCATTCAAGCAAGACCAGACCGGCTCAACCACATCAAATTGCACCAGACCAGGTCAAACGGGTCAAACCAGACCATATCAGCTCAAACCAGACTCAAAACGGTTTTGACCGGTTCAAACCGGACCAGACCGCCTCAAACCGGATCAAACCGGACCAGACTGGCTGAAAGCGGTTTTCACTGGCTCAAACCAGAGCAGACCAGCTCAACTGGCTCAAAGCAGACCAGACCAGCTCAAACCGTGTTTGTCCGGCTCAAACCGGACTCACACTGGACCAGATCATCTCAAACGGGACCAGACCGGCTCAAACCGGTTTTGACCGGTTCAAACCGGAGCAGACCGGCTCAAACCGGACCAGACCGTCTCAAACCGGATTAAGCCGGACCAACCGGCTCAAACCGGTTTTGACCAGCTCAAACCAGACCAGACAGGCTCAACCGGATCGAATCGGGCCAGACCGGCTGAAACCGGTTTTGACCGGCTCGAACCGGACTGGACCGGCTCAAACCGGTGTTGACTGGCTCAAACCGGACTCGAACCAGACCAGGCAGCCTCACACAGGTTTTGACCCGCTCAAACCTGACCAGACCGGCTCAACCAGATCAATCCAGACCAGACCGTATCTTAGACCGCCTCAAACTGGTTTTGACCGGCTCAATATGGACCAGACCGTCTCAAACCACTTTTGACTGGCTCAAACCAGACTCAAACCGTACCAGACTGGCTCAAACCGCTGTTGACCGGCTCAAACCGGACTCAAACCGGACCAGACCAGCTCAAACCGGTTTGACCGGCTCAAACCCGACCACACCGGCTCAAACCAGACCAGACCGGCTCAAACCGGTTTGACCAGATCAAACTGGACCAGACCAGCTCAGACCGGACCAGACCAGATCAAACCGGATCAAACCAGACCAGACTGGCTGAATCCTGTTTTCACGGGCTCAAACCAGACCAGACCAGCTCAACCGGCTGAAAGCAGACTAGACCGGCTCAAACCGTGTTTGTCCAGCTCAAACCGGACTCACACTGGACCAGACCGTCTCAAACGGGACCAGACCGGCTCAAACCGGTTTTGACCGGCTCAAACTGGAGCAGACCGGCTCAAATAGGATCAAACCGGACGAGACCGGCTCTTAGACTGGCTCAAACCGGTTTTGACTGGCTCAAATAGGACCAGACCGGTAGAGTTAAAATGTTCTTTACATTGTGAAGTTTGCTAACACTGTTTTCTTGGAGTCTGCAAAGGGATATTCGGGACTGCATTGAAGCTTATGTTGACAAAGGAACCATTCTCAGACAAAAACTAGAAAGAAAGTCTCTGATAAATTGCTTTGTGATTCGTGAATTCATCTCACAGAGTTACAAGAATCTTCTAATGGAACAGTTTGGTAGCACCATTTTTGGGGAAACTGAGAAGGGATATTTTGGATCAGATTGAAGCCTATGGTGACAAAGGGAGTATTCTCAGATAAAAACTAGAAAGAAGCACAGTGAGAAAGTCGTTTTTGATGTGTGAATTCATCTCACAGAGTTACACCTTTCTTTTCATGGAGTAGTTTGCTGACACTGTTTTTGTGGAATCTGCAAAGGGATATTTTGGAGTTCTCCAAAATCTGAGTTAACCAGTAGTAATTTCCCTGAGTATAAGATACTTTGTTTGGATTATACTCAGAGGAGAACCGGATCAGACCAGATGAGACCAGATCAGACCACACCAAACCAGAACAAACTGGGCCAAACCGCACCAAACCAGACCAGACCGATTCAAACCAGATCAAACCGGACCAGATGGGACCAGACCGGACCAGACCCGGACCAAACCAGACCAGACCGAACCAGACCGGATCAAACCAGATCAAACCGGACCAGACCGGACCAGACGGGATCATACTGGATCAGACCAGACCAAACCGGACCGAACTGGACCAAACCGGACAAGACCAGACTAGACCAGACGAGACCGGACCAGACCAACTGGACCAGACCGGATAAGACCACACCCAACTGGACCAGACCAGACCAAACCGAACCAAACCAAATCAGACCAAACCGGACCAGACCGGTCGAAACCGGATCAAATCGGATGAAACCGGACCGAACCGGACCAAACCGGATCAGACCACAACAAACTGGACGAGACTAGACCAGTCCAACCGGACCAGATGAGACGAGACCATATCAGACCAAACCGGACCAGACCAGATGAGAACAGATCAGACTAGACCAAACTGGACGAGACCAGACCAGACCGGAACAAACTGGACCAGACCAGACCAAACCGGACGAAACCAGACCAAACCGAACAAAGCCGGACAAGACCAGACCAAACCGGACGAAACCAGACCAAACCAAACCAAACAGGACCAGACGAGACCAAACCGGACAAAACCAGACCAAACCAAACCAAACCGGATTGGACCAGACCAAACCGGACCAGACCAGACGAGACCAGATCAGACTAGACCAAACCGGATGAGACCACACCAAACTGGACAAGATCAGACCAGACCGGATTGGACTGGATCAAACCAGATCAAACCGGATCGGACCGGACGGGACCGGATCAAACTGGATCAGACCGGATCAAACCAGATAAAACCGGATCGGACCGGATCAAACCAGATCAGACCGGATCAAACCGGATCACACCGGATAAAACCGGATCGAACTGGATCAAACTGGATCAGACCACATCAAACCGGATCAGACCGGATCAAACCGGATAAGACCGCATCAAAACAGATCAAACTGGATCAGACTGGATCAAATCAGATCAAACCGAATCAAGCCAGATAAAACCAGACCAGACTGCATCAAACCGGATCAAACCAGATCGGATCGGTTCAGACCAGATCAGACAGGATCAAACCGGATGAAACCGGATCAGACCAGATCAAACCTTATCTGACCGGATCACACCGACCAGACCAGACCAGACTAAACTGGACCAGATCAGACTTGACCAAACCGGACCAGACTAGACTAGACCATATCAGACAAGACTATACTAGACCAGATCAGACTGCATCAAACCAGATCAAACCGGATCAGACCTGACCGAACCGGGCCAAACCGGATCAAATCGGATCAGACCGGATCAAACTGGATAAAACCAGATCAGACCGGATCAAACCAGATAAAACCTGATCGAACCAGGTCAGACAAGATCTAACCGGATAAAACTGGATCGGATCGGACCGGATCGGACCAGATTGGATCGGATCAGACTGGATCAGATGGGCCCAGACCAGACCAGACTAAAACGGACCAGATCAAACTTGATGAAACCGGACCAGACTAGACTAGACCATGTCAGACTAGACTAGACCATATCAGACTAGACTATACTAGACCGGATCAGACTGCATCAAACCAGATGAAACCGGATCAGACCTGACCAAACCAGGCCAAACTGGATCAAATCGGATCAGACCACATCAAACCGGATAATTCTGGATCAGATCGGATCAAACGAGACAAAACCTGATCGGACCAGATCAGACCGGATCAAACCGGGTAAAACCGGATCGGACCGGATCGGACCAGATTGGATTGGATCAGACTGGATCAGACAGGACCAGACCAGACCAGACCAGACTAAACCGGAACAGATGAAACTTGACCAAACTGGACCAGACTAGAGTAGATCATATCATACTGGATGAGAACAGACCAGACGAGACCAGCCCAGACCACACTAAACCGGAGCAGATCAGACTTGAACAAACCGGACCAGACTAGACTAAACCATATCAGACTAGAGTAGACTTGACCGGATCAGACTGCCTCAAGCCGGATTAAACTGGATCAGACTGGATAAAACCGGATCAAACCGGATCAGACTGCATCAAACCGGATCGAACCGGATCAGACCGGATCAAACCGGATCAAACCTGATAAAACTGGATCGGACCGGATCACACCGGATCAGACCGTATCAAACCAGATAAAACCAGATCGGACCGGATCGGACCGGATCAGACCGGATCAAACCGGATCGGACTGGATCAGATCAGATCAAACCGGATCAGACCGGATCAAACCGGACCAGACCAGACCAGACTAAACCAGACCAGATCAATTGGATCAGACCGGATCGGTTCGGATCAAACCAGATCAGACCGTATCTGACCAGATCAAACTGGACCAGACCAGACGAGACTAAACAGGACGAGATCAGACTTGACCAAACCGGACCAGACTAGACTAGACCATATTAGAGTAGACTAGATCATATCAGTCTAGACTAGACTAGATCATCAGACTAGACTAGATCATATCAGACTAGACCAGATCAGACCACAGGAGACCAGATAAGGCTAGACCAAACCAGACCAGAACAGACGAAACCGGACCAGACCGCATCAAACTGGACGAGACCGGCTCAGACCGGATCGGACTGGGTAAAACCACATCAGTCAGGATAAAATAGGACCAGACTGCATCAAACCGGACCGAACCAGAGCGAACCAGATCAGATCGGATCAAACCAGATCCGACCGGATCAAACCGGTTTTGACCGGATGAAATCAGATCAAACCGGTTTTGACTGGATCAAATCCGTTTAGACCGGATCAGAGAGACCGGATCAGACCGGACCAGACCAAATCAAGCTGGTTTTGACTGGATCAAACCGGATCAAACCGGTTTTGACTGGATCAAACCGGACCAGACCGGATCAGACTGGACCAGACCGGATCAAACCGGTTTTGACTGGATCAGACCGGACCAGACCAGATCAAATTGGTTTTGACTGGATCAGACCGGACCAGACTGAATCAAACCGGACCAGACCAGATCAAACTGGTTTTCACCAGATCAAACCGGTTTAGACCGGATAAGACCGGAACAGACCCTGAGAACACTCTCAGGGGAGCGCACACTCAGGGGAGTGCATACTCAGAGGAGCGCGCACTCAAGGGTGTGCACACTCAGGGGAGAACACACTCAGGGCAACACACATTCAAGGGAATGCACACTCTGGGGAGCACACACTCAGACGAGCGGGCACTCGGGGGAGTGCACACTCATAGGAGTGCTCACTCAGGGGAGTGAACACTCAGGGGAGAGGACACTCAGGGGAATGCACACACAGGGGAGCCCACACTCAGGGCAGTGCACACTCAGGGAAGTGCACACTCAGGTGAGTGAACACTCAGATGACACATACTCAGGGAAGCACACACTCAGGGGAGTGCAGATTCAGAGGAGCACACACTCAGGAAAGCACTCACTCAGGGGAGTGCACTCTCAAATGGGATCATACTCAGGGGAGCCCACACTCAGGAGAGTGCACACTCAGGCGAGCGCACACTCAGGGGCGCGAATACTCAGAGGAGAACACACTCAGGGGAGCACACACTCAGGGTAGTGTACGCTAATGGGAGAGCACACTCAGATGGGCACGCACTCAGGGGAGTGCACACTCAGAGGAGAACTCACTCAGGGAATCGCATATTCAGGGGAGCGCACACTCAGGTGTGCGCACACTCAGGGGAGTGCACTCTCAAATGAGATCGTACTCAGGGAAGCCCACACACAGGAGAGTGCACATTCGGGGAGCATGCACTCAGGGTAAGGCTAACACAGGGGAGTGCGCACTCAGGGGAGTGCACTCTCAGGGGAGCACATACTCAAGGGAGAGCGCACACATGAGACAGTGCACTCAGGGAGCGCACACTCAGGGGAAAGCACACTCAGGGGAGCGCACACTCAGACGAGCGCGCACTCAGGGGAGCGCACACTCAGACGTGCGCGCACTCGGGGGATTGCACAATCAGAGGAGCACTCACTCTGTGGAGTGCACACAAAGGGGAGTGCACACTCAGGGGAGTGCACACTCAGGGGAGTGCACACGCAGGTGAGTGCACCCTCAGACGAGCACGCAATCGGGGAGTGCACACTCAGGGGAGAACACTCTCAGGGGAACGCACACTGAGGGGAGCACACACTCAGGAGAATGCGCACTCAGGTGCGTGAACACTCAGGCGAGTGCACGCTCAGGTGAGGCTACACTCATGGGAGTGCTCACTCAGGGGAGTGCACACTCAGAGGAGTGCTGACACAGGGTAGTGCACTCTCAAATGAGATTATACACAGGGGAGCCCACACTCAGTACAGTGCACACTCAGGGGAGCGCGCACTCAGGGGAGTGCACACTCAGGGGAGCGCACACTCAGGGGAGAGTGCACTCAGGAGAGAGCCACTCCGGGGAGCACACACTCAGGGGAGAGCACACTCGGGAGCACACACTAAGATGAGTGCGCACTCATGGGTGTGCACACTCAGGGGAGAACACACTCAGGGGAGTGCACACTCAGGGGAGAGAACACTCAGGGAAGCCCACACTCAGGGCAGTGCACACTCAGGGGAGTGCACACTCAGGTGAGCGAACACTCAGACGAGCACGTCCTCAGGTGAGCACACATTCAGGGGAGAGCACACTCAGAGGAGTGCACACTCAAGTGAGTGCACACTCAGGGGAGTGCACTCTCAAATGAGATTATACTCAGGGGAGCCCACACTCAGGAGAGTGCACACTCAGGCGAGTGCACACTCATGGGAGCCCACAATCAGGAGAGTGCACACTCAGGTGAGCACACACTCAGGGGAGTGCACACTAAGGGGAGTGCTCACTCAGGTGAGCGCACACTCAGTGGAGAGCACACTAAGTGGAGTTCTCACTCAGGGGAGTGCACACTCAGGGGAGAGCACACTTAGTGGAGCGCACACTCATCCGTGTGGGCCCTCGGGAGTGTACACTAAGGGGAACCCACACTCAGGGTAGTGCACACTCAGGGGAGTACACACTCACGGTAGTGCACCCTCAGACGAGCGCACACTCGGTGGAGTGCACACTCAGAGGAGTGCTCACTCGGGGGAGTGCACGCTGAGGGGAGCGAACACTAAGGGGAGTGCACACTCAGGGGAGTCCACACTCAGGGCAGGGCACACTCAGGGGAGTGCACACTCAAGCGAGTGAACACTCATGTGAGCTCTTACTCAGGGGAGCACACACTCAGGGGAGAACACACTCAGGGGAGCGCACACTCAGGATAGCGCACACTCAGGTGAGCGCTCACTCAGGGGAGTGCACTCTCAAATGAGATCATACTCAGGGGAGCCCACCCTCAGGAGAGTACACACTCAGGCGAGCGCATGCTCAGGTGAGGGCACACTCATGGGTGTGCTCACTCAGGGGAGTGCACACTCAGAGGAGTGCTCACTCAGGGTAGTGCACTCTCAAATGAGATCATACTCAGGGGAGCCCACACTCAGTACAGTGCACACTCAGGGGAACATGCACTCAGGGGAGTGCACACTCAGGGGAGCGCACACTTGGGAGCACACACTAAGACGAGCACACACTCATGGGAGTGCACACTCAGGGGAGAACACACTCAGGGGAGCGCACACTCAGGGGAGTGCATGCTTAGTGTTGCGCACACTCAGACAAGGTCACACTCAGGTGAGTGCACACACAGATGAGCGCGCACACAGGGGAGCTCACGCTCTGGTGAGTTCACACTCAGGGGAGCGCACACTCAGATCAGCGTGCATTCAGTGCACTGCACGCTCAGGGAGTGCACACTTAGGGGAGTGCTCACTCAGACGAGTGCGCGCTGAATGGAGTGCACACTCAGAGGTGTGCCCACCGGGGAGTGCACACTCAGGGAAGCACACACTCATGGGAGTGCACACTCAGGGGAGCACACATTCAGGGGAGTGCACACTCAGGGGAGCACACACTCAGATGAGCATGCACACAGAGGAGTGCACACTCAGAGGAGTGCACGCTCAGGGGAGGGCACACTCGGGAGCACACACTTAGGGAAGCGCACACTCAAACAAGCTCACACTCAGGAGAGTGCACGCTCAGGGGAGCGTGCACTCAGGGGAGTGTACATTCAGGGAAGCGCACACTCAGATGAGCACGCACTCAGGGGAGCGCACACTAAGGGAAGTGCGCACTCAGGGGAGCGCACACTCAGATGAGCGTGCACTCAGGGAAGCAAGCACACAGAGGAGTGAATATTCAGAGGAAGGCACACTCAGATGAGAGTGTACTGAGGGGAGCATACACTCAGAGGAGTGCACACAGAGGGGAGTGCACACTCAGGGAAGCACTCACTCAGATGAGCATACACTCAGGGGATCACACACTCACATGAGTGCACACTCATGGGAGAGCTCACTCAGGGGAGCACACACTCAGGAGAGTGCACACTCAGATGAGTGGGTACTCAGGGGAGTGCACACCTGGAGAAGTACACACTCAGGGGAGAGCACTCTCAGGGAAGTGCAGACTCAGGAGAGTGCACACTCAGGGGAGCGCTCACTCAGGGGAGCGCACACTCAAACGAGCTCACACTTAGGGGAGCACGCGCTCAGGGGAGCGCATACTCAGGAGAGTTCACACTCAAAAGAACTCATATTCAGGGGAGCACACACTCAGGGAAGCACCTCTCAGGGGAGCACACACTCAGAGGAGCACACACTCAAGGGAGCACACACAGGTGAGGGCACACTCAGGAGAGCAGGCACTCAGAGGAGAGAACACTCAGGGGATCGCATATTCAGGGGAGCTCACAGTCACACAAGCGAATACTCATGGGAGCGCCCAATCAGGGGAGTGCACACTCAGGGGAGTTCACACCAAGACGAGCATGCACTCAGGGGAGCAGGCACTCAGATGAGTGCACACTCAGGGGAGCTCACACTCAGAGGAGCGCACACTCATAGGAGCTCACACTCAGATGAGCGTACACTCAGAGGATCGTGCACTTAGACAAGCGTGCACTCAGCGGAGCGCGCACTCAGTGGAGCGCGCACTCAGTGGAGCATACACTCAGACCAGTGCGCACTCAGGGGAGTGCATACCCAGATGAGCATGCCACCATGGGAGCATGCACCTCTGGGAGCGTGCACTCAGGAGAGTGAACACTCAGGAGAGGGCACACTTAGATGAGCGTAAAGTCAGGGGAGCATGCACTCAGAGGAGCACACCCTCAGGGGAGCATACACTTAGGGCAGTGCACACTCAGGGGAGTGCACACTCAGAGTAGCACACACTCAGACGAGCATGCACTCAGGTGAGTGCACACTCAGTGGAATGCACACTCAGGGGAGAGCACACTCAGGGGAGCGAACACTCAGACGATCATACATACAGGGGAGCACACACTCAGTGTAGAGCACGCTCAGGGAAGTGCACACTCAGAGGAGCACACACTAAGGGGAGGGGGCACTCAGAGGAGCACGCACGCAGAGGAATGCACACCCAGGTGAGTGGACACTCAGGAAAGGGCACACTCAGGGGAGCACGCACCCAGAGGAGTGCACACTCAGGGGAGTGCACACTAAGTGCAGTGCACACTCAGCGGAGTGAACTCTGAGGGGTGTGTACACTCAGACGAGCTCGCACTCAGGGTAGTGCACACTCAGCGGAGTACACACACAGGGGTGAGCACACTCAGGGGAGTGCACACTCAGGGGAGAGCACACTAAGGGGAGTGCACACTCAGGAGAGTGCATACTCAGTGGAGAGCACACTCATACGAGTGCACACTCAGGTGAGCGTACACTCAGGGGAGTGTACTCTCAAATAATATCACATTCAGGGGAGCACACACTCAGGAGAGTGCACACTCAGTGGAGCGCACACTCAGGGAAGGGCTCACTTAGGTGAGCACATGATCAGGGGAGTGCACACTCAGGGGAGTGTTCACTCATGGGAGTGCACACTGAGGAGACTGCACACTGAGGGGAGTGCACACTCAGGCGAGCGAACACTCAGACGAAGGCATACTCAGGGGAGCACACACTCAGGGGAGAACACACTCAGGAGAACGCACACTCAGGGAAGTGGATACTCAGGGGAGTGCACACTCAGGGGAGAGTACACTTAGCGGAGCGCACACTCATACGAGTGTGTACTCAGGGGAGTGCACCCTAAGGGGAGCCCACACTCAGGGCAGTGCACACTCAGGGGAGTGCACGCTCAGAGGAGTGCTCACTCAGGGGTGCGCACACTCAGGGGAGCACACACTCAAGTGAGCGCACACTCAGAGGAGTGCTCACTCAGGGGGAACACACTCAGGGAAGCACACACTCAGGGGAGTGCACAATCACGGGAGCACACACTCAAACGTGCACGCACTCGGGGGAGTGCACATTCAGAGGAGTGCTCACTCAGGGAAGCGAACACTCAGGGGAATGTACACTCAGGGTAGCCCACACTCAGGGCCGTGTGCACTCAGGGGATTTCAAACTCAGGCGAACGAACACTCAGATGACCGTGTACTCACGGGAGCACACACTCAGGGGAGAACACACTCAGGGGAGTGCACACTCAGGGGAGCGCACACTCAGGAGAGATCGCACTCAGGGGAGTGCACACTCAGGGTAAAGCACACTCAGGGGAGCACACACTCAGACGAGCGCACACTCAAGTGAGCCCACACTCAGGGGAGTGCACTCTCAAATGAGATTATATTCAGGGGAGCCCACACTCAGGAGAGTGCACACTCAGGCGAGCACACGCTCAGGGGAGTGCACACTCAGGAGAGTGCACACTCAGTTGAGTGCACACTCAGGCGAGTGCACACTCAGGGTAGAGCACACTCAGGGGAGTGCTCACTCAGGGGAGTGCACCCTCAGGAAAGCACACACTCAGGGGAGTGGACACTCAGTGGAGTGCACATTCAGGGGAGCGCAAACTTAGCGGAGCACACATTCATACGAGCGTACACTCAGGGGAGAGCACACTAAGGGGAGCCCACACTCAGGGCAGTGCACACCCAGGGGGGTGCACACTCGGAGGAGTGCTCACTCAGGTGAGCGCACTCTCAGGGGAGCGCACACTCACGTTAGCGCACACTAAGGGGAGTGCACTCTCAAATGAGATCATACTCAGTGGAGCCCACACTCAGGAGAGTGCAGACTCAGGGCAGTGCACACTCAGGGGAGCGCTCACTCAGTGGAGCACTCACTCAGGGGAGTGCACTCTCAGGGGAGTGCACACTCAGGGGAGAGCACACTCAGGAGAGATCGCACTCAGGGGAGCGCACACTCAGGGTAAAGCACACTCAGGGGAGTGCACACTCAGATCAGCACGCACTCAGGGCAGTACACACTCAGGGGAGTGCACACTCAGTGAGTGCACACTCAGGGGAGCCCACACTCAGGGGAGTGCACACTCAGGAGAGCGCACATTCAGGGGAGTGGACACTCAGCGGAGTGCAAACTCATGGAAGAGCACACTTAGTGGTGCGCACACTCATACGAGCATGCACACAGGGGAGTGCACCCTAAGGGGAAGCCACACTCAGGGCAGTGCACTCAGGGGAGGGCACACTCAGAGGAGTACTCACTCAGGGTAGGGCACACTAAGGAGAACACACACTCAGGTGAGCGCACACTCAGGGGAGTGCACTCTCAAATGAGATCATACTCAGGGGAGCCCACACACAGGAGAGTGCACACTCATGGGAGCATGCACTCAGGGGAGGGCTCACTCAGGGGCACACTCACTCAGGGGAGTGCACTCTCAAGGGAGCACACATTCAGGGGAGAGCCCACTCAGTAGAGAGTGCACTCACAGGAGTGCACACTCGGGAGAACACACTCAGGGGAGCGCATAGTCAGGAGAGTGCACACTCAGGTGAGCATGAACTCAGTGGAGCACACACTCAGGCGAGCACACGGTCAGAAGAGTGCACACTCAGGGGAGTGCACACTCAGGGGAGAACACACTCAGGAGAACGCACACTCAGGGGAGTGGACACTCAGGGGGTACACACTCAGGGGAGAGTACACTTAGCGGAGCGCACACTCATATGAGTGTGTACTCAGGGGAGTGCACCCTAAGGGGAGCCCACACTCAGGGCAGTGCACACTCAGGTGAGTGCACACTCAGAGGAGTGATCACTCAGGGGAGCACACACTAAGGGCAGTGCACACTCAGGGGAGTGCACACTCAGGTGAGCGCACACTCAGAGAAGTGCTCACTCAGGGGAGAACACACTTAGGGAAGCACACACTCAGGGGAGTGCACAATCAGGGGTGCGCACACTCAAACATGTGCGCACTCGAGGGAGTGCACATTCAGAGGAGTGCTCACTCAGGGGAGCGAACACTCAGGGGAGTGCACACTCACAGGAGCCCACACTCAGGGCCGTGCGCACTCAGGGGAGTGCAAACTCAGGCGAGCGAACACTCAGATGAGCGTGTACTCAGGGGAGCACACACTCATGGGAGAACACACTCAGGGGAGCGCACACTCAAGTGAGCGCACACTCAGGGGTGTGCACTCTCAAATGAGATTATATTCAGGGGTGCCCAAACTCAGGAGAGTGCACACTCAGGCGAGCGCACGCTTAGGGGAGCGCACACTCAGGAGAGTGCACACTCAGGTGAGTGCACACTCATGGTAGTGCTCACTCAGGCGAGTGCACACTCAGGGTAGAGCACCCTCAGGGGAGTGATCACTCAGGGGAGTACACCCTCAAGAGAGCACACACTCAGGGGAGTGGACACTCAGCGGAGTGCACATTCAGGGGAAAGCACACTTAGCAGAGCACACATTCATACGTGCATGCACTCAGGGGAGGGCACACTAAGGGGAGCCCACATTCAGGGCTGTGCACACTCAGGGGAGTGCACACCCAGAGGAGTGCTCACTCAGGTGAGTGCACTATCAGGGGAGTGCACACTCACGTGAGCGCACACTCGGGAGTGCACTCTCAAATGAGATCATACTCAGGGGAGCCCACACTCAGGAGAGTGCAGACTCAGGGAGTGTGCACTCAGGGGAGCGCTCACTCAGTGGAGCGCTCACTCAGGGGAGTGCACTCTCAGGAGAGCACACACTCAGGGGAGAGCACACTCAGGAGAGACCGCACTCAGGGGAGCGCACACTCAGGGTAAAGCACACTCAGGGGAGCGCACACTCAGACGAGCGTGCACTCACGGCAGTGCACACTCAGGGGAGAACACACTCAGGAGAGCACACATTCAGGGGAGAACACACTCAGATGAGCGTGCACTCAGGGGAGTGCACACTCAGAGGAGCGCTCACTCAGGGGAGTGCACACTCAGGGGAGTGCACACTCAGGGGAACCCACATCAGGGCAGTGCGCACTCAGGGGAGTGCACACTCATGTGAGCGAACACTCAGCCTAGCACGCACTCAGGGGAACACACACTTGGGGAAGTAAACACTCAGAGGAGTGCTCACTCAGGTGAGCACACACTCACGGGAGAACACACTCAGGGGAGCACACACTCAGACGAGCACGCACTCATGGGAGCACACACTCAGGGGAGAACACACTCAGGGGAGTGCTCACTCAGGAGAGTGCACACTCAGGTGAGCATGCACTCAGGGGAGCGCACACTCAGCGGAGTGCTCACTCAGGCGAGTGCACACTCAGGGGAGTGCCCACTCAGGGGAGTGCACACTCAGGGGAGTGCCCACTCAGGGGAGAGCACACTTAGTGGAGCACACTCTCATATGGGTGTGCACTCAGGGGAGTGCACACTAAGGGGAGCCCACACTTAGGGCAGTGCACACTCAGGGGACTGCACACTAAAGGGAGCCCACACTCAGGGCAGTGCACACTCGAGGAGTGCACACTCAGGGGAGTGCACCCTCAGATAAGCGTGCACTCAGGGGCGTGCACACTCAGAGGAGTGAATACTCAGGGGAGTGCACACTCAGAGGAGTGAATAGTCAGGGGAGGGCACACTCAAACGTGGGTGCACTGAGGGGAGCATACACTCAGAGGAGCACACAGTCTGGGGAGTGCACACTCAGGGAGCGCACACTCAGATGATTACGCACTCAGGGGAGTGCACACTCGAGGAGAACACACTCAGGGGAGCACACACTCAGACGAGCGTGCCCTCAGGGGAGCAAGCACTCAGAGGAGTGCACACTCAGGGGAGCGCACACTAAGGGGAATGTGCACTCAGGGGAGCACGCACTCAGAGGAGTGCACACTCAGTGGAGTGCTCACTCAGGGGAGAGCACACTCAGGGAAGCGCACACTCAGAGGACTGCACACTCAGGAGAAGTTACATTCAGGGGAGAGCACACTCAGAGGAACACACACTCAGACGAGTGTGCACTCAGGGGAGTGCACACTCAGCAGAGTGCACACTCCGGGGAGAGCACACCCAAGGGAGTGAACACTCAGGGGACAGAACACTCAAGTGAGATCACACTCAGGGGAGTGCACACTCAGGTGAGCATACACTCAGGGGAGTGCACACTCAGGGGCGTTCTCAATCAGGAGAGTGCGAACTCAGGGAAGTGAACACTCAGGGGAGTGCTCACTCAGGAGCTCACACACTCAGGGGATTCCTAACTCAGGCGAGTTCACACTCAGGGGAGTGCACACTCACGAGTGCGCGCTCAGGGGAGTGAATACTCAGTGGAGTGCACACTCTGGGGAGTGCACACAGGGGAGAGCACACTCAAATGAGATCACACTCAGGGGAGCACATACTCAGGAGAATGCACACTCAATGGAGTGTGCACTCAGGGGAGCATGCACTCAGGGGACTGCTAACTCAGTGGAGCGCGCACTCATGGGAGGGCACACTCAGGGGAGGCACATTCAGGGGAGTGAGCACTCAGGTGAGCGTACACTCAGGGGAGCGCACAATCAGGGGAGCGTTCACTTAGGGGAGCGCACACCCAGAGGAGTGAATACTCAGGGGAGTGCACATTCAGAGGAGCGAATACTCAGGGGAGGGAACACTCAGACGTTGGTGCACTGAGGGGAGCATACACTCAGAGGAGCACACACTCTGGGGAGTGCACACTCAGGGGAGTGCACACTCAGGAGAGCGCACACTCAGGAGAGTGCACACTCAGGGGAGTGCACACTCAGGAGAGCGCACACTCAGGAGAGCGCACACTCAGGGGAGAACACACTCAGGGGAGCACACACGCACATGAGCGTGCACACATGGGAGCATGCACTTAGGGGAGCGTGCACTCAGGGGAGCGCACACTCAGGGGAGGGCACACTTAGATGACAGTGCACACAGGGGAGCATGCACTCAGAGGAGCACATACTCAGAGGAGCACACACTCAGGGGAGTGCACACTCTTGGGAGCACACACAAAGTCGAGCATGCACACAGGGGTGCATGCACTCAGGTGAGCGCACACTCAGAGAAGATCACACTCAGAGGAGCTCACACTCACAGGAGCACCCTCTCAGATGAGTGCACACTCAGAGGACCTCACACAGATGAGTGCACACTCAGAGGAGCTCAGACTCAGAGGGGCGCACACTCAGAGGAGCTCACATTCAGACGAACACACACTCAGAGGAGCTCACAATCAGAGAAGTGCACACTCATAGGAGCTCTCACTCAGACGAGCGCACACCCAGGGTAGCGCACACTCAGGAGATCACACTCATAGGAGCACACACTCAGATGAGTGCACATTCAGAGGAGCATTTGTTTTGTTCTTGTTTGTTTTAAGCAAACTCTGGGTTGATTTTAAAAGAAAGTAGGCTATCTCAACCTCATACCACCCCATCACCTGAGTTGTATACTGATAATTCTCTTGTTAAAAATCCGAGTGATTGCATTGGGATATAATTTTATTATTGCTGGGCATCTGGGCATCATTTAATAGGTGCTTTGAAATTTTTTAAAGTGCCTGATAATAGAGTCATGATAGAGAAGTGTCCCTTGGATGTGTGTAGTAGTATTGTAGGCCCTGGAATTTTGGAGTTAGCCATTGTCTGTACCAACCACACATTCTCCCACCCCATTTTCAGCTGAGGAAACAGGTTTGGAAAAGATTTGTTCAAAGACTCACAGCTGTGAGGAAGAGGGTCAGCATTAGGATTAAAATCAAGAGCCAAGTGGATGAGTCTTCAATGAGCATGTTCAGATTGAGGGGGCGAAGCAACATCAGGCCCCAGTGGGTTGTCAGGATCTGCAAATGTTCACAAGTGATTATCTTCAGTGTAATCCCCATGGCAATGTAGCAAAGTACCTGCCGTAACTGGATGAGAATGATGATTATGCTAGAGAAAGAAAGAAACTCCTAGGGACAGCTTGATTGAGGAGGGGTTGTTATGCATGTCGCCTCGCAGTGTTGTTTTTCCTTAGGCAGCCGTGGCAGCGATGCTTGAGAGGGACCTATGGAGCTTGTTTACATAATCAACCGGAAAGCACTTGTCCATGTTGGTCTGTGCCCAGGGGCTGATAAGCAAGCCAGAAATCACTCTGGTTTGTGTTTCTGTAGTTCTTGAAGATGTTCAAAGACGGACACTCCTCCAGATGATTTCTGCCATTTGCTATGGGGATCACCAAACCCAAGCAAGCTGCAGAGCTTTAGGGTAAGGAACAGATGTGATGGTAGTTTTTCCTGAGAAAATGCTTGCCAACCGGCTGAAGAAACTAGGCTTAACAAACATGTGGACAAATTCAAGGCAGGCCTCCCCATGAATTACTTTCCCTGGGTTTTAAAAATTGGTTTACAAATGTTAAATGTTTTTTGTTAAATGACATGTCTCTATAAATCAGAGCCTGCAAGTGCCTTTAAGAGAGGCAACTAAGTAGCAACCTGATCTAATTGGTTAATACCATGGCTGTAGACACGAAGGTGTGTTGCTTGATTCTGCTTCAAGGATGGGCTTGCTGGCTAGCTGTGGGGGGTGCAGGCACCAGGCAGCCAATAGTCTTCATAGCCTTCTGTGTCTGCTTCAGCTGCAGAGAGGCACCTGCTCTTTCGCCCTCAGCCTGAGCAGCCCACCTCCATTGACTGAGACGGAAAGAAGAATAGCTGCCCAGCCACTTTTGCCTAAAGGGGCCATCTCTGTTGGATCCTACACTTCTGAGCTCCCAGTTGGGTTGCCTCAGGCTTCTTGGGCCCACTTGGCAATCTTTCTTTTTCCTTTGCCGAATCCATCTTTGTTTCCTACCCTTCACAATAGTTGATCCAAAATCCATCTTAGTATCTGCTTTTAGGAAACTCTGCAATATAAATCTATCTTTTCTGCTTGGAAAACAGTAGAAAAAGAACTAATTGGTTCCATGAAGTAAATGCCTAAAAGCCTTTTCAGATAACTTGCCTTTTCAATAATTTCTATGGAAGAGAGGAAAAGATTACATTTATAAGTTTTTTTACAGTCTCAGAAAAGAAAAATTATCTAGTATTAATACTGTAGACGTAGCTAGTTGTATAGTAAGTTGACTATTAACATAGACCACTTAACCACTTTTTACAGTGGGAAGAAAATGTTCCTGATTTCTTGATTTATGAGGCTCCAAAAACTCATGTTCTGAAGGTTTTCACACCCAGTTCCTGATTAATTAATAATCATCCAGAATGTTTTCCCATGTGTGTAATTATGCTTTGCAGTTCCATCAACCTTCCTAGGTAGTCTCAAAATACCAAAACATTGCCTTGCCCTTGTTGTGGGCGTGGTCAAGGTTTACTCTCTTGGGATTTCTTGCATGGGGTATGACGGGTGGTGTTGTGGGGGAGCAGGAGAGGGATGGATAGAATGGAGAGGAGAGTGTAGGGCGCTCATCCCTAGGGCACCAGACTCTACCCTGTTGCCCAAGAAATGTTTCCAGATGTGTATCTGGACTTCACCCTTTAACTACCTAATTGGGTAGGTTGTAGGTAGTATGGAATCTAATGAATTGGATCAGGGGAAAGAAATCTGAAGGAATAAGTGATCTCGCCTTGAAGGTGCTGCAGAGGTAATGAGCAGAGTTAATGAGTGACTGATCCATCGTGGTGGTAAATTTAATTTCAGTACTGAGGTTGAACACATGCTAGATGTAACCTAGAAAGTAATATTCATATGCAGCACATTGGGTTACATAAAATCTGGAAAGTTTATAGTTTAAAAGATACAGACACACAAAGCAACGATTCAGCCCAAGTCAGATTTAGAACTTTTTTTTAAGATGAGCCAGAGGGATGATATCCTGGATCTCACAGGGACTGGATTTTGCATGAGTGTTCAAACTAAGATAACATCTAGTTCTTGTCTATATTTCAAGGAGCATTCTTATTAGGACCATCTCCTAGAAGAAAGAAAGTTACATTTAAACAGATTGAAGCATGAGTCAGTTTTCAGTATTGGAGAATGATGAAAAACCAAATATATGAATTCTGGAAAATTTTGTGAAAGTAGACACCTTAAAAAAATAAGAAAACATTATGAAAAACAGTTGGTCTTCATTTTTAGGTTTGATGAATCCTATTAATAATACACAGATATACTTTTGGCTGGGCGTGTTGGCTCACGCCTGCAATCCCAGCACTTTGGGAGGCTGAGGTGAGTGGATCATGAGTTCAGGAGATTGAGACCATCCTGGCTAAAATGGTGAAACTCCGTCTCTACTAAAAATACAAAAAATTAGCCAGGAGTGGTGGCGGGTGCCTGTAGTCCCAGCTACTCCAGAGACTGAGGCTGGAGAATGGTGTGAACCTGGGAGGCAGAGCTTGGAGTGAGCCGAAATCACGCCACTGTACTCCAGCCTGGGCGACGAAGTGAGACTCCGTCTCAAGAAAACAAACAAACAAACAAAAAATAAAAATATATATATATATATATAAATACTTTTATCATATAAATATTGTTTAGGTTTTACTCAGTAAATTGTGAGAGCTATTTTGCTTGCTCCTAATTTAGTTCTTAGATTTCATCTCATAGTAGAAAATATTACAAACTTCTTACAAAATGAAATTATGCTTTCCCTTGGTGATGATTCAAAACAGTCGATAATACTTTCTCACAATGCCACTGATGGGGTATTCTCATAACTCTCCATTTTTAATTCAGATACGCTTCCAGTCAATTTGTTGAACCTCACAGTGGGAGGTTTAAACTAAGTGACGTCCCTTTAGGTATACTCAAATTGGCCATGCAAATATTTCCTTTGTTGGACACTGGGTTCTCACAGCATCTCCTAAACAAAATATATTGGCTTTAAAATTAGCAGCTTCCATCATGCATTGACTGGTCTGTTTTGTAAGTCTGTAACATAAAAATCCAAAAACATTTGCTTCCAGCTGGCCTGTCTTGAACTAACACTTGTTTTTTTTTTTTTTTTTTCCTTTTTTCATTTCACTCTCTGACCTTTTAAAGGGTTTTCTTCTTTATACTGCTATTAGCTTTCATCTCTGCTGGTCATTCTTTCATCCTGTTTCTCTGGGTTTCGTTTACCTGTTCCTTTTTAGTTCCTTTTGTGTTTGTTTTTGTTTTTTAATATCTACCAGAAAAAGAAAGACTTCTTATAGTCATGGTCACTTAAAAGTGTTGATAGTTTCTTAAGAGGTCTTAAGTGGACTTAATGCATATTTAACTCCGAGCATTTTATATAAGATAAATGTTATTGTTCAGTCATATCCTTTCTAAAAGATAGTAGGGCAGGGAGAAAAAGGATACAATTTTTTAGCAACTACCAAATCTCAGGGAAAGTGTTCTTACCACGTCACCTGGGGATAAGCAAGGCAGTTTGGAGGAGATTTTCTTCTGATTGTTTTCCATTTATTTATGCTTTGAGTGTCAATGCTTAGTTTCAAATTCCCATTGAGAATGTTCTCATTTTGTCATGAAATTTGAATTTAGTCTCTTAATTTTTCTCTTGATGTATCACACTAATGTCCAGAGGAGTCATTAAGAAATTGTAAAGAGACCCCAGTGCTATCTGTATTTATGATCTCCTTCAGAATGTGTTTATCATATATTTGTGACTCTCTTCGCAGAAGTAAAATACTGACAATAAAAAAGAGATTACGAGAGGGCTCAAAGGTGCATCATTATCTTGGGTTTTACTTGTCAACAGTTTGAAATGTAAGAAAAAAACCGAATGTATGAATGTAATCCTTTGGAAAAGTGACTCTTACTGGTGGACTTGGTCCTCTGAAGTTGAATGAATGCTTCTGAGACATAAGCACTATTTCTTTTCCTCCCTATAGGTTAGTAAGACAACACTTTCCATCAACTTTAATTTTACTACTCCTGATAGTGTGACCTTTATCTTCTAATCCAATTACATATTCAAATCTTTTCCTTCTGTTCATTCTATCTACCTTTAGATGAGTCAACTGAGAGATGAACATTTAAAATGCATAAATACGTATTTTGCCATACACTGTTTTTTTTTCTTTATACTTTATATATCATGAAATTTACTAGTAAGACATCAAACATTTCTTGAAGGCTGATATGGTCTGGCTCTGTGTCCCTACTCCAAATCACATCTTGAATTGAAATCCCCATGTGTCAAGGGAGGGACCAGGTGGGAGGTGATTGGATCATGGGGGCAGTTTCCCCTATGCTGTTCTCATGATAGTGAGTGAGTTCTCATGAGATCTGATGGTTTTATAAATGGTGGTTTCCCCTGCTCTTTTCTCTCTTCTGTCACCTTGTGAAGAAGTTGCTTGCTTCCCCTTTGCCTTCTGCCATGACTGTAAGTTTCCTGAGGCCTCCCCAGACATGCAGAGCTGTCAGTCAGTTTATAAATTACACAGTCTCAGGTATTCTTTATAGCAGTGTGAAAACGGACTAATAGAAAGGCCTATGTATATTTTTGACTTTTTATTGGAAACAGTTTCAAACTTATAGAAGTTACTCGAATAGGAATAGTAGAAAGAACATAAGTTAACCTTTTACCCAGCTTCTATTGTCAACATGTTAGTCCATTTGCCTAATCATTTGCACACTCTCCGTTCTGTTTCTTTCTTTCTCCACATATGCATATATATGTGCATAATGTATATCTACACACACATATATACATACATGTATAATATTGTGTATATACCATAAAATATTTTGTTTTTACTAAAGAATTTGAGAGTAAGTTTTACGTAGCATGGTCTTTTATCCCTAAATAGTATTTTTTATATATAGGTATATTCTCATAAATAACCACAGGGAAGTCCTCAATTTCGGTAAATATAACATTAATACTTTAATTTGTATTTCAATTGTCTCATTGGCCCAATGTTTTTTATGGCTTCCTTTTCCTCCAGTACTAGATCCAGTCTCGGGACAGATACTGCACTTAGTTGTCATGTTTCTTTAATCTCTGAAACATTGCCACAGCCTTTTTAAATGTTTTTTTTTTCCTTTTGTGACAGTGACAGATTTGAAGACAGAGTCCCCCTACTTTCTATATACAGGAGTTTCTGTATTCTGAATTTGTCTGATGTTTCCTCATCAGTGGATTCAGGTTCTACATTCCTGACCAGAATATTGCATATGTGACATTGCATGCTTCTCAGGCAGCCATATCTGGAGGCACACAATGTCTATCTGCCCCTCCCTGGTGACACTAGTTTTCCTCACACAGTAGGAGTGTTGTCCTATTTCTCCAACAGTAAAAAGTTACCATTTTCTCCCTTGCAAATAATGAGTTGGAGGAGAGACGCTTTAAGACCATGCAAATATCCTGCTCCTCATTACAATTTCCCCTCAGATTTAGCATCTATTGGGATTCTTACCTGAACCAGTCTTTGCTGTGATGGTAACAAAATGATGAGGATCACTTCAGCACTCCCTCCATGTTTACCAGTCAGCATGTGACATTGTAGTTTAACCAAGGACCCTGTCTTTTCCTCATGTATGGATGAATGTGTCTTAGTCTGTCCCAGCTGCTGTAACGAAATATCTTAGACTGGGTAGTCTATATGTAGTGGAAATTTATTAGTCACAGTTCTGGAGGCTGGGAATTTAATGGTCAAGGCACCAGCAGATTTGGTGTCTTGTAAGGGCTCTTTCCTTATACATGGTGCTTTCTCTCTATCCTCACGTGGTGGAAAGAGTGAATGAACTTCTTCAGGCCCCTTTTATAAGGATATTAATTTCTAATCACCTCCCAAAGATCTCATCTCTTGATATCATTACTCTAGAGGTTAGGTTTCAACACATAAATTTTGGGGCGATACACATGTTCACACCATAGCAGTGTGTATTATCTGTATGAACTCATGGATTTCTGTTTTCTACCCCGCTTTCCCCCAAGTGGTGTATAATTATTATCCTTATTTAGCCTCGTGATGGATTATTCCATATTTGGCCAGTTGGATCCTTTCAAGCTGACTAGGTGTGCCTGTGCCATATGTCCATTATTCTTTGGAGCACATCCTTACCTCTGGTATAACAAAATGTTCCAGGTTTATCACGCTTCCCCAGCCCTGCTTTGAGTCACTTCTCCAAGAACCCCTTGTTCCTTTTGGTGGGGAATAGTGTTAGAGATAAAAATCCATGCACTAGCTGTGCTGTTTGCTCCTGGAATATCTCTGCTTCTATACCTTTTTAAGTGAATGGAGCCAGGAGATATATGCATGCATATACATATACTTACATACATGTAAATGCACATACACACACGATATGCACATATACATGTTTATACACATACATGTGCATATTTTAGATATCATAAGTGAGCACCAATACTTCCAATTTTAATTCATCTTTTTTACCTTCCCCCATTCCATATTTGCATGTACCTTCTTTCACAGTGAAAGTCTTGGCTTCTAAAATCAATAGATTTACTCATTTGCTCAATCTCATAATACATCCAAAGTAGTTTCAGAATGACTTCACCCATACCTACAAAAATGCAAAGCTACTCAAAAGAGTTCAGGATCCCTAGTTTCCAGTTTTTCCATTTCCCTACCCTGCCCAAGACTGAGGGCTATAGGATGGGCAGTCAAAACTGTTGTAAGTTCCTCAAATTAGTTATTTTTTGCCCTCCATTGTAATTATAGTATTCATTTGAAATACAGTTGGGTTCATTGTTTCAGTTTCTCCCTTTCCTATCCTTGCCGACTTAATTGTTTTGAATACGTCAAGCATTAAAATGCTTTCAAAAGTCAAAACTTACAGAAAGGTATACTCAGAAAAGTGTTCCTCCCTTCTACAGCCATGGCACTCTCGTTTCCTTCACCATTTGTAGGCAACCAAGGTATTAATAATTGTTTCTGGCTTTTCATTCTGGTGAATTTTTGGTAAATATAAGATATATGTATGTTTTCTTATTTTTCCTTATTTCCAAACAAAGTTAGTGGTATTATATACAGTCTCTGGTGCTTTGATTTTTCATTTTACAAGATCTTTCGACCATCATTCCACATCAGCCCATAGAGAGTTTTCTCATTCTATGTTTACCATGACATAGTATCTATTGTGTGTTTGTACCAGTTTTTTCAACAATGTCCTATGATTAGACAAATAGGCAGTTTTAATATTTGCACTTTTTAACCTGAAAATATTTCCTTTTTCACCACTGGAGTCTGGGCACTCCCGAATATCTCTTTGCAGATTCTACATAAACAGTGTTACCAAACTGCTCAATGCAAAGAAAAGTGTAACTCTGTGAGATGAATCAAAAAGCAGTTTCTCAGAAAGTTTCTTTCTAGTTTTTATATGCGGATATTTCCTTTTAAACCATAGGCTTCAATGTATTCCCAAATATCCCATCTCAGACACCATAAAAACAGTGAGGTCAAAGCGCTCCCTCAACAGAAACGTTTAGCTCTATGAGATGAATGCCCAAATTAAAAAGAATTTTCTCTGAAAGCTTCTCTCCAGTTTTCACCTGGAGAATTTTCTTTTCTCACCTTAGGCCTTTATGTGTTCCAAAATATCCCATTGCAGATTCAACAAAAACAGTGTTACCAAACTGCTCAATGAAAAGAAAGATTCAACTCTGTGAGATGGACCCACCCAACTCAAAACAGTCTGTCAGAAAGCTTCTTTCTAGTTTTCATCTGACGGTATTTCCTTTTTCACCATAGGCTTCTCTGTGCACTGAATATCCCTTTGTAGATTCCTCAGAATCAGGGTTAACAAACTGCTCCCTGAAAAGAGTAGTTACATCTGGGAGATGAATTCACCCATCACAAATAAATGTCTCTGAAAGCTCCTTTCTAGCTTTCATCTGTGCAGCAAATTTGCTTTTGTACCATCAACCTCAATGTGTTCCCAAATGTCCCTTCTCAGACACCACAAAAAGAGTGATGCCAAACTGCTCAATCAGCAGAATGGTTTATCTCTCTGAGGTGAATACACACATCAGAAAATAGTTTCTCAAAAACCTTCTCTCCGGTTTGTATCTGCAGAGATAAATAGTGGAGAAAAGCTTTCTGAGAATCTCCTTTGTGATTTTTGCATTCATCTCACAGAGCTAAATGTTTCTGTTGAGGGAGCACTTTGATATCACTGTTTTTGTGCTGTCTGAGAAGGGTATTTGGGAGTGCATTGAAGGCTATGGTGGAAAAGGAAATAACCTCAGAAAAAATTAGAAAGAAACTCCCTGAGAAACTGATTGGTGTTGTGTGAACTCATCTCACAGGGTTGAACGATTCTTTTGATGGAGCAGTTTGGTAGCACCGTTTTTGGGGAATTTGAGAAGGGATAATTTGGATCACATTGACGTCTATTGTGACAAAGGAAATATCCTCAGATAAAAACAAAAAAGAAGTTTTCTGTGAAATTGCTTTGTGATATTTCAATTCATCTCACAGAGTCACAAAGTTCCTTTAATTGAGAAGTTTGCTAACACTTTTTCCCTGGAATCTGCAATGGAATATTCCAGAGCTCATTGAGGAATATGGTATAAAAGGAAATATCCTCATATAAAAACTAGAAAGAAGCTTTCTGAGAAAGCGCTTTGATATGTGTCAATTCATCTCACAGAGTTACACCATTCTTTTCATGGAGCAGTATTGTAGTACTGTTTTTCAGGAGTCTGAGAAGGGATATTTTGGATAACATTGCAATTACAAACTACTGCCACAATGAATGAATTTCTGCATATGTATTTTGTAGTTGTAAGACTATCTTTAGAATAAATTCCTAGAAGTGGGATGGTTGGGTTTAAGGACAAATGCATATGTAATTTTGGTTGCTATTGTCCAATCCTCTTCTATGGAGTTTGAATCATTTTGGATCCCCAACAGCAATGTATGAAAGTGCCTGTTTCCTCACAGCCTCAGCAATGAACTGTATTGTTACGCTTTTGGATTTTTCCCAATGGGACAGGTGAGAAGTGGTATCTCATTGTAGCTTTAGTTTGTGTCTACTATTATTAGTGAAGTGAAACATCTTTTCAAATGCTTGAGGACCATTTAAAACATCTTTTTGTGAGTTGTCTACTTATATTTTTTGCCCATATGTCTATAGGATATTTTTTTCCTTTAATTTGTAAAAGTTTGTTTTTATATTAGGAATATTAATGTTTTATCTATGAGATATTCAATATCACTTATTTATTATATATGCTATATCACATATTATATATTCATATATTATATATCATGTATTATATATAATATAATATATAATGTTGAGGATATTTTCTTTTTCACTACAGGCCTGAATGCACTCCCAAATATCCCTTTGCAGATTCTGTGGAAACAGTGTTAGCAAACTGCACCATGGAAAGAGTGGTGAGATGAATTCAAACATCACAAGGAACTTTCTCAGAAAGCTACTATCTATTTTTTTTTTTTCTGGAGATATTGCCTTTGTCACTCTAGGTTTCAATGCTATCCAAAATATCCCTTCTAAAATTAACCAAAAACAGTGCTACAAAACAGATCCAAGAAAAGAGCCGTGTAACTCAGTGAGATGAATTAACACAGCATGAAGCAGTTTCTGAGAAATCTTCCATCTAGTTTTTATATTATGTTATTGCGTTTGTCACCAAAACGTCCAATGTGCTCTGAAATATCCCATTGCAGATTCCAAGAAAACTGTGCTAGAAAACTGCTCAAGGAAAAGAACAGTGTAACTCTCTGAGATGAATTCGCACATCACCTACCACTTTCTCAGAAAATTTCTGTTTTATCTTAATCAGAGGATATTTCCTTTCTCACCATAGACCTCAATGGAATCCAAAATATCCCTTTGCAGATTCCCCAAAAACAGTGCTATCAAGCTGCTCCATGAAAGGAAATTGTAAATCTGTGAGACGAATTCACAAATAAGAAAGTGGTTTCTGAGAAAGTTTCTTTCTAGTTTTTGTCTTAGGATATTTCCTTTGTCACCATATGCTTCAAAGTGCTCCAAAATATCCTATTGCATACTCCATGAAAAGAGAGTGAGCAAAATTCTCAATGAAAAGAACGTTGTAACTCCTTGAGAAAAATTCACATCACAAAGCAGTTTCTCGAAAATCTTTCCAGTTTTTATCTGAGGATATTTCCTTTCTCACCATAGACTTCAATGCACTCCAAAATATCCCTTTGGAGATTCCACAAAAACAGTGTTAGCACACTGCTCAATGAAAAGAATGGTGAAACTCTGTGAGATGAAATCACATACAAAGCAGTTTCTCAGAAAGTTTCTGTCTAGTTTTTATCTGAGGATATTTCCTTTTTCATCATTGGCCTGAATGCACTCCCAAATATCACTTTGCAGATTCCACGAAAACTGTGTTAGCAAACTGCTCCATGAAAAGCAACGTGTAACTCAGTGAGATGAAAACACATATCACAAAAAACTTTCTCAGAATGTTTCTTTGTAGTTTTTATCTCAGGATATTCCCTTTGTCACCATAGGCCTCAATGTGATCCAAAATATCCCTTCTCAGATTCCCCATAAACAGTACCACCTAACTGATCCACGAAAACAATCATGTAACTCTGTGAGACGAATTCACAAATCACATAGCAATTTCTCAGAAAGCTTCTATCTAGTTTTTAACGGAGGATATTTTCTTTGCCACCGTAGACTTTAATGCCATCCAAATTATACCTTCACAGATTTCCAAAAAACATTGCTACCAAACTGATCCATGAAAAGAATCATGTGACTCTGTGAGATGAGTTAACACTTCACAAAGCAGTTTCTCAGACAGCAACTTTCTAGTTTTTATGTGAGCATACTTCCTTTATCACTATAAACTTCAATGCATTCCATAATAGACCATTGCAGATTACAAGAAAACAGTGTTAACAAACTAATCAATGAAAAGAACAGTGTAAATCTTTAGACGAATTCACACATCACCATGCAGTTTCTCAGAAAGCTTCTTTCTACTTCTTATATGAGGATATCCTCTTTTTCACTATAGGTCTGATTGAGGTCCAAAATGTCCCTGTGCAGGTCCACAAAAACAGTGTTAGCAAACTGCTCACTGAAAAGAATGGTGTAACTCTGAGAGATGAATTCACACATCACAAAGCAGTTTCTCGGAAAGCATCTTTCTACTTTTTATACGAGGGTCTTTCCTTTGTCAACACAGGTATCAAAGTGCTCCCAAATATCTCTTTGCAGATTCCACGAAAACAGTATACACAAACTTCTCCAGGAAAGGAAAGAAGTACCTCTGTGTGATGAATTTACACATCTCAAAAACTTTCTCAGAAAGTTTCTATGTTGTTTTTCTCTGAGAATATTTCCTTTGTCACCATAGACTTTGATGCATTACAAAATATCCTCTCTCAGATTCACCAAAAACAGTGCTACCATATTGCCCCTTGAAAAGAATCATGTAACTCTGGGAGATGAATTAACACACCATGAAACAGTTTCTCAGAAAGGTTCTTTCTAGTTTTTGTCTGAGGATATTTCCTTTGGCACCATAGACTTCAATGCGCTCCAAAATATCACAATGAAGATCCCAACAAAAGAGTTTTAGTTAACTGCTCAATGAAAACAGCAGTGTAACACTGTGAGATGAATTCACTCATCACAAATTATTTCATCTGAAAACTTCTTTCTAGTGTTTATATGAAGATATTCAGTTTTTCACCATAGGCCTCATGAACTTCAAAATATCCCCTTGCAGATTCCACAAAAACAGTGTTAGCAAACTACTCAATGAAAATAACAGTGTAACTCTTTGAGATGAATTCACGGAATGCAATGCTGTTTCTCAGAAACTTTCATTCTAGTTTTTCTCTGAGAATACTTTCCTATTCACCATAGGCCACAATGCACTCTCAAATATGCCTTTGCAGATACCAGAAAAACAGGGTTAGCAAACTGCTCCTTGAAAAGAAAGGTGTCACTCTGTGAGGTGAAATCACACGTCACAAAGAACTTTCTCAGAAAACTTATTTCTAGTTTTTATCTCAGGATAATTCCTTTGTCATCATAAGCTTCAAGATGATCCAAATTATCCCTTCTCAGATCCCCAAAAACAGTGCTACCAAACTGCTCCATGAAAATTTTCGTGTAACTCAGTGAGATGAATTCACAAACCACAAAGCAGTTTCTCAGAAAGCTTCTTTCTAATTTTTACACGAGGATATTTCCTTTGTTACCATAAACTTCAACGTGCTCCAAAATATCCCATTGCATATTCCAAGAAAACAGTGTTAGCATACTGCTCAGTGAAAAGAACAATGTAACTGTGTGAGATGAATTCACACATCACAAAGCAGTGTCCCAGAAAGCTTCCTTCTAGTTTTTATCTGAGGATATTTCCTTTTTCACCATAGGCTTCAATATGCTCCCAAGTATCCCTTGCAGATTCCACAAAAACAGTGTTATTCAATTGCCCCATGAAAAAAAAGGTATAACTCTGTGAGGTGAAACAAAGCAACACAATGCAGTTTCTCAGAATGCTTGTTTCTAGTTTTTGTTTTAGGATATTTCCTTTGTCAGCATAAAGTTTAATGCTCTCCAAAATATCCCAATGCAGATTCCAAGAAAAGAGTATTAGCAAACTGCTCAATGAAAAGGACAGGGTAATTCAATGAGGTGAATTCAGAAATCACAAAGCAGTATCACAGAAAGCTTCTTTTTGCTTTTTATCTGAGGATAATTCCTTGGTCACCATTTGCATAAATGAGCTCCCAAATATCCTATTGCAGATTCCACAAAAACAGTGTTATCAAACTGCTCCATGAAAAGAATGGTGTGACTTGGTGAGATGAGTTCACATACCACAAAGGACTTTCTCAGAAAGCTTCTTTCTAATTTTTATATGAGCATCTTTCCTTTGTCACCCTAAGCTTCAATGCACTCTGAAATATCCCTTTGCAGATCCCAAGAAAACAGTTTTAGGAAACTTGTCAATGAAAAGGACAGTGTAACACTGTGAGGTGAATTCACACATCAAAAGCAGTTTCCTAGAAACAATCTTTCTAGTTTTTATCTGATGATATGTCCTTTTTTACCATGGGCCTCTTGGCGTTCCATATATCCCTTTGTAGATTCCACAAAAACAGTGTTAACAATCAGCTCAATGAAAAGAAAGCTGTAACTCGGTGAGGGGAATTCACACATCAAAAAGCACTTTCGCAAAAAGCTTCTTTCTAGTTTTGTTCTGAATATATTTCCTTTGTCACCATGGGATTCAATGCGATCCAAAATATCCCTTCTCAGATTCCCAAAAAAGAGTGAAACCAATCTGCTCCATGAAAAGAATCATGTAACTCTTTGAGATGAATTCACAAATCACAAAGCAGTTTCTCAGAAAGCATCTTTCTAGTTTATCTCAGGATATTTCCATTGTCATTTTAATCTTCAATGCACGCCAAAATATCCCATTGCAGATTCCAACAAAACATGGTTAGCAAACTGCTGAATGAAAAGAACAGTGTAAATCTGTGAGGTGTATTCACCCAACAGAAAGCAGTTTCTCAGAAAGGTTCTTTCTAGTTTTTATCTAAGGATATTTTCTTTTGCATTGTAGACCTCTAAACACTCCAATATATCCCTTTGCGGATTTCACGAAAACAGTGTTATCAAACAGCAGAATGGAAATAATGGTGTAATCCTGTGACATGAATTTGTACATCACAAAGAAGTTTCTCATAAAGTTTTTTCTAACTTTTATCTGAGGATATTTCCTTTTTACGATAGTCAGATTCTCCAAAGACAGGGTTACCTAACTGTTCCATTTAAAGTATCATGTAACTCTGTGAGATGAATTCACAAATCACAAAGCAGTTTCTCAGAAAACTTCTTTCTTGTTTTTGTCGGAGAATATTTTCTTTTTCACCATAGGCTGCAATGCGCTCACTAATATCCTTTTGCAGATTCCACAAAAATAGTAGTAGAAAACTGCATCATGAAAAGAAAGGTGTAATATGTGAAATTAATTCACACATCACAAAGCAGTTTCTCAGAAAGCTTCTTTATGGTTTTTGTCTGAGGATATTTCTGTTGTCACCATAGGCTTCAATGCACTTCCAAATATCCTATTGCAGATTCCCGAACAACAGTGCTACCGTATTGCTGCATGGAAAAAATGTTGTAACTCTCCAAAATGAATTCAAACTTCAGAAAGCTGTTTATAACTAAGCTTCTTACTAGTTTTTATGTGAGGATATTTCCTTTTTCACTTTATTGCTCTATGTGCTCATTAATATCCCAATGCAGACTCCAAGAAAAAAGTGTTAGCAGACTTCACATTGAAAGCAATGGGGTAACATTGTGAGACGAATTCACACATCAAAAAACAATTTCCCAGAATAATTGTTTTTGTTTTTTATCTGAGGATATTTGCTTTGTCACCAGAGGCTTTAATGCGCTCCAAAATATCCCATTGCAGACTCCATGAAAACAGTGTTATCAAACTGCTCAATGAAAATGATGGTGTAAGCCTGCAAGATGAATTCACACATCACAAAACAGTTTCTCAGAAAGATGCTTTCCTGTTTTTATGAGGATATTTCCTATTTCACCATAGGCCTCAATATGCTCAATTATATCCCTTTGCAAATTCCTCTAAAACAGTGTCAGCAAACTGCTAAATGAAAAAAACGGGTAATTCTTTGAGAAGAATTCACACATCACAAAGAACTTTTTCAGAAAGTTTATTTCCTAGTTTTTATCAGAGGATATTTCCTTTGTCACCGTAGGCTTCAACACGCACTAAAATATCTTATTGCAGATTACAAACAAACTGTGTTAATAAACTGCTGCAAGAAAAGAATCATGTAACTCTGTGAGATGAATTCACACATCACAATGCAGTTTCTCAGAAATATTCTTTCAAATTTAAATCTGAGGATATTTCCTTTCTCACCATTGGCTTCAATGTGCTCCCAAATATCCTACTGTAGATTCCACAAAACCAGGGTTATCAATATACTCAAAGAAAAGAATGGTGTAACTCTGTAAGAAGAATTCATACATCACAAAGCAGCTTCTCAGGAAGCTTCTTTCTAGTTTTTATCTGAAGATATTTCTTTTTTCACTATAGTCCTCAATGCACTCCCAAATATCCCTTCACAGATTACACGAAAACAGTGTTAGCAAACTGCTCTATGAAAAGAATGGTGCAAAATTGTGAGATAAATTTAAACACCATATATAACTTTCTCGTAAACCTTCTTTCTAGTTTTTATCAGAGGATATTTCCTTTTCTCCATAAGCTTCAATGTGAAACAATATATCCCTCCTCTGATTCCCCAAAAAACAGTGCTATCACATTGATCCATGAAAAGTGTCTTGTAACTCTGTAAGGTTAATTAACAAGTCACAAAGCGGTTTCTCAGAAAGCTTCTTTCTAGTTATAATATGAGGGCATTTAATTTGTCACTATAAGCTTCAAAGTTCTCAAAAATGTCCTTCACAGTTACCCCAAAAATAGAGTTAGGAAACTACTCCATGAAAGGAAAGGTGTAACTCGGAGAGATGAATTCACCTATCACAAAGCAGTTTCTCAGAATGCTTCTTTCTAGTTTAAATTTGAGGATATTTCCTTTTTCACCGTAGCCTTCAGTGTGCTCCCAAATATATCCTCTTAGACACCACAAAAACAGTGATGCCGAACTGCTCAATCAACAAAAAGGTTAAACTCCATGAGATGAATAAACACATCAAAAACCTTTTCTCGAAATGTTTCTCTCCAGTTTTTATCTGAAGTTATTTCCTTTTTCACCATAGGCCTCTAGGAGCTCCCGAATATCCCTTTGTAGATTCCATAAAAAAGGTGCTACCAAACTGCTCCATGTAAAGAATCGTGTAACTCTGTGAGATGAATTCACAAATCACAAAGCAGTTTTTCAGAACGCTTCTTTCTAGTTTTTGTCTTTGGATATTTTCTTTGTCACCCAAAAGTTGAATGTGCTCCACAATATCCCATTGCAGATTCCAAGAAAACTGTGTTAACAAACTGCTAAATAAAAGGAAAGGTGTAAATCTGTGAGATGAATTCACCCATCACAAAGCAGTTTCTCAAAATCTTCTCTGTAGTTCAAATCTGAGGATATTTCCTTTTTCACCTTAGGCTCCAATGTGCTCACAAAACTGTGACGCCAAACTGTTCAATCAAAGAAAAAGTTAAACAGTTTGTGATAAATACACACCTCACAAAACCATTTCTGAGATAGATTCTCTCCAGTTTTTATCTGAGGTTATGTCTTTTTTCACCGTAGGCTACCAGGATCTCCCAAATATCCCATTGCAGATTCTATCAAACAGGTGGTAGCAAACTGCTCCATGAAATTAAATCTGTAACTCTGGGATGAATTAAGACATCAAAAAGTGGTTTCTCAGAAAGCTTTTTTCTATTTTTTGTTTGAGGGTATTTCTTTTTTCACCATAGGCTTCAATGTGCTCCCAAATATCTCCTCTCAGATACCAAAAAAGCTGTGATGCCGAACTGCTCAATCAACAAAAAAGTTAAACTCTATGATACGAATACAGACATCAGAAAACTGTTTGTCGAATATCTTCTCTCCAGCTTTTGTCTGAGGTTATTTCCTTTTCCATCATAGGCCTCTATGAGCTGCAGAATATCCCTTTGAATATTCCATACAGTGCTACCAAACTGCTCCCTGAAAGAAATCGTGTAACTCTGTGAGATGAATTCACAAATCACAAGCAGTCTGTGAGAGGCAGTAGGACATCCCAAAATGATTTCTCAGAAAGCTTCTTTCCAGTTTTTATATGAGGATATCTCATTTGTCACCAAAAGATTCAATGCTCTCCGAAATAGCCCATTGCAGATTCCAAGAAAACAGTGTAAGCAAACTGCTCAATGAAAAGAACAGTGAAATTCTCTGTGTTGATTTCAAATATCACAAAGTAGTTTCTCAGAAAGCTTCTTTTTGTTTTTTCTATGAGGATATTTCCGTTGTCACCCAAGGCCTCAATGCTCCCAAATATCCCTTTGAAGTTTCCATGAAAACAGTGTTAGGAAGCTGCTCCATGAAAAGAAAAGTGTAAGTCTGAGAGATGAATACACACATCACAAAGAACTTTCTCAGAAAGCTTCTTTCTAGTTTTCATCTGAGGATATTTCCTTTGCCAAGATAGGCTTCAATGCGATCCAAAATATCCCTTCTCATATTCCCAAAAAACAGTGCTATCAAACTGATCTATGAAAGGAATCGTGTAACTCCATGAGTTGAGTTAACACACCATAAACCATTTTCTCAGAAAACTTCTTTCTCTTTTTTATCTGTGGATAATTCCTTTCTCACCATAGGCCTCAGTATGCTCCCAAATATCCATTTTCAGTTTCTGCTAAAACAGTATTAGTACACTGTGCCATGAATAGAAAGTGTAACCATGTGTGTTGAATTCACAACTCACAAAGTAGTGTCTCATAAAGCTTCCTTCTAGTTTTTATCTGAGGATAATTCCTTTGCCACTGTAGGCTTCAATATGATCCAAAATATCCCTTCTCAGATTCCCCAAAAACAGTGCTACCAAAACTCCTCCATAAAAAGAATCGTGTAAGTCTGTCAGACGGATTCACAATTCACAAAGCAATTTCTTAGAAAGCTTCTTTCTTGTTTTTGTCTTATGTTATTTCCTTTGTCACTGTAAACTTCAATGGACTCCGAAATATCCCATTGCAGATTGCACGAAAACACTGTTAGAAAACTGAACAATGAAAAGAATAGTGTAATTCTGTGAGATGAAAACACATCACAAAGCAATTTCTCAAAAAGCTTCTCTATAGTTTTTATCTGAGAATATTTCCTTTTTCACCTTAGGTGTCAGTGAGCTCCCTTATATCCCTTTGCAGATTCCACTAAAACAGTGTTATCAAACAGCTCAATGGAAGAAACTGTGTTAATCTCTGAGATGAATTAACACATCATGAAGCAGTTTCTCAGGAAGCTTCTTTCTAGTTTTTATCTGAGGGTATTTCCTTTGTCACCAAAGGCTTCAATGCAATCCAAAATATCCCTTCTCAGATTCCACAAAAAAGTTGCTACATAGTGCTCCATGAAAAGAATCGTGTAAATCTGTGAGATGAATTCACAAATCAGAAAGTAGTTTCTCAGCAAACTTCTTTTTGCTTATGTCTGAAGATATTTCATTTGTCACCCTAAGCTTCAATCTGCTCTGACATAACCTATTCCAGATTCTATGAAAACACTGGTAGCAAACTGCTTAATGAAAAGGACAGTGTAACTCTGAGAGATGAATTCACACATCACAAAGCAGTTTCTCAGTAAGCTGCTTTCTAATTTTAATCTGAGGATATTTCCTTTCTCAGAATAGGCCTCAATGCTCTGCCAAATATCCTTTTGCAGATTCCACAAAAACAGTGTAAGCAACAACTCCAAAACAAGAAAGGTGTAACACAGTGAGATGAATTCACACATCGCAAATAACTTTCCCAGAAAGGTCCTTTCTAGTTTTTATCTGAAGATATTTCCTTTTTCACCATTTCTTCAATGTGATCCAAACTATCCCTTCTCAGATTCCCCAAAAACAGTCCTACCAAACTGATCCATGAAAAGATTTGTATAACTCAATGAGATGAATTAGGACATCACAAAGCGGTTTCCCAGAAAGATTCTTCCTACTTTTTATATGAGGATATTTCTTTGGTCACCATACAATTCAATGCACTCCGAAATATAGATTACAAGAAAACAGGGTTATCTAACTGCTCATTGAAAAGTACAGTGTAATTCTGTGAGATGAATTCACACATCACAAAGAACTTTCTCAGAAAGTTTCTTTTTGGCTTTGATCTGAGGATATTTCCTTCATCACCATAGGCTTCAATACGCTCCCAAATATCCTATTGCAGATTCCACAAAAACATTGTTAGCAAACGGCTCCAAGAAAGGAATCGTGTAACTCTGTAAGATGAATTCACACATCTCAAAAAGTATCACATAAAACTTTCTAGTATTTTCTGGGGATGTTTTCCTTGACACCCTTGGCTTCAATGCGATCCAAAATATGCCCTTTCAGATTCCCCAAAAAGAGTGCTACCAAACTTCTCCATGAAAATAATGGTGTAACTCTGTGAGATGAATTCACACAACACAAGAAGATTCTCAGAATGTAACTTTATAGATTTTATCTGAGGGTATTTCCTTTGTCACCGTAGGCTTCAATGCAATTCAAAATATCCCTTCTCCGAATCACCAAAAACACTGCAACCAAACTGATCCTAGAAAACAATTGTGCAACTCTGTGAGATGAATTAACAAATCACAAAGGAGATTCTCAGAAGATTTATTTTTGTTTTTTATCTGAGGATATTTCCTTTGTGAACATAGACTTCAATGCACTCCCAAATATGCCTTTGTAGATTCCACAAAAACCGTGTGAGCAAACTGCTCAATGAAAAGAACAGCTTAACTCTGTGAGCTGAAATCACACACCACAAAGCAATTTCTCAGAAAGAGTCTCTAGTTTTTATCTCACGATATTTCCTTTTTTCACTGTAGGCCTCAATGCACTCCCAAATATCCCTTTGCAGATTCCACGGAAAGTGTTAGTAAAGTGCTCCATGAAAAGAAAGGTACAACTGTGTGAGATGAATTCACACATCACAAAGGACTTTCTCACAAACCTTCTTTCCAGTTTTTATCTGAGGATACTCACTTTGTGACCGTAGGCTTCAATCTGATCCAAAATATCCCTTCTCAGATTCCCCAAAAACAATGCTAATAAACTGTTCCAAGAGAAGATTCATGTAACTCTGTGAGATGAATTCACAGTCACAAAGCATTTTCTCAGAAGGATTCTTTCTAGTTTTTGTCTGAGGATGCAATGCATTCCAAAATATCCCTTTGCAGACCCCAAGAAAACAGTGTTAGCAAACTTCTCAATGAAAGGAAAATTTTAACTCTGTGAGATGAATTCACACATCACAAAGCAGTTTCACAGTAAGTTTCTTTCTAGTCATTATCTGAGGATATTTGCTTTTTCAACATAGGCCTAAATGCATTCCTAAATATCCCTTTTGCAGATTCCACAAAAACGGTGTTAGCAAACTGCTGCATGGAAAAGAAAGGTAAAAATCTGTGAGATAAATTCCCAAATCAAAGGAATTTTCTCAAAAAGCTTCTTTCTAGTTTTTATCTGAGGATATTTCCTTAGTCACTATAGACTTTGATGCACTCTGAAGCATCCTGTTGCAGATTCCAAGAAAACAGTGTTAGCAAACTGTTCAATGAAAAGAACAGTGTAACTCTGTGAGATGAATTCACACATCACAAAGCAGTTTCTCTGAAAGCCTCTTATTGATTTCTACCTGAGAATATTTCCTTTATCACTGCAGGCTTCAATGCACTCTAAAATATCCTATTGCAGATTCCACGAAAACAATGTTAGAAAACGGCTCAATGAAAAGTACAATGTAACTCTCTGAGATGAATTCACACATCCCAAAACAGTTTCTCAGAAAGCATCTTTCTAGGTTTTCTCTGAGGATATTTCATTTTTCACTATAGGCCTCAATGCATTCCCAAATATCCCTTTGCAGATTCCAGGAAAACAGTGTTAGCACACTACACCACGAATAGAAAGGGGTAACTGTGTGAGGTGAATTCACAAATCTCAAAGTAGTTTCTCATAAAGCTTCTTCCTAGTTTTTATGTGAGGATAATTCCTTTGTCACCATAGGCTTCAATGTGATCCAAAATATCCCTTCTCAGATTCCCCAAAAACAGTGCTATCAAATTCCTCCATGAAAAGAATTGTGTAAGTCTGTCAGATGAATTCACAATTCACAACGCAGTTTCTTAGAGAGCTTCTTTTTAGTTTTTGTCTGAGGATATTTACTTTGTCACTATAAGCTTCAATGTACTCCGAAATATCCCATTGCAGATTGCACGAAAAGAATGCTAACAACTGCTCAATGAAAAGAATGGTGAAATCTATGAGATGAAAACACATCACAAAACAGTTTCTCAAAAAGCTTCTCTATAGTTTTTATCTGAGGATATCTCCTTTTTCACTATAGGCTTCAATGCGCTCCCATATATCCCTTTGCAGATTCCACTAAAACAGTGTTATCAAGCAGTTCAGTGAAAAGAATGGTGTACCTCTGTGAGGTGAATTCACACATCACAAAGTAGTTTCACGGGAAGCTTCTTTCTAGTTTTTATCTGAGGATATTTACTTTGTCACCAAAGGCTTCAATGTGATCCAAATTATCCCTTCTCAGATTATACAAAAAAGGTGCTATCCAGTGTTCCATGAAAAGAATCATATAAATTTGTGAGATGAATTCACAAATCACAAAGCAGTTTCCCAGAAAGCTTCTTATTGCTTATGTGTGAAGATATTTCACTTGTCACCCTAAGTTTCAACCCGCTCTGACATAACCTATTGCAGGTCCAATGAATGCAGTGTTACCTAACTGCTCAATGAAAAGGGCAGTGTAACTCTGTGAGATGAATTCACACATCACAAAGCAGTTTCTCAGAAAGCTGCTTTCTAGTTTTTATCTGAGGGTATTTCCTTTTTCAAAACAGGCCTCAATGCTCTCCCAAATACCCCTTTGCAGATTCCAAGAAGACAGTGTAAGCAACTGCTCCAAAGCAAGAAAGGTGTAACTTGGTGAGATGAACTCACACATCACAAATAACTTTCCCAGAAAGGTCCTTTCTAGTTTTTATCTGAGGTATTTCCTTTGTCACCAGTGATTTCAATGCAATCAAAATATCCTTCCTCAGATTCTCCAAAAAGAGTGCTACCAAACTGATCCATGAAAAGAATCATGTAATTCTGTGAGATGAACTAACACATCACAAAGTGGTTTCTCAGAAAGCGTTTTCCTAGTTTTTATTCGGGGATATTTCCTTTGTCACCAAAGGATTCAATGTGATCCAAAATATACCTATGCAGATTTCACAAAAACTGTTAGCAAACTACTCTATGAAAAGAAAGGTGTAACCCTGTGAGATGAAAAAAGACATCACAAAGGACTTTCTCAGGAAGCTTCTGTCTAGTTTTTATTTGAGGATGTTACCATTGTCAATATAGTCTTCAATGCAATCTAAAATATCCCTTCCCAAGTTCCCCAGACACATTGCTACCAAACTGATCTGTGAAAAGAATCGTGTAATTCTGTGAGATGATTTTACAAATCACAAAGCGGTTTCTCAGAAAGCTTCTTTCTAGTTTTTATATGAGGATGTTTCCATTGTTGCCATAAACTTCAGGCACTCTGAACTATCACATTGAACATTCCAAGATAACAGTGTTAGCAAACAGTTGAATGAAAAGAAGAGTGTAAATCTGTGAGATGAATTCACACATCACATAGTAGTCTCTCAGAAAGTTTTCTTCTAGATTTTAACTGAGGATATTTCCTTTTTCACCACAATCCTCAATGTGCTCCCAAATATCCCTTTGCAGATCCAACGAAAACAGTGTTAGCAAACTGCTCAATGAAAAAAAGAGTGTAAATCTGTGAGATGAATTCACACATCACATAGCAGTTTCTCAGAAAGCTTCCTTCTAGATTTTACCTGAGGATATTTCCTTTTTCATTATAATCTTCAATGTGCTCCCAAATATCCCTTTGCACATCCAACAAAAACAGTGTTAGCAAACTGCTCCATGAAAGGAAAGGTGTAACTCTCTGAGATGAGTTCAGGCATCACAAAGAAGTTTCCCAGAAAGCTTCCTTTTAGTTTTTATCTGAGCGTGATTTCCTTTTCACTATAGGAATCATTGTACTCCAAAATGTCCCATTCCAGATTATGTGAGACAAATTCACACATCATAAAGAATTTTCCCAGAAAGCTTCTTTCTAGTTTCTATCTAAGGATGTTTTCTTTGTCACCATTGATTTCAATGTGATCCAAAATATGCTTCCTCAGATTCCCCAAAAACAGTGCTATAAAACTGACACATGAAAAAAATCTTGTATCTCTGTGAGATGAATTAACACATCACAAACCAGTTTCTCAGAAGCTTGTTTCTAGTTTTTAACAGGATATTTCCCTTGTCTCCATAAGATTCAACGTGATCCAAAATATCCCTTATCAGATTCTCCAAAAACAGTACAACCAAACTGCTCCATGAAAAGCATCATGTAACTCTGTGAGACAAAGTCACAAATCACAAAGTAGTTTCTCAGAAAGTTTCTTTCTGGTTTTTGTCTGAGGATATTTCCTTTGTCACCATAAGCTTCAAAGCGTTCTGAAATATCACATTGCAGATTCCAAGGAAACTGTGTTAGCAAACTACTCAATAAAATGAACAATGTAATTCTCTGAGATGAATTCACACATCACAAAGCAGTTTCTGAGAAAGCTTCTTTCTACTTTTTGTCTGACGATATTTCCTTTGTCACTGTAAGCTTCAATGTGCTTTGAAGTATTCCACTGCAGATTCCAAGAAATCAATGTTAGCACACTGCTCAATGAGAAGAACAGTGTAACTGAGAGATGAATTGACACATCACAAAGAAGTTTCTCAGAAAGCTTCTTTCTAGTTTTATCTGAGAATATTTCTCTTTTCACTATAGACCTCAATGTGCTCCCAAATATACCTATGCAGATTCCACGAACACAGTGTTAATAAACTGCTCAATGAAAAGAAAGGTGTAACCCTGTGAAATGAAAAATCATATCACAAAGAACATTCTCAGAAATCTTCTTTCTAGTTTTTATCTGATGATATTTCCTTTGTCACCATTAGCTTCAATGGGATCCAAATATCCCTTCTCAAATTCCCCAAAAAACAGTGCTACCAAACTGATCCGTGAAAAGAACCATGTAACTCTGTAAGATGAATGTACAAATCACAAAGCAGTTTCTCAGAATTCTTCTTTCTGGTTTTTGTATGAGGATGTTTCCATTGTCACCATAAGCTTCACTGCACTCCGCTCTATCCCATTTAACATTCCAAGAAAACAGTGTTAGCAAACTGATCAATGAAAAGAATGGTGTAACACAGTGAGATGAATTCACACATTGCAAAGTAGTTTATTAGAAAGCTTCTTTCTAGTTTTTATCTGAGGGTGTTTCCTTTTTCACCATAGGCCTCAATGCACTCCCAAAGATCTTTTTGCAGATTCCAAGAAAACAGTGTTAGCAAACTGCTCAGTGAAAAGAACAGTGTAACTCTGCAAGATGAAATCACATATCAGAAAGCAGTCTCTCCAAAAGCTTCTTTCTACCCTTATATAAGGATATTTCTTTTGTTTCCATAAGCTTCAATGCGCTCTGAAATATCAGAATGCAGATTCCAAGAAAACAGTGTACGTAAGCTGCTCAATGCAAAGCACAGTGTAAGTCGATAAGATGAAATCACACATAACAAAGCTGTTTCTCAGAAAATTTGTTTCTAGTTTTTATCTGAGGTTATTTCCCTTTTCACCATTTTCCTCAATGTGCTCTGGAATATCCCATTGCAGATTTCACGAAAAAAGTGTTAGGAAACCTCTCAATGAAAATATCAGTGTAACTCTGTGAAAGGAATTCACATATCAAAAAGAAGTTTCTCAGAAATCTCCTTTGTAGTTTCTATCAGAGGATATTTCCTTTGTCACCTTAAGCTTCAATTCAATCCAAAATATCACTTCTCAGATTCCTCAAAAAGAGTGCTACTAAACTGCTCCATGAAAAATATCGTGTAACTCTGTGAGATGAATACACAAATCACAAAGCAGTATCTCTGAAAGCTTATTTCTAGTTTTCTTCTGAGGATACTTCCCTTTTCACCACTTGCCTAAATGCACTCAGGAATATCCCTTTGTAGATTCCAGGAAAATAGTGTTAGCAAATTTTTCCATGAAAAGAAAGGTGTAAGTCTGTGAGGTGAATTCACACATCACAAAGCAGTTTCTCAGAAAGCTTCTTTTTGGTCTTTTGTCTGAGGATAATTCCATTGTCACCATAGGCTTCAATTTGACCCCAAATATCCCTTCTTAGATTCCCCAAAAACAGTACTATGAAAATGTTCAATGTAAAGGACACTGTAACTTGGTGAGATAAATTGACATCTCACAAAGATGTTTCTCACCTAACTTGTTTCTAGTTTTAATCTGAGGATAATTCCTTTTTCACCATATTCCTCCATACGCTCCCAAATAATCCTTTGCAGAATAAATGAAAAGAGTGTTAGCAAACTCCTGAATGACAAGAAAGGTTTAACTCCGTGAGATGAATGCACACATCACAAAGAACTTTCTCAGACAGTTTCATTTTGGTTTTGATCTGAGGATATTTCGTTTGTCACCACAGGCTTCAATACGCTCCCAATTATCCTATTGCAGATCTGTGAAAACATTGTTAATAAACAGCTCCAAGAAAAGAATCGTGTAACTCTGTTAGATGAATTCACACATCACAAAAAGTATCACATGAAGCTTCTTTCTAGTATTTTCTGGGGATATTTTCTTTGTCACCTTGCTTCAATTTGATCCAAAATATTCCCACTCAGATTCCCCAAAAACAGTGCTACCAAACTTCTCCATGAAAAGAATGGTGTAACTCTGTGAGATGATTTCACACATCACAAAGAAGATTCTCAGAATACAACATTATATATTTTATCTGAGGATGTTTCCATTGTCACTGCAGGCTTCAATGCGATTCAAAATATCCATTCTCAGATTCCCCGAAAACACTGTAACAAAAAGTGACCCTAGAAAAGGATTGTAGACCTCTGTGAGATGAATTAAGACATCACATACGAGTTTCTCAGTAAGTTTCTTTTTGTATTTTATCTGAGGATATTTCTTTTGTGACCATAGGCTTCAATGCACTCCAAAATATCCCTTTGCAGATTCCACAAACATAGTGTCAGCAAACTACTCCATAAAAAGAATGGTGTAACTCTGTGAGATGAATTCACACATCAAAAAGGACTTTCCCACTGTGCTTCTTCCTAGTTTTTATCTGAGGATACTCCCTTTGTCACCATAGGCTTCAATCTGATCCAAAATATCCCTTCTCAGTTTCCCCAAAAATGGTGCTACCAAACTGTTCCATTAGAAGATTCGTGTAACTCTGTGAGATGAATTCACGAATCACAAAGCAATTTATCAGAGAGTTTCTTTCTAGTTTTTGTCTGAGAATGGTTCCTTTGTCAACATAAGCTTCAATGCACTCCCGAATATCCCTTTGCAGACTCCAAGAAAACAGTGTTAGCAAACTTCACAATGAAAAGAACATTTTAACTCTGTTGGATGAATTCACACATCACAAAGCAGTTTTTCAGTAAAGTCTTTCTAGTTATTATCTGAGGATATTTCCTTTTCCACAATACGCCTCACTGCGCTACTAAATATCCGTTTGCACATTCCACGAAAACGGTGTTAGCAAAGAGCTCCATGGAAAAAAATGTGTAACTTTTTGAGATGAGTTCACACATGACAAAGAAATTTCTCAGAAAGCTTCTTTCTAGTTTCTCTATGAAGATATTTTCTTTGCCACCATAGGATTTAATGCGCACACTGAGACGAGCGTGCCCTCAGGGGAGCGCGTACTCAGAGGAGCACACACACAGTGTAGAGCACACTCAAGAGAGCACGCACTAAGGGAAGCACACACTCAGGGTAGTGCACTCAGGGGAGCGCACACTCAGAGGAGTGTATGCTCAGGGGAGCAGACACTCAGAGGAGCGCACACTCGGGAGTGCATACTCAGGGGAGCCCACACTCAGACGAGCTCACACTCAGGGGAGCGCACACTCAGGGGAGTACACACTCAGAGTAGTGCACACTCAGGGGAGCGCACACTCAGGGGAGTACCCACTCAAGGGAGCGCACACTCAGGAGAGTTCACACACAGAGGAGCACACACTCAGGGGGGAGCATATTCAGGGGACCACACACTCAGAGGAGTGTGCACTCAGGGGAGTGCACACTCGGAAAAGCGGGCACTCAGCGGAGCATACACTCAGCACAACGCACACTCTGGGGAATGCACACTCATGGGAGCGCTCTCTCAGACGAGCATGCAATCAGAGAAGGACGTACTCAGAGGAGCACACACTCAGTGTAGAGCCCACTCAGGAGAGCGTACACTCATGGATGCGCATGCTCAGGGGAGCGCACACTCAGGGGAGTGCAAACTCAGGGGAGTACACACTCAGACGAGCGTGCACTCAGGAGAGCAGGTAATCAGAGAAGCGCACACTCAGGGGAGTGCACAATCAGGGGAGTCAACACTCAGATGAGCGTGCACTCAGGGGAGCATGCACTCAGAGGATTGCACTCTCAAGGGAGAGCGCACTCACGTGAGCATACACTCAGGGGAGCGCACACTCAGGGGAGCCCACACTCAGACGAGCTCACACTCGGGAGTGCACACGCATGGGAGTGCATGCTCAGGGGAGCGCACACTCAAGGAGAGTTCACTCAAGGGAGCAGGCACTCAGAGTAGCGCACACGCAGGGGAGTGCTCAATCAGGGGATCTCACACTCAGACGAGGGTGTCCTCAGGGGAGCAGGCACTCAGAGGAGCGCACACTCAGGGGAGTGCACAATCAGGGGAGCCTACACTCAGACGAGCATGCATTCAGGGTAGAACACACTCCGAGGAGCACTCACTCATGGTAGAGCACACTCCGGGAAGCGCACACTCAGGGAGCACACACTCAGGGGAGCGCACACCCATGGGAGTGCAAACTCAGGGGAGCGCACACTCAGATGAGCTAATACTCAGGGGAGGGCACACTCAGATGAGCATGCCCTCAGGGAAGCTTGCACTCAGAGGAGCGAACGCTTGGGGGATTGCACACCCAGACAAGCGTGTACTCAGGAAAGCACAGACTCAGGGGAGCGCTCACTCAGGGGAGCACACACTCAGACGAATGCGCACTCAGGGGAGTGCACACTCAGAGAAGTGCTGACTCAGGGGAGTGCACACTCAGGAGAGCACATACACAGGGGAGTGCACACTAAGCGGAGTGCACACTGAGGGGAGCGCACACTCAGGGAATCCCACACTCAGGGCAGTGCACATACAGGGGAGTGCACACTCAGGCGAGCGCACAATCAGGAGAACGCACACTCAGGGGAGCGCACACTCAGGGGAGTCCTCAATTAGATGTGCACACACTCAGCGGTGTCCACACTCATTTGAGAGCACACTTAGTGGAGCGCATGCTCAGGGTAGCGCACACTCAGGAGAGCGCACACTCAGCGGAGAGCACACTCATACGAGCTTGCACTCGGGAGTGCACACTCGGGGAGCCCACACTCAGGGTAGTGCACACTCCGGGGAGTGCTCACTCAGACGAGCGCACACTCAGACAAGCACACAATCAGGGGAGCACAGATTCAAATGAGATCATACTCAGGGGAGCCCACACTCAGGAGACCACACACTCAGGGCAGTGCTAACTCCGGGGAGCGTGCACTCAGGGGAGCGTGAACTCAGGGTAGTGCTCACTCAGGGGAGCCTGCACACAGGGGAGGGCACACTCAAGGGAGTGTGCACTCAGGGGAATGAGCACTCAGGGGAGCATACACTCAGACAAGTGCACACTCATGGGAGTGCACACTCAGGGAAGCGCACACTCAGGGGAGTACTCACTCAGGGGAGCACACACTCAGGGGAGGGCACACTCAAGAGAGCACACATTAGGGGAGTGCACTCTCAAATGAGATCACACTCAGGGGAGCCCACACTCAGAGTAGTGCTCACTCAGGGGAGTGCACACTCAAGGGAGCGTGCACTCACACGAGCACTCAATCAGCGGAGCACGCACTCAGGGGAGTGCACTTTCAGGGGAGCACACACTCAGGGGAGAGTGCACTCAGGAGTGAGCGCACTCAGGGGAGCGCACACTCAGGGGAGTGCACTCGCAGGGGAGTGATCGCTCAGGGGAGTGCACACCCAGCAGAGTGCACACTCAGGGGAGAGCTCACTTAGCGGCGTGCACACTCACATGAGCATGCACTCAGGGGAGTGCACACTAAGTGGAGCCCACACTCAGGACAGTGCACCCTCAGGGAAGTGCACACTCAGGGGAGTGCACCTTCAGATGAGCGCGCACTCAGGGGAGTGCACACTCAGGGGAGAACACTCTCAGGGGAGCGCACACTCAGGGGAGGGCACACAAAGGGGAGCGCACACTCAGACGAGCATGCACTAGGGCGAGTGAACACTCAGAAGTGTGCTCACTGAGGGGAGTGCACACTCAGGGGAGCGAACACTCAGGGGAGTGCACACTCAGATGTGCGCACACCCAGACGAGTGCACAATCAGGGGAGCGCACACTCAAATGAGATCAAACTCAGGGGAGCCCACACGCAGGAGAGTGCACACTCAGGGGAGTGCTCTCTCAGGGGAGCGTGCACTCTGAGGAGAGCGCACTCAGGAGAGAGCGCACTCAGGGGAACGCACACTCAGGGAAGAGCACACTCAGGGGTGCGCACACTCAGGCGAGCGCGCACTCAGAAGAGTGCACACTCAGGGGAGCGCACACTCAGGGGAGAGCACACTCAGGGGAGTGCACACTCAGGGGAGCGCACACTCAGGGGAGTGCACACTCAGATGAGCACACACTCAGATGAGCATGCACTCAGGGGAGTGCACACTCAAGGGAGAACCTACTCAGCAGAGCACACACGCAGAGGACTGCACATTCAGGGAAGCGTACACTCATGGGAGAGCACACTTAGCGGAGCGCACACTCACAAGAGTGTGCATTCAAGGGAGTGCGCAATAAGGGGAGCCCACACTCAGGGCAGTGTACACTCAGGGGAGCACACACTCAGATGAGCGTGCACACAGAGTAGTGCACACTCAGAGGAGTGCACGCTCAGGGGAGGGCACACTCAGGGGAACGCGGAGCGCACACTGAAACAAGCTCACACGCAGAGGAGCACACACTCAGGAGAGCACACACTCAGGGGAGTGCATGATCAGGTAAGCACAGACTCAGATGAGCGTGCACTCAGGGGAGTGCGCACTCAGTTGAGCGTGCACACAGGGAAGCAAGCACACAGAGGAGCGAATATTCAGGGGAAGGCACACTCAGATGAGGGTGTACTGAGGGGAGCATACACTCTAGAGGAGCACACACTCAGGGAGTACAGACTCAAGGGAGTGCTCACTCAGAGGAGTGCACACTCAGGGAAGCACACACTCAGGTGAGTGCACAGTCAGGGAAGTGCACACTCAGGAGAGTGCACACTCAGGTGAGCGCACAATCAGGGGAGTGCCCACTCAGAGGAGTGCTCACTCAGGGGAGTGCTCACTCAGGGGAGTGCACACTCAGGAGAGCGCACACTCAGTGGAGTGCACACTCAGCGGAGTGCGCACTCAGGAGAGAGCACACTTAGTGGAGCTCACACTCATACGAGCGTGCACTCAGGGGAGTGCACACTAAGGGGAGCCCACAATCAGGGCAGTGTACACTAAGGAGAGTGCACATTCAGGGGAGTGAACCCTCAGAGGAGCGCGCACAGAGGCGAGCACACACTCAGGGCAGTGCACACTCAGGGGAGTGAGCACTAGGAGGAGTGCTCACTCAGGGGAGTGCACACGCAGGGTAATGCACACTCAGGTGAGTGCACACTCAGGGGAGTGTACTCTCAAATGAGACCATACTCAAGGGAGCCCACACTCAGGAGAGGGCACACTCAGGGGAGCCCACCCTCAGCGGAGTGCACACTAAGGGGAGAGTACACTTAGCAGAGTGCACGCTCATATGAGTGCACACTCCCCTGAGTGTGCACTCAGGGGAGTGCACACTCAGAGGAGGGCTCACTCAGGGAAGTGCACACTCCGACGAGCAAAAACTCAGACAAGCACATACTCAGAGGAGCATACGCTCAGGGGAGTGCACACTCAGGGGAGAGCACACTCAGGTGAGCGCACACTCAGGGGAGTGCACTCTCAAATGAGATCAAACTCGGGGGAGTGCACACTCATAGGAGTGCTCACCTAGGGGAGTGCACACTCAGGGGAGAGAACACTCAGGAGAGTGCACACTCAGGTGAGCGTATTCTCAGGGGAGTGCACACTCAGGGGAGTGCTCACTCAGGGGAGCGCACACTCAGGGGAGTGCACACTCAGGGGAGTGCACACTCAGTGGAGTGCACACTCAGGGTAAAGCACACTTAGTGGAAGGCACACTCATACGAGCATGCACTCAGCGGAGTGCACACTAAGGGGAACCCACACTCAGGGCAGTGCACACTCAGGGGAGTGCACACTCAGAGGTGTGCTCACTCAGGGGAGTGCACACTCAGGGGAGCGCACACGCAGGTGAGCGTATACTCAGGGGAGTGCACTCTTAAATGAGATCATACACAGGGGAGCCCACACTCAGAAGAGTGCACACTCAGGGAAGCACGCTCTCAGGGAAGCTCTCACTCAGGGGAGCGCACACTCAGGGGAGAGCGCACTCAGGGGAGAGCACACTCAGGGGAGCACACACTCAGATGAGCGTGCACTCAGGGGAGTGCACACTCAGGGGAGAACACACTCAGGGGTGCACACACTCAGGGGAGTACACACTCAGGGGAGCGCACACTCCGACAAGCGTGCACTCAGGAGAGTGCACACTTAGAGGAGTGCTCACTCAGGGGAGTGCACACAAAGGGGAGCGCACACTCAGGAGAAGTGCACACTCAGGGGAGCCCACACTCAGGGCAGTACACACTCAGGGAAATGCACACTCAGTCAAGTGCACACTCAGGGGAATGCACACTCAGGAGAGTGCACACTCAGATGAGCGCACAATAAGGGGTGTGCACACTCAGGGGAGTGCTTACTCAGGCGAGTGCATGCTCAGGGGAGTGCACACTCAGAGAAGTGATCACTCAGGGGAGTGCACACTCAGCGGAGTGCACACTCAGGGGAGAGCACACTTAGCAGTGCGCACACTCATAGGAGCATGGACTCAGGGGAGTGCACACTAAGGGGAGCCCACACTCAGGGCAGTACACACTCAGGGGAGTGCGCACTCAGGGGAGTGGACCCTCAGGGGAGCCTACACTGAGGGCAGTGCACACTCAAGGGAGTGCACACTCAGGTGAGCGAATACTCAGATGAGTGCGCACTCAGGGGAGTGCACACTCACGGAAAACACACTCAGGGGAGTGCTTACTCAGGAAAGGCACACTCAGAGGAGTGCTCACTCTGGGGATCGCACACTCAGGGGAGCACACATTCAGGGGAGTGCACTCCCAGATGAGATCATGCTCAGGGGACCCCACACTCAGGGGAGTGCACACTCAGGGGAGCGCGCACTCAGGGGAGCACTCACTCAGGGGAGCGTGCACTCAGGGGATTGCACTCTCAGGGGAGCGCACATTCAGGGGAGAGGGCACTCAGGAGACAGCAAACTCAGGGGAGCACACACTCAGGGGAGTACACACTCAGGGGAGCGCACACTCAGAGGAGCGTGCACTGAGGGAGTGCACAATCAGAGGAGTGCTCACTCAGAAGAGTTCACACTCAGGGGTGCGCACACTCCGCGGAATGCACACTCAGGGGAGAGCTCACTTAGGGGAGTGCACACTCAGGTGAGTGCACACTCAGGAGAGTGCACACTCAGTGGAGAGCACGCACATACGAGCTTGCACTCAGGAGAGTGCACACTCAGGGGAGCCCACACTCAGGGCAGGGCACACTCAGGGGAGTGCACACTCAAATGAGATCATACTCAGGGTAGCCTACACTCAGGAGAGTGCACACTCAGGACAGTGTACACCCAGGGGAGCACACACTCAGACGAGTGTGAACACAGGGGAGCACGCACTCAGAGGAGCACACACTCAGTGTAGAGCACACTCAGGGGAATGCAAACACAGGGGTGTGCACGTTCAGGAGAGTGCACACTCACATGAGTGCGCACTCAAGGGAGTGCAAACTATGGGGAGTGGACACTCAGGGGAGCACACTGTCAGACAAGCATGCACACAGGGGAGCACACACTCAGAGGAGTGCACACTCAGGGGAGTGCACACTCTGGGGAGCACACACTCAGAGGAGCACACACTCAATGCAGTGTGCACTCAGGGGAGCGCACACTCAGGGCAGTGCACAATCAGCAGAGTGCACACTCAGGAGAGTAAACACTCAGACAGGTGCACACTCAGGGGAGTGCACACTCAGATGAGCCCCCACTTGGGAGTGTACACTCAGAGGAGTGCACACTCAAGGGAGAGCACACTCAGGGAAGCACACACTCAGGAGAGTGCACAGTCAGGGGAGCGTGCACTCAGGAGAGCACGCATTCAGGGGAGCACGAACTCAGGGGAGCGTGCACTCAGGTGAGTGAGCATTCCTTGGAGTGCCCACTCAGGGGAGAGCACACTCAGGGAAGTGCACACTCCGGAGGGCACACTCAGCGGAGCGCACATTCAGGGGTGTTCACACTCAGGGGAGTGCACACTGAGACAAGCACGCTCTCAGGGGAGTACATACTCAGAGGAGTGCACACTCAGGGGAGAGCACACTCAGGAGAGCATACACACAGGGTAGCTCACACTCAAATGAGCTCACACTCGGGAGCACAAAGGAGGGTGAATACTCAGGGGAGCATGCACTCAGGGGAGTGCTCACTCAGGGGAGTGCTCACTCAAGGAAGCATGCACTCAGTTCAGGGCACATCAAGGGAGTGCAGACTCAGGGAAGTGCACACACAGTGGAGTGCCACCTCGGGAGATTTCACACTCAGGGGAGCACGCACTCATTGTAGTGCACACTCAGGAGAGCAAATACTCAGAGGAGCGAATACTTAGGCAAGTGCACACTCAGAGGAGCACACACTCGGGATTGCATGCTCAGGGTTGTGCACACTCAGACGAGGGCGCACTCAGGGGAATGTACACACAGAAGAGCACGCACTCAGGGGAGCACACACTCTGGGGAGTACACACTCAGGGGAGCGCATGCTCACATGCGTGTGCACTCAGGGGTAGCACATACTCAGAGGAGCACACACTCAGGGGAGTGCACACTCAAGGGAGAACACACCCAGGGGACTGCACACTCATGGGAGCACACACTCAGGGCAGTGCACACTCAGGGGTGTGCACACTCAGGGGAGCACACACTCAGACGAGCACGCACTGAGTGGAGTGCACAGAGGAGTGCCCACCCAGGAGTGCACACTCAGGGAAGTGCACAAACAGGGGAGTGCACACTCAGGGGAGCACACATTCAGGGGAGTGCACACTCAGGGGAGCACACACTCAGATCAGCGTGCACACATAGGAGTGCACACTCAGAGGAGTGCACGCTCAAGGGAGGGCACACTCAGGGGAGCGCACACTTAGGGGAGCGCACACTCAGGGGAGAACACACTCAGGGGAGCACACACTCGGGGGAGTGCTCACTCAGGGGAGTGCACACTCAGGCAAGTGCACGCTCAGGGGAGTTCACTCACAGGGGAGAACCCACTCAGGGGAGTGCACACTCATGGGAGCACACACTCAGACCTGTGCTCACTCAGGGTAGTGCACACTCAGGTCAGTGAACACTCAGGGGAGTGCTCACTCAGGGGAGTGCACACTCAGGAGAGTGCACACTCAGGGGAGCACACACTCAGGGGAGTGCACACCCAGGTGAGCGCACACTCAGGGGAGAACACACTCAGGGGTGTGCACACTCAGGGCAGTGCACACTCAGGGGCATGCATACTCAGGGGAGCGAACACTCAGACGAGTGCGCACTTGGGGTGCGCACACTCAGGGGAGAACACACTCAGGGGAGCACACCCTCGGGGGAGTGCACACTCAGGGTAGCGCACACTCGGGGGAGCATACACTCAGGGAAGTGCACACTTAGGGGAGCCCACACTCAGGGCAGTGCACACCCAGGGGAGTGCACACTCAGGCGAGGACACACTCAGGGGAGAGCAAACTCAGAGGAGTGCCCACAAAGGGGAGAGCACACTCAGGGAAGTGCACACTAAAGGGAGTGCACACTCAGGGGAGCGTTCATTCAGGGGAGTGCACATTCGGGAGCACACACTCAGACGAGCACACACTCAGGGGAGTGCACACTCAGGGGAGAGAATGCTCAGGGGAGCACTCACTCCTGGGAGTGCACACTCAAATGGGATCACAATCAGGGAGCACACACTCAGGAGAGTGCACACTCAGGGGAGTGCACACTCAGGGGAGGGCACACTCTGGGGAGCGTACACTCAGACAAGCATGCACTCATGGGAGCACACACTCAGAGGAGCAAATACTCAGGGGAGTGCACACTCAGAGGTGTGAATACTCAGGGGAGGGCACACTCAGACGTGGGTGCACTGAGGGGAGCATACACTCAGAGGAGCGCACACTCTGGGGAGTGCATGCTCAGGGGAGCACACACTCAGACGAGCGTGCACTCAGGGGAGCAAGCACTCAGAGGAGTGCGCACTCAGGGGCGTGCACACTCAGGGGAGCGCACACTAAGGGGAGTGTGCACTCAGGGGAGCATGCACTCAGAGGAGTCCACACTCAGGGGAGTCCACATTCAGGGGAGAGCACACTCAGGGGAACACACACTCAGCGGAGTGCCCACTCAGGGGAGAGCACACTCAGGGAAGCGCAAACTCAGGGAAGCGCACACTCAGGGGAGTACACACTCAGGGGAGGGCACATTCAGGGGAGAGCACACTCAGGGAAACGCACACTCAGAGTAGTGCACACTCAGGGGAGTGCACAGAGGAGTGCACACTCAGGGGAGAGCCCACTCAGGGGAGCGAACACGCAGGGGAGCGAACACTCAAATGAGATCACACTCAGGGGAGCACACACTCAGGAGAATGCACACTCAGGGGAGCACGCACTCAGGGGAGGGCGCACTCAGGGGACTGCTCACTCAGTGGAGTGCACACTCATGGGAGGGCACACTCAGGGAAACGTGCACTCAGGGGAGTGAGCACGCAGGTCAGCGTACACTCAGGGGAGCACACATTCAGGGCAGTGCTCACTTAGGGGAGCGCACACTCAGAGGAGCGAATACTCAGGGGAGGGCACACTCAGACGTGGGTACACTGATGGGAGCATACACTCAGAGGAGTGCACACTCTGGGGAGTGCACACTCAGGGGAGCACGCACTCAGGGGTGTGCACACTCAGGGGAGTGCACACTCAGACGAGCGTGCACACAGGAGAGCATGCATTTAGGGGAGCATGCACTCAGGGGAGCACACACTCAGGGGAGGGCACACTTAGATGACCATGCACTTAGGGGAGCATGCACTCAGAGGAGCACACACTCAGGGGAGTGCACACTCTGGGGAGCACACACTCAGGTGAGCATGCACTCAGGGGAGCATGCACTCAGGTGAGCACACACTCAGAGGAGCGCACACTCAGAGAAGCGCACACTCACAGGAGCACCCTCTCAGACAAGCGCACACTCAGATAAGCGCACACTCAGAGGGCCTCACACAGATGAGTGCACACTCAGAGGAGCTCACACTCAGGGGGTTCGCCCACTCAGAGGAGCTCACATTCAGACGAACACACACTCAGAGGAGCTCACAATCAGAGGAATGCAGACTCATTGGAGCTCTCACTCAGACGATTGCACACTCAGGGTAGCACACACTCAGAGGAGATCACACTCATAGGAGCACACACTCAGATGAGCGCACACTTAGAGGAGCGTTTGTTTTGTTCTTGTTTGTTTTAAGCAAACTCTGGGTTGATTTTAAAAGAAAGTAGGCTATCTCAACCTCATACCACCCCACCACCTGAGTTGTATACTGATAATTCTCTTGTTAAAAAACCGAGCGATTGCATTGGGATGTAATTTTATTATTGCTGGGCATCTGGGCATCATTTAATAGGTGCTTTGAAATTTTTTAAAGTGCCTGATAATAGAGTCATGATAGAGAAGTGTCCCTTGGATGTGTACAGTAGTATTGTAGCCCCTGGAATTTTGGAGTTAGCCATCGTCTGTACCAACCACACATTCTCCCACCCCATTTTCAGCTGAGGAAACAGGTTTGGAAAAGATTTGTTCAAAGACTCACAGCTGTGAGGAAGAGGGTCAGCATTAGGATTAAAATCAAGAGCCTAGTGGATGAGTCTTCAATGAGCATGTTCAGATTGAGGGGGCGAAGCATCATCAGGCCCCAGTGGGTTGTCAGGATCTGCAAACGTTCACAAGTGATTATCATCAGTGTAATCCCCATGGCAATGTAGCAAAGTGCCTGCCGTAACTGGATGAGAATGATTATTATGCTAGAGAAAGAAAGAAACTCCTAGGGACAGCTTGATTGAGGAGGGGTTGTTATGCTTGTCGCCTCACAGTGTAGGACACGTCAGTATAATCTCAGGGGATGAGCTACTGGGATGATCAATCAAAGATACTTTGTTTATAGCTTATCAGACCGATAACTCAAAAAGGTAGGGTATTCAATTAGGAAAAGAGGATATCAAATTGTCCCAGTTTGCAAACGACATGATAGTATATTTAGAATACCCCATCGTCTCAGCCCAAAATCACCTTAAGCTGACAAGCAACTTCAGCGTAGACTCAGGATTCAAAATCAATGTGCAAAAATCACAAGCATTCTTATATATCCATAACAGACAAATATAGAGCCAAATAATGAGTGAACTCTCATTCCTGATTGCTACAAAGAGAATAAAATACCTAGGAATCCAACTTACAGGGGATGTGATGGACCTATTCAAGGAGAACTACAATCCACTGCTTGATGAAATAAAAGAGGACACAAACAAATGGAAGAACATTCCATGATCATGGATAGGAAGAATCAATATCATGATGGCCATACTGCCCTAGATAATTTACAGATTCAATGCCATCCCATTCAAGCTACCAATGATTTTCTTCACAGAATTGGAAAAACGATTTTAAAATTCATATGAAACCAAAACAAGAACCTGCATTGCCAAGATAATCCTAAGCCAAAAGAATAAAGCTGGAGGCATCACGCTACCTGACTTCAAACTATACTACAAGGCTACAGTAACCAAAATAGTATGGTACTGGTACCAAAACAGAGATATAGACCAATGGAACAGAACAGAGGTCTCAGAAATAACATCACATATCTACAACCATCTGATCTTTGAGAAACCTGACAAAAACAAGAAATGGGGAAAGGATTCCCTATTTAATAAATGTCGCTGGGAAAACTGGCTAGCCATATGTAGAAAGCTGAAACTGGATCCCTTCCTTAAACCTTATACAAAAATTATTTCAAGATGGATTAGAGACTTAAATGTTAGTCCTAAAGCCATAATAACCCTAGAAGAAAACCTGGGTAGTAGCATTCAGGACATAGACATAGGCAAATCTTCTTGAAAAAAACACCAAAAGTAATGAAAATAAAAGCCAAAATAGACTAATGGGATCTAATTAAACTAAAGAGCTTCTGCACAGCTAAAGAAACAACCATCAGAGTGAACAGGCAACCTACAGAATGGGACCAGACCAGAACAAACCGGATCAAACCGATGAAACCGGAACAAACTGGACCAAACCGGACCAGACTGGATCAGACCACACCAAACCGGACCAGACCAGACCAAACCTAAGCAGACCGGATCAAACCAGATCAAACTGGACCGGATCAGACCAGACCAAACTGGACCAGACCAGACCAGATCAGACCACACCAAACCGGACCAGACCAAACCAGATCAAACCGGACCAGACCAGATGAGACCAGATCAGACCACACCAAAGCAGACCTGACCAGACCAAACTGGACCAGACCAGACAAGACCAGATCAGACCCCACCAAACCGGAACAAACTGGACCAAACTGCACCAAACTGAATCAGACTGATTCAAACCACATCAAACAGGAACAGATGGGACCAGACCGGACCAGACCCAGACCAAACTGGACAAGACCGAACCAGACCGGATCAAACCAGGTCAAACCGGCTCAGACCGGAACAAACTGGACCGAACATGACCAAAGCGGACCAGACCAGATGAGACCAGACGAGACCAGACCAGACCAACTGGACCATACCGGATAAGACCACACCAAACCGGACCAGACCAGACCAAACCGGACCAAATTGGACCAAACCGGACCATACCGGACCAAACCAGATTAAATCGGACGAAACCAGAGCGAACCGCACCAAAGCGGATCAGACCACAACAAACTGGAAGAGACCAGACCAGACCAACCGGACCAGACGAGACAAGACCATATCAGAACAAACTGGACCAGACCAGACGAGAACAGATCAGACTAGACCAAACTGGATGAAACCAGATCAGACCGGACCAAAACAGACCAGACCAGACCAAACCGGAAGAAACCAGACCATACCAAGACAAACCGGACCAGAGCAGACCAACCTGGACGAAACCATACCAAACTGAACCAAACCGGAGCAGACTAGACCAAACAGGAAGAAACCAGACCAAACCGAACCAAAACGGATTGGACCAGACCAAACCGGACCAGACCAGATGAGACCATATCAGACCAAACCGGACTAGACCAGACCACACTAAACCGGAACAGACCAGACCAGACTAAAGCTGACCAGACCAGAACAGACTAAACCGAACCAGATCAGACCAGACCAAACCGGACTAAACCAGACCAGACTGAACCGGACCAGTCCAGACTAGACCAAACTGGACCAGACGAAACTAAACCAGATCAGACTAGACTAGAACATAACAGACTAGACCGGACCAGACAAGACGAGACAAGATCAGACTAGACCAAACCAGACCAGACCAGACCAAACCGGACAAGACCAGACCAGACCGGTTCAGACTGGATCAAACCGGATAAAACCGGATCGTACCGGAACAAACTGGAACAGACCAGATCAAACCGGATCAAACTGGATCAGACCGGATCAAAATGGATAAAACCGGATCAGACCACGTCAAACCGGATCGGACTGCATCAAACCGGATCAGACCGCATCAAACCAGATCAAGCCAGATAAAACCGGATTGGACCACATCTAACCGGATCAGACCGGATTGGAAAAAATCACACTGGATAAAACCGGATTGGACCGGATCAAACAGGATAAGACTGCAACGAAACGGATCAAACCGGATCAGACCGGATCAAGCCGGATACAAACGGACAAGACCGCTTCAAAACGGACCAGACCGCATCAAACTGGAACAGATGGGATCGGAAAGGATCAGACCAGATCAAACCGGATAAAACCAAATCAGACTGGATCAAACTGGAGTCTGAGGATGGGAGAGCACCACTTCCGGAGTTGCCAGGGCAGCATAGGAAAATTCCCAATCCACGCCTGCCGGGGCTGGATGGGGGACCCCTGCTGCCTGCGCGGCCTGTCTGGGCTGCAGCGGGGCGACGGCCCCTGCTCCCTTGCTCATGAAAGCCCCCGGTGGGAGTGTCCAGGGCACGCAGGGCACGTGGGGCGCGGGAAGCCCCGTCCCCCACGCCCCGGGGAGGGCGAAGGCCACCGGCGAGGGAGCGGGGAGACCCCCGCCGGGGGCCGCGTTGCACAGGCCGCCTGCATGCGCTGGTGCCCCGGCACCCTGGCCTGGGTGCCTGGCCCTCCGGTTCTGAAACCAAATCTGAATCCGGGACTCCGGGAGGCCCGTCTCTCTGGCCAGCTCTTCCCGGGTGGCGATGCCCGGAAAGCGATCCTGCTGGAAGGCTCCCAGGAGCAGGGCGGTCTGGGACCGGGTGATGGTGGTCCGCTTTCGCCTGCCTTCCTGCAGGCCACGTTTCCCCGGCCAGGGCCGAGATTCCCGCCGGTGCCGCCTCAGCTGGCGTGATGTCTCGTTCTGAAACCAAATCTGGACCCTGGGCTCCGGAATGCCGATGGCCCGGGCCAGCTCTTCCCGGGTGGCGATGCCCGGGTACGGGTTCCGCTCGAAGCAGGCTCGCAGGGCCTCCCTCTGGCTCGGGGTCCAAATGAGTCTCCTTCGCCGTCCTCGTCCTCGGGCCTCCGCCGGGAGGGCGCCATCGCCAGGTGTCGGGAGAGCCATCGCGGGGAGACCCGGCCGGAATTCCGCCGACAGACACGGGCAGAGAGAGGCCGGCGGGCTCCTGTGCCCCTCAGTCGGCCTGTGCAGGGCGAGCAGGTCCAACCAGGAGGCCGGCCCAGCCGGCCAGCGGCCCTTATAAAGGCCCACAGGCTCCACCCCTTCAGGAATGCCTGAGGAGCCCAGCGCCTGCCCGCCCTCGGAAGCCGGGACCCACAGGGCCCAGGTCACTGTGGCCTGGGTGTGGGTGGGGCCGGAGAAGCCCGGGAAGTGGGGAGTGGGGTGGGGGGAGGGGGGGAGGGGGCCGGGGGCGGGGAGCGGGCTTCGGGGGCTGGCTCTCTGGGCCTCTCCAGGGTTTCTGCGGGGACTGGAAGCCGCTCTTGGGGCTCCGAGGGCGTTTTCAGCAGGCAGAAGCCAGCCCGGAAGGGTGGAGTGGAGTATGGATCTGGACCCCCCGTGAGAGTCTTGAGGTTTCCGGGCCCGCTCTCCGCGAAGGAGGCCGAGCCCGTGGTTGTCGCCGTTGCCATCATAGGCTCACACACGCAGGTGTGTAGGTCGCGTTCACTTCCGCGCAGCAGGGCCGAGCGAAAGCCCGGAGAAAGACTGCATCCCCGGCGTCACGGCCTGACGGTGGAGGCCTGCATCATGCAACGTAGGGGGAGTCTCCACTGTGGCCTGCTCCGGAGACAGGCGAGTGGAGCGAAGACACGGTGCTGGTGCTCCACGCCTCCCTGGAAGGTTCCGGGTCTCCGCAGAGCTCGGGAATCAAACCGTCAACACGGTCAGGCTTCCGGGGGCTTCAGAGACGTGAGCAACCGGCCCCCTGGCAGACGGCAAAGCAAAGCAACTTGGAATCCCGATTCGTGCCTCAGTCGTCCGGAGTGTGACTCCTGTGCGTACGGGGCTGCCCGCCTCGCCCTGCATTGCAGGGCTCAGCCTGGGGATGGGAGGTCTGTAAAGCATGCGGGTGAAAACCTGACGGCCACCCGAGCCTGGGTCTTTTGCCTCTGCGGACATGGCCCGTTCCTCGGGGAATGAGTGCCCCGCCGGCCGACGTGGCGGCCTTGGGCCCAGCCCTCTGCCCGCGCTGGGCGCTCGCCTGCTTCCCGGCGCGGGGGGGCGTGGGGGAGGGGTGGTCCTGTTGCTGCGGGAGGCCGGAGACCGCTTTTCCTCCCTGCCAGAGTCCCTCTGACCCTTGCTCCCTCCCGCCCCCCCGTCCCTCCGTCACTCCGTCTTCCCCTCTGTTCCCCACTCCCTCCCTCTCTCTGTCCCTCCGTCCCTCCCTCCCTCCCTCCCTTCCAACGTCCGTCCTCCGCACATCCCCCGAGGTCTGGCTCTCATCTCTCCATGTCTGCCTGCCTTCCCCCCACCTGAAGCGGTCAGCATCCCGGGTTCGTGTGGGATCTGGGGTGTGCATGTAGCCGCCAGGTGCTCCATGGTGACAGCGGGGAGGCTGAAGGGGCACGGGTGGGCGAGTGACGGTGGAGCGGAGGCACAGAGGAGGCAAGCCGCCGGAGAGAGAGCAGGCCCGGACGCTGCCCGGGCCGGGTGTTTCAGGTCATGGAGGTCTCCAGCCAGCTGCCCAGTGCAGAACAGGGTGGTTGTGCTGGCGGTCGTGGTGGGGGTGGGGGTGGAGGTGGTGTGTTTGGGTGTGTGGGTGTGTGGTTGTGTGGGTGTGTCGTGGGGTGTGTGGGGGTGTGCGGGTGCACACGCGGGTGCACGCGCGCTGTGCTGGGGAGTGGGGTGGGGTACCAAGCAGGGTCGGGTGGTGGAAAAGCATGAGAGCTCTGCAGGGTCCGCTCCCAGAGCCTAGGACGCAGCCACACACCCGCACATGCGCAGTAGACCGTCCCCCTCCTGGAACCTGGGCCAGCTATGGAGTCACCGGGATGCTCAGCTATCCTCAGTGTGGAGTCTCTGGCCGCCGCCGCCGCCGCCGCGCCCAGACCCAGAAGGCAGGAATGCCAGGCTGGTCAGCCCGGAGGGAAAACAGGCCTCTCCACACCGAGCCCGGTGCCCACCGCCAAAGGGAGGCCACCGCCCCGCCGCCGATCCCGTCCCAACCCCGGGTCCTAAAGCTCCTCCAGCAGAGCCCGGTATTCCTCCTCACTGAGGAGTAGCGGTTCCAGCAAAGTGGGCTCTCCCACATCCTGCAGCTCCGTCAGGGCCCCCGTTTCCAGCAAAGGTTGCGCCTGCTGCAGAAACTCGGGGGTCTCCAGGAGCTCAGCCAGCAGGCTGGAGGGGAGTGCAGACCAGCGCCAGGCTCCGCTTTGTGTTCTGTTAATGCATCTCACAGAGTTACAGCTTTCCCCTCAAGAAGCCTTTCGCTAAGACTGTTCTTGTGGAATTTGCAAAGTGATATTTGGAAGCCCATAGAGGTCTATGGTGAAAATGAAATATCTTCCGGTAAAAACTGCAAAGAAGATTTCTGAGAAACTGCTTTATGTTCTGTTAATTCATCTCACAGAGTTACAGCTTTCCCCTCAAGAAGCCTTTCGCTAAGAATGTTCTTGTATAATTTGCAAAGTGATATTCGGAAGCCCATAGAGGGCTACAGTGAAAAACGAAATATCTTCAGTTAAAAACTGGAAAGAAGCTTTCTGAGAAACTGCTGTGTGTTCTGTTAATTCATCTCACAGAGTTACAGCTTTCCCCTCAAGAACCTTTCGCTAAGACTGTTCTTGTGGAATTTGAAAAGTGATATTTGGAAGCCCACAGAGGGCTATGGTGGAAAAGGAAGTATCCTAAGATAAAAATTGAAAAGAAGCTTTCTGAGAATCTGCTTTGTGTTCTGTTAATTCATCTCATAGGGGTACAGCTTTCCCCTCAAAAAGCCATTCGCTAAGACTCTTCTTGTGGAATTTGCAAAGTGATATTTGGAAGCCAATAGAGGGCTATGGTGAAAAACGAAATACCCTAAGATAAAAACTGAAAAGAAGCTGTCTAAGAAACTGCTTTGTGTTCTGTTAAATCATCTCGAAGGGTTACAGCTTTCCCCTAAAGAAGCCTTTTGCTAATACTGTTCTTGTGGAATTTACAAAGTGATATTTTGAGGCCCTTAGAGGGCTATGGTGAAAAAGGAAATAGCATAAGTTAAAAACTGGAAAGAAGCTTTCTTAAAAAGTGCTTTGAGTTCTGTTAATTCATCTCAGAGTGTTTCAGCTTCCCCCTCAGAAAGCCTTTCGCTAAGACTGTTCTTGTGGAATTTGGAAACTGATATTTGGAAGCCCTTAGAAGGCAAGGGTGAAAAAGAAAATATCTTCAGTTAAAAACTGAAAAGAAGCTTCCTGAGAAACTGCTTTGGGTTCTGTTAATTCATCTCACAGAGTTACAGCATTCCCTTCAAGTAGCCTTTCGCTAAGACTGTTCTTGTGGAATTTGCAAAGTGATATTTGGAAGCCCTTAGAGGACTACGGTGCAAAAGGAAATATCCTAAGATAAAAATTGAAAAGTAGCTTTCTGAGAAACTGCTTTGTGTTCTGTTAATTCATCTCACAGAGTTACAGCTTTCCCCTCAAGAAGCCTTTCGCTAAGACTGTTCTTGTGTAATTTGCAAAGTGAAATTTGGAAGCCCATAGAGGGCTATAGTGAAAAAGGAAATATCTTGCGTAAAAAACTCAAAGAGGCTTTCTGAGAAACTGCTTTGTGTTCTGTTAATTCATCTTACACAGTTACAGCTTTCCTCTCAAAAAGCCATTCCCTAAGACTGCTTTTGTGGAATTTGCAAAGTGATATTTGGAAGCCCATAGAGGGCTATGGTGAAGAAGAAAACATCCTATGATAAAAATTGAAAAGAAGCCTTTGGAGAAACCGCTTTGTGTTTTGTTAATGCATCTCACAGAGTTACAGCATTCCCCTCAATAAGCCTTTCGCTAAGACTCTTCTTGTGGAATTTGCAAAGTGATATTTGGAAGCCCTTAGAGGTCTACGGTGAAAATGAAATATCTTACATTAAAAACTGCAAAGAAGATTTCTGAGAAACTGCTTTATGTTCTGTTAATTCATCTCACAGAGTTACAGCTTTCCCCTCAAGAAGCCTTTCACTAAGAATGTTCTTGTATAATTTGCAAAGTGATATTCGGAAGCCCATAGAGGGCTACGGTGAAAAACGAAATATCTTCAGTTAAAAACTGGAAAGAAGCTTTCTGAGAAACTGCTTTGTGTTCTGTCAATTCATCTCACAGAGTTACAGCTTTCCTTTCAAGAAGCCATTCGCTACGACTGTTCTTGGGGAATTTGAAAAGTGATATTTGGAAGCCCATAGAGGTCTATCGTGAAAAGGAAATACATTCAGTTAAAAACTAGAAAGAAGCTTTCTGATAAACTGTTTTGTGTTCCGTTAATTCATCTCACAGAGTTACAGCTTTGCCCTCAAGAAGCCTTTCGCTAAGTCTCTTCTTGTGGAATTTGCAAAGTGATATTTGGAAGCCCATAGATAGCTATGGTGAAAAAGGAAATATCCAAAGATAAAAACTGAAATGAAGCTTTGTGAGAAACTGATTTGTATTCTGTTAATGCATCTCACAGAGATACAGCTTTCCCCTCAAGAAGCCTTTCGATAAGACTGTTCTTGTGGAATTTGCAAAGTGATATTCGGAAGGTCATAGAGAGCTATGGTGAAAAAGGAAATATCTTCCGTTAAAAACTGGAAAGAAGCTTTCTGAGAAACTGTTTTGTGTTCTGTTAATACATCTCACAGATTTACAGCTTTCCCCTCAAGAAGCATTTCGATAAGTCTTTTCTTGTGGAATTTACAAAGTGATATTTGGAAGCCCTTAGAGGGCTACAGTGAAAAAGGAAATATCTTCCGTTAAAAACCGGATAGAAGCCGGGCGCGGTGGCTCAAGCCTGTAATCCCAGCACTTTGGGAGGCCGAGACAGGCGGATCACAAGGTCAGGAGTTCGAGACCATACTGGCTAACACGGTGAAACCCCGTCTCTACTAAAAATACAAAAAACTAGCCGGGCGAGGTGGCGGGTGCCTGTAGTCCCAGCTACTCCGGAGGCTGAGGCAGGAGAATGGCGTAAACCCGGGAGGCGGAGCTTGCAGTGAGCTGAGATCCGGCCACTGCACTCCAGCCCGGGCTACAGAGCAAGACTCCGTCTCAAAAAAAAAAAAAAAAAAAAAAACCGGATAGAAGTTTTCCGAGAAACTTCTTTGTGTTCTGTTAATACATCACACAGAGTTACAGCTTTCCCCTCAAGAAGCCGTTCACTAAGAGTGTTCTTGTAAATTTGCAAAGTGATATTTGGTAGCCCATGGAGGGCTATGGTGAAAAAGGAAATATCTTCAGTTAAAAACTGCAAAGAAGATTTCTGAGAAACTGCTTTGTGTTCTGTTAATTCATCTCACAGAGTTACAGCTTTCCCCTCAAGAAGCCTTTCGCTAAGACTGTTCTTGTGGAATTTCCAAAGTGATATTTGGAAGCCCATAGAGGGCTAGGGTGAAAATGTGATATCTTCCGTTAAAATCTTCAAAGAAGATTTCTGAGAAACTGCTTTATGTTCTGCTAATTCATCTCACAGAATTACAGCTCACCCCTCAAGAATCCTTTCACTAAGGTTGTTCTTGTGGAATTTGCAAAGTGATATTTGGAATCCAATAGAGGAATATGGTGAAAAAGGAAATATCCTAAGATAAGAACTGAAAAGAATCTTTCTGAGAAACTGCTTCGTGTTCCGTTAATTCATCTAACAGAGTTACAGCTTTCCCGTCAAGAATTCTTTCGCTAAGACTCTTCTTGTGGAATTTGCAAGGTGATATTTGGAAGCCCATAGAGTGCTATGGTGAAAAAGGAAATATCCTAAGATAAAAACTGAAAAGAAGCTTTATGAAAAAGTGCTTTGTGTTCTGTTAAGTCATATCACACAGTAAGAGCTTGGCCCTGAAGGAGCCTTTCGCTATGACTGTTCTTGTGGAATTTGCAAAGTGATATTTGGAAGCCCATAAAGGGCTATGGTGATAAAGGAAATATCTTCAGTTATAAACTGAAAAGAAGCTTTCTGAGAATCTGATTTCTTTTCTGTTAATTCATCTCACAGAGTTACAGCTTTCCCCTCAAGAAGCCATTCGCTAAGACTGTTCTTGTGGAATTTGCAAAGTGATATTTGGAAGCCCATAGAGGGCCATGTTGAAAAAGGAAATATCGTAAGATAAAAACCGACAAGAAGCTCTCTGAGAACCTGCTTTTTGTTCTGTTAATTCATCACACAGAGTTACAGCTTTCCCCTCAAGAAGCCTTTCGCTAAAGTGGTGTTGTGAAATTTGTAAAGTGATAGTTGGAAGCCCAAAGAGGGCTATGGTGAAAAAGTAAATATCTTCAGTTAAAAACTGGAAAGAAGCTTTCTGAGAAACTGCTTTGTGTTCTGTCAATTCATCTCACAGAGTTACAGCTTTCCTTTCAAGAAGCCATTCGCTACGACTGTTCTTGGGGAAATTGAAAAGTGATATTTGGAAGCCCATAGAGGTCTATGGTGAAAAGGAAATACATTCAGTTAAAAACTGGAAACAAGCTTTCTGATAAACTGTTTTGTGTTCCGTTAATTCATCTCACAGAGTTACAGCTTTGCCCTCAAGAAGCCTTTCGCTAAGACTCTTCTTCTGGAATTTGCAAAGTGATATTTGGAAGCCCATAGAGAGCTATGGTGAAAAAGGAAATATCCAAAGATAAAAACTGAAATGAAGCTTTGTGAGAAACTGGTTTGTATTCTCTTAATGCATCTCACAGAGATACAGCTTTCCCCTCAAGAAGCCTTTCGATAAGACTGTTCATGTGGAATTTGCAAAGTGATATTCGGAAGTTCATAAAGAGCTATGGTGAAAAAGGAAATATCTTCGGTTAAAAACTGGAAAGAAGCTTTCTGAGAAACTGCTTTGTGTTCTGTTAATTCATCTAGAGTGTTTCAGCTTCCCCCTCAGAAAGCCTTTCGCTAAGACTGTTCTTGTGGAATTTGGAAAGTGATATTTGGAAGCCCTCAGAAGGTAAGGGTGAAAAACAAATTATCTTCAGTTAAAAACTGAAAAGAAGCTTCCTGAGAATCTGCTTTGGGTTCTGTTAATTCATCTCACAGAGTTACAGCTTTCCCCTCAAGAAGCCATTCCCTAAGACTGTTCTTGTGGAATTTGCAAAGTGATATATGGAAGCCCATAGAGGGCTATGGTGAAAAAGGGAATATCATAAGATAAAAATTGAAAAGAAGCTTTCTGAGAAACTGCTTTGTGTTCTGTTAATGCATCTCACGGAGTTACAGCTTTCCCCTAAAGAAGCCTTTTGCTAATACTGTTCTTGTGGAATTTACAAAGTGATATTTTGAGGCCCATAGAGGTCTATGGTGAAAAAGGAAATAGCTTCAGTTAAAAACTGGAAAGAAGCTTTCTTAAAAAGTGCTTTGAGATCTGTTAATTCATCTCAGTGTGTTACAGCTTCCCCCACAGTTAGCCTTTCGCTAAGACTGTTCTTGTGTAATTTGGAAAGTGATATTTGGAAGACCTTAGAAGGCAAGGGTGAAAAAGAAAATATCTTCAGTTAAAAACTGAAAAGAAGCTTCCTGAGAAACTTCTTTGGGTTCTGTTAATTCATCTCACAGAGTTACAGCATTCCCTTCAAGTAGCCTTTCGCTCAGATTGTTCTTGTGGAATTTGCAAAGTGATATTTGGACGCCCACAGAGGGCTACGGTGGAAAAGGAAATATCCTAAGATAAAAATTGAAAAGTTGCTTTCTGAGAAACTGCTGTGTGTTATGTTAATTCATCTCACAGAGTTACAGCTTTTCCCTCAAGAAGCCTTTCAGTAAGACTGTTCTTGTGTAATTTGCAAAGTGATATTTGGAAGCTCACAGAGGTCTATGGTGAAAAAGGAAATATCTTGCATAAAAAACTCAAAGAGGCTTTCTGAGAAACTGCTTTGTGTTCTGTTAATTCATCTTACAGAGTTACAGGTTTCCTCTCAAAAAGCCATTCCCTAAGACTGCTTTTGTGGAATTTCCAAAGTGATATTGGAAGCCCATTGAGGGATATGGTGAAAAAGGAAATATCTTCCGTTAAAAACTGGAAGGAAGCTTTCTGAGCAACGCTTTGTGTTCTGTTAATTCATCTCACAGAGTTACATCTTCCCCCTCAAGAAGTTTTTCACTAAGACTGTTCTTGTGGAATTTGCAAAGTGATATTTGCATGCACATAGAAGCCTAATGTTAAAAAGGAAATATCTTCAAATCGGAACTGAAAAGAAGCTTTCTGAAAAACTGCTTTGAGTTCTGTTAATTCATCTCACAGAGTTGCAGCTTTCCCCTTAAGAAGCCTTTCGCTAAGACTATCCTTGTGGAATTTGCAAAGAGATTATTGGAAGCCCATAGAACGCTATGGTGAAAAAGGAAATATCTTCCGTTAAAAACTGGAAGGAAGCTTTCTGAGCAACGCTTTGTGTTCTGTTAATTCATCTCACAGAGTTACAGCTTTCCCCTCAGGAAGCCTTCGCTAAGACTGTTCTTGTGGAATTTGCAAAGTGATATTCGGAAGCCCATAGAGGGCTCTGGTGAAAAAGGAAATATCTTCCTTTGAAAACTGGAAAGAAGCTTTCTGAGAAACTGCTTTGTGTTGTGTTAATTCATCTCACAGAGTTAGAGCTTTCCCCTAAAGAAGCCTTTCGCTAAGACTGTTCTTGTGGAATTTGCAAAGTGATATTTGGAAGCCCATAGAGGTCTATGCTGAAAAAGGAAATATCTTTAGTTACAAACTGGAAAGAAGCTTTCTGAGAAACTGCTTTGTGTTCTGTTAATTCATCTCACAGAGTTACACCTTGCCCCTCAAGAAACCGTTAACTAAGTCTGTTCTTGTGAAATTTGCAAAGTGATATTTCGAAGCCCAAAGGGTGCTATGGTGAAAAAGGAAATATCTTCAGTTTAAAACTGCACAGAAGCATTCTGAGAAACTCCTTTGATTTCTGTGAATCCATCTCACAGAGTTACAGCTTACCCTCAAGAAGCCATTCGCTAAGACTGTTCCTGTGGAATTTGCGAAGTGATATTTGGAAGTTCATAGAGGTCTAAGGTGATAAAGGAAATATCCTAAGATGAAAACCGCAAAGAAGCTTTCTGAGAAACTGCTTTATGTTCTGTTAATTCATCTGACAGAGTTACAGCATTCCTCTCAAGAAGCCTTTCCCTAAGACTGTTCTTGTGGAATATTCAAAGTGATATTTGGAAGCCCATAGAGGGCTACGGTGAAAAAGGAAATATCTTCAGTTGAAATTTGGAAAGAAGCTTTCTGAGACTGCTTTGTGTTCTGTTAATTCATCTCACAGAGTTACAGCATTCCCCTCAAGAAGCGGTTCACTAAGACTCTTCTTGTGAAATATCCATAGTGATATTTGGAAGCCAATAGAGGGCTTTGGAGAAAAAGGAAATATCTTCAGTTAAAAACTGCAAAGAAGCTTTCTGAGAAGCTGCTTTGTGTTCTGTTAATTCATCTCAGAGAGGTATAGCTTTCCCCTCAATAAGCCATTCGCTAAGACTGTTCTTCTGGAATTTGCAAAGTGATATTTGGAAGGCCATAGATGGTTATGGTGAAAATGAAATATCTTTCGTTAAAAAATGGAAAGAAGCTGTCTGAGAAACTGCTTTGTGTTCTGTTAATTCATCTCAGAGAGTTACAGCTTTCCCCTCAAGAAGCCTTTCGATAAGGCTGTTCTTGTGGAATTTGCAAATTGATCTTTGGAAGCCCATAGAGGGCTAGGGTGAAAAAGAAAATATATTCCGTTAAAAACTTTAAAGAAGCTTTCTTAGAAAATGCTTTGTGTTCTGATAATTCATCTCACAAAGTTACAGTTTTCCCCGCAAGAAGCCTTTCGCTAAAACTGTTCTTGTGGAATATGCAAAGAGATATTTGGAAGCCCATAGAGGGCTATGGTGAAAAATGAAATATCCTAAAATAAAAACTGAAAAGAAGCTTTCTGAGAAACTGCTTTGTGTTCTGTTAATTCATCTCACGGAGTTACAGCTTTCCCCTCAAGAAGCCTTTCGCTAAGACTGTTATTGTGAAATTTTCAAAGTGATAATTGGAAGCCCATCAAGGGCTATGGTGAAAAAGGAAGTATCTTCAGTTAAAAACTGCAAAGAAGATTTCTGGGAAACTGCTTTGTGTTCAGTTAATTCATCTCACAGACTTACAGCTTTCCCCTCAAGTAGCCTTTCACTAAGACTGTTCTTGTGGAATTTGCAAAGTGATATTTGGAAGCCCATAGATATATTTGGTGAAAAAAGAAATATCTTCGGTTAAAAACTGGAAAGAAGCTTTCGGAGAAACTGCTTTGTGTTCTGTTAGTTCATCTCTTAGAGTTACAGCTTTCCCCTCAAGAAGCCTTTCGCTAAGACAGTTCTTGTTGAATTTTCAAAGTGATATTTGGAAGCCCAGAGAGTTCTATGGTGAAAAAGAAATATCTTTCGCTAAAAACTGGAAAGAAGCTTTCTGAGAAACTGCTTTGTTTTCTGTTAATTCATCTCACAGAGTTACAGCTTTCCCTTCAAGAAGCCGTTCACTGAGACTGTTCCTGTGAAATTTGCAAAGTGATATTTGGAAGCCCTTAGAGGGCTACGGTGAAAAACGAAATATCTTCCATTAAAAACTGGAAAGAACCTTTCAGAGAAACTGCCTTGTGTTCTGTTAGTTCATCTCACAGAGTTACAGCTTTCTCCTCAAGAAGCCTTTCGATAAGACAGTTCTGGAGGAATTTGCAAGTGATATTTGAAAGGCCATAGATGGTTATGGTGAAAAAGGAAATATCTTCCTTTAAAAACTGGAAAGAAGCTTTCTGAGAAACTGCTTTGTTTTCTTTAATTCATCTTACAGAGTTACAGCTCTCCCCTCAAGCAGCCTTTCGATAAGGCTGTTCTTGTGGAATTCGCAAAGTGATATTTGGAAGCCCACAGAGGGCTCTGGTGAAAAGGGAATATCTTCACTTAAAAACTGGAAAGTAGCTTTCAGAGAAACAGCGTTGTGTTCCGTTAATTCATCTGACAGAGTTACAGCTTTCCTCTCAAGAAGCCTTTCGCTAAGACTGTTCTTGTGGAATTTTCAAAGTGATATTTGGAAGCTTATAGAGGGTTATGGTGAAAAAGGAAATATCTTCAGTTAAAAACTGGACAGAAGATTTCTGAGAAACTGCTTTGTGTTCTGTTAATTCATCTCACAGAGTTATAGCTTTCCCCTCAAAAAGCCTTTCGCTAAGGCTGTTGTTGTGGAATTTGCAAAGTGATATTTGGGATCACATAGGGGGCTATGGTGAAAATGGAATCATCCTAAGATAAAAACTGAAAAGAACCTTTCTGAGAAACTGCTTTCTGTTCTGTTAGTTCATCTCACAGAGTTTCAGCTTTCCGCTCAAGGAGCCGTTCACTAAGACTGTTCTTGTGGAATTTGCCAAGTGATGTTTGGAAGCCATTAGAGGGCTAGGGTGAAAAAGGAAATATCTTAAGATGAAAACTGAAAGGAAACTTTCTGAGGAACTGCTGTGTTTTCTGTTAATTCAACTCACAGAGTTACATCTTTACCATCAAGAAGTCTTTCGCTAAGACTGTTCTTGTGGAATTTGCAAAGTGATATTAGGAAGCCCATAGAGGGCTATGGTGAAAAAGGAAATATCTTCCGTTAAAAACTGAAAAGAAGCTTTCTGAGAAACTGCTTTGTGTTCTGTTAAATCATCTCAAAGAATTACAGCTTTCCCTTCAAGAAACCTTTCGCTAAGGCTGTTCTTGTGGAATTTGGAAAGTGCTATTTGAAAGTCCACAGGGGGCTACGGTGAAAAAGGAAATATTCTAAGATAAAAACTGAAAAGAAACTTTCTGAGAAACTGCTTTTTGTTCTGTTAATTCATCTCACAGAGTTACAGCTTTTCCCTCTGGAAGCGAATCGCTAAGACTGTTCTTGTGGAATTTGCAAGGTGATATTTGGAAGCCAAAAGTAGGCTATGGTGAAAAAGGAAATATCTTCCGTTAAAAACTGGAAAGAAGCTTTCTGAGAAACTGCTTTTTGTTCTGTTAATTCATCTCACAGAGTTACAGCTTTTCCCTCCAGAAGCGAATCGCTAAGACTGTTCTTGTGGAATTTGCAAGGTGATATATGGAAGCCCTTAGAGGGCTATGGTAAAAAAGGAAATATCCTCAGTTGAAAACTGGAAAGAAGCTTTCTGGGACACTTCTTTGTGTTCTGTTAATTCATCTCACAGAGTTACACCTTTCCCATCAAGAAGACTTTCTCTAAGACTGTTCTTGTGTAATTTGCAAGGTGATATTTGGAAGCCCATAGAAGGCTATTGTGAAAAAGGAAATATCTTCCGTTAAAAACTGGAAAGAATATTTCTGAGAAACTGCTTTTTGTTCTGTTAATTCATCTCACAGAGTTACAGCTTTCCCTCAAGAAGCCTTTTGCTAAGACTGTTCTTGTGGAATTTGCAAAATGATATTTGGAAGCACATAGAGGGCTATGGTGAAAAAGGAATTATCTTCCGTTAAAAACTAGAAAGAAGCTTTCTGAGAAACTGCCGTGTGTTCTGTTAACATATCTCACAGAGATACAGCTTTCCTCTACAGAAGATTTTCGATAACACTGTTCTTGTGGAATTTGCAAAGTGATATTTGGAACCCCTAGAGGGTTATGGTGAAGAGAAGCTTTCTGAGAAACTGCTTTGTGTTCTGTTAATTCATCTCACAGAGTTACAGCTTTCCCCTCAAGAAGCCGTTCACTAAGACTGTTCTTGTGGAATTTGAAAAATGAAATTTGGAATCCCATAGAGGGCTAAGGTGAAAAAGGAAATAGCTTCAATTAAAAACCGTAAAGGAGCTTTCTGAGAAACTGCTTTGTGTTTTGTTAGTTCATCTCACAGAGTTATAGCTTTCCCCTGCAGAAGCCGTTCGCTCAAACTGTTCTTGTTGAATTTGCAAAGTGATATTTGGAATCCGATAGGGGGCTATGGTGATAAAAAAATATCTTCCTTTAAAAACTGGAAAGAAGATTTCTGAGAAAATATCGTGTGTTCTGTTTATACACCTCCCCGAGTTACACCTTTCCCCTAAAAAAGCCTTTCGCTAAGACTGTTCTTGTGGGATTTCAAAGTGATATTTGGAAGCTTTTAGAGGGCTACGGTGGAAAAGGAAATTACTTCAGTTAAAACTGAATAGAAGCTTTCTGAGAACCTGCTTTGTGTTCTCTTAATTCATCTCACAGAGTTACAGCTTTCCCCTCCAGAAGACTTTTGCTAAGACTGTTCTTGTGGAATTTGCAAGGTGATATTTGGAAGCCTATAGAGGGCTATGGTGAAAAAGGAAATATCTTCCGTTAAAAACTGGAAAGAAGCCTTCTGAGAAACGGCTTTGTGTTCTGTTAATTCATCTCACAGAGTTACAGCTTTCCCCTCAAGAAGCCTTTCGCTAAGGCTGTTTTTGTGGAATTTGCAAAGTGATATTTGTAAGCCCATAGAGGGCTATGGTGTAAAAGGAAATATCTTCCGTTAAAAACTGAAAAGAAGCTTTCTGAGAAACTGCTTTGTGTTCTGTTAATTCATCTCAAAGAGTTACAGCTTTTCTCTCATGAAGCCTTTCTATAAGACTGTTCTTGTGGAATTTGAAAAGTGATATTTGGATGCCCATAGAGGGCTATGGTGAAAATGGAAATATCCTAAGATAAAATAGAAAAGAATCTTTTGCGAAACTGCTTTGTGTTCTGTTAGTTCATCTCACAGAGTTTCAGATTAGCCCTCAAGTTACCCCACTAAGACTATTCTTTTGAAATTTGCAAATTGATATATGCAAACAGATAGAGGCCTACGGTGAAAAGGGAAATATCTTCCGTTAAAAACGGGAAAGAAGATTTCAGAGGAACTGCCGTGTGTTCTGTTAATACATCCACCGAGGTACAGTTTCCCCTCAAGAATCCGTTCGCTAAGGCTGTTCTAGTGGAACTTGCAAAGTGATATTTCGAAGCCCATAGAGGGCTTTGGTGAAAAAGGAAATATCTTCAGTTAAAAACTGGAAAGAAGCTGTATGAGAAACTGCCTTGTGTTCTGTTAATTTACCTTACAGAGTTACAGCTTTCCCCTCCAGAAGCCTTTCCCTAAGACTGTTCTTGTGGAATTTGCAAAGTGATATTTGGTAAAAGGCGAAAGATTTATACGATCTTAAGAGAAACCAGAGTATTGCAAACTGATACTTGGAAGCCCATAGAGGGCTGTGGTGAAAAAGGAAATATCTTCAGTTAAAAACTGGAAAGAAGCTTTCTGAGAAACTGCCGTGTGTTGGTGTAATACATCTCACCGAGTTGCAGCTTTCCATTCAAGAAGCCTTTCACTAAGTCTGTTCTTGTGGAATTTGCAATGTGATATTTGGAAGCCCATAGAGGCCTAAGGGGAAAAAGGAAATATCCTATGATAAAAAATTGAAAAGAAGCTTTCTGAGAAACGGCTTTGGGTTCTCTTAATTCATCTCACGGAGTTAGAGATTTCCCCTCAAGAAGCCTTTCGCTAAGACTGTTCTTGTGCGATTTGCAAAGTGATATTTGGAAGCCCATAGAGCGCTCTGGTGAAAAAGGAAATTTCTTCAGTTACAAACTCTAAAGAAGGTTTCTGAGAAACTGTTTTGTGTTCTGTTAATTCGTCTCACAGAGTTACAGCTTTCCACTCCAGATGCCTTTCCCTAAGACTATTCTTGTGGAATTTGCAAAGTGATATTTGTAACCCCTAGAGGTCTATGTTGAAAAAGGAAATATCTTCAGTTAAAAACTGGAAAGAAGCTTTCTGAGAAACTGCTTTGTGTTCTGTTAATTCATCTCACAGAGTTACAGCTTTCCCCTACAGGAACCTTTCCCTAAGACTGTTCTTTTGGAATTTGCAAAGTGATACTTGGAAGCCCATAGAGGGCTATGGTGAAAAAGGCAGTGTCTTCCGTTAAAAACTGGAAAGAACAGTTAGAAAGTCCGGCATGGGGAGGTAACCGCTTGAGCTAACTCCGACCCAATACCATAAAAATCCTAGAGGAAAACCTAGGTAGTACCATTCAGGACATAGGCATGGGCAAAGACTTCATGTCTAAAACACCAAAAGCAACGGCAGCAAAAGCCAAAATTGACAAATGGGATCTCATTAAACTAAAGAGCTTCTGCACAGCAAAAGAAACTACCATCAGAGTGAACAGGCAACCTACAGAATGGGAGAAAATTTTTGCAATCTACTCATCTGACAAAGGGCTAATATCCAGAACCTACAAAGAACTCAAACAAATTTACAAGAAAAAAACAAAGAACCCCATCAAAAAGTGGGCAAAGGATATGAACAGACATTTCTCAAAAGAAGACATTCATACAGCCAACAGACACATGAAAAAATGCTCATCATCACTGGCCATCAGAGAAATGCAAATCAAAACCACAATGAGATACCATCTCACACCAGTTAGAATGGCGATCATTAAAAAGTCAGGAAACAACAGGTGCTGGAGAGGATGTGGAGAAATAGGAACACTTTTACACTGTTGGTGGGAGTGTAAACTAGTTCAACCATTATGGAAAACAGTATGGCGATTCCTCAAGGATCTAGAACTAGATGTACCATATGACCCAGCCATCCCATTACTGGGTATATACCCAAAGGATTATAAATTATGCTGCTATAAAGACACATGCACATGTATGTTTATTGCAGCACTATTCACAATAGCAAAGACTTGGAATCAACCCAAATGTCCATCAGTGACAGATTGGATTAAGAAAATGTGGCACATATACACCGTGGAATACTATGCAGCCATAAAAAAGGATGAGTTTGTGTCCTTTGTAGGGACATGGATGCAGCTGGAAACCATCATTCTCAGCAAACTATCACAAGAACAGAAAACCAAACACCGCATGTTCTCACTCATAGGTGGGAACGGAACAATGAGATCACTTGGACTCGGGAAGGGGAACATCACACACCGGGGCCTATCATGGGGAGGGGGGAGGGGGGGAGGGATTGCATTGGGAGTTATACCTGATGTAAATGACGAGTTGATGGGTGCAGCACACCAACATGGCACAAGTATACATATGTAGCAAACCTGCATGTTGTGCACATGTACCCTACAACTTGAAGTTTAATAATAATAAATAAATTTTTAAAAAAATAAAAAAATAAAAAAAAAACTGGAAATAAGTTTTCTGAGAAACTGCCATGTGTACTGTTAATACACCTCACAGAGTTACAGCTTTCCGCTCAAGAAGCCTTTCGCTACGACTGCTCTTGTGGGATTTGCAAAGTGATATTTGGAAGCCCATAGAGGGCTACGGTGAAAAAGGAAATATCTTCAGTTAAACTGTGGATAGAAGCATTCTGAGAAACTGCTCTCTGTTCTGTTAATTCAACTCACAGAGTTACAGCTTTGCCCTCAAGAAGCATTTTGCTAAGACTGTTCTTGTGGAATTTGCAAAGTGATATTTGGAATCCCATAGATTGCTATGGTGAAAACGGAAATATCTTCTGTTAAAAACTGGAAAGAAGCTTTCTGAGAAACTACTTTGTGTTCTGTTAATTCATCTCACAGAGTTACAACTTTCTCCTCCAGAAGCCCTCCGCAAAGACTCTTCTTGTGGAATTTGCAAAGTGATATTTGGAAGCCCATAGAGGGCTTTGGTGAAAAAGGAAATAACCTAAGATAAAAACTGAAAGGAAGCTTTCTGAGAAACTGCCCTGTGTTCTGTTAATTCATCTCACAGAGTTACAGCTTTCCCCTTAAGAAGCCTTTCGCTAAGACTCTCCTTGTGGAATTTGCAAAGAGATTATTGGAATCCTATAGAGGGCTATGGTGAAAAAGGATATATCTTCCGTTAAAAACTGGAAGGAAGCTTTCTGAGCAACGCTTTGTGTTCCGTTAATTCATCTCACAGAGTTACAGGTTCCCCCTCAAGAAGCCTTTGGCTAAGATTCTTCTTGTGGAATTTACAAAGAGATATTTGGAAGCCCATAGAGGGCTACGGTGAAAAAGGAATCATCTTCAGTTAAAGACTGAAAAGAAGCTTTCTGAAAACTGCTTTGTGTTCTGTGAGTTCATCTCACAGAGTTACAGCATTCCCCTCAAGAAGACTTTCGCTAAGACTGTTCTTTTGGAATTTGCAAAGTGATATTTGGAAGCCCATAGAGGGCTATGGTGTAAAAGAAAATATCTTCAGTTAAAAACTGAAAGGAAGCTTTCTGAGAAACTGCTCGGTGTTCTGCTAATTCATCTCACAGAGTTACAGCTTTCCCCTCAAGAAGTCTTTCGCTAAGACTGTTCTTGTGGAATTTGCAAAGTGATATTTGGAAGCCCAAAGAGGGCTATGGTGAAAAAGGAAGTATCCTAAGATAAAAACTGATAAGAAGCTTTCTGGTAAAGTGTTTTGTGTTCTGCTAATTAATCTCACAGAGCTACAGCTTTCCCCTCAAGAATCCTTTCTCTAAGACTGGTCTTGTGGAATTTGCAAAGTGATATTTGGCAGCACTTAGAGGGCTATGGTGAAAAAGGAAATATCTTTACTTAAAAGCTGGAAAGAAGCTTTCTGAGAAACTGCTTTTTGTTCTATTAATTCATATCACAGAGTTACAGCTTCACCCTCAAGAAGCCTTTCGTTAAGACTCTTCTTGTGGAATTTGCAAAGTGATATTTGGAAGCCCATAGAGGGCTAAGGTGAAAAAGGAAATATCTTCAGTGAAAGACTGAAAAGAAGCTTTCTGAGAAACTGCTTTTTGTTTTGTTAATTCATCTCACAGAGTTGCAGCTCTCCACTCAAGAAGCCATTCGCTAAGACTGTTCTTGTGGAATTTCCAAGGTGATATTTGGAAGCCCATTGAGGCCAACGGTGAAAAAGAAGTATCTTAAGTTAAAAACAGAAAAGAAGCTTTCTGAGAAACTGCTTCATGCTGTGTTAATTCATCTCACAGACTTACAGCTTTCTCCTCAAGAAGCCGTTCACTAAGACTGTTCTTGTGAAATTTGCAAAGTGATATTAGGAAGCCCAAAGAGGGCTATGGTGAAAAAGGAAATACCTTCCGTTAAAAACTGGAAAGAAACTTTCTGAGAAACTTCTTTGTGTCCTGTTAATTCATCTCACAGAGTTACAGCTTTTCCCTCAAGAAGGCTTTCGCTAAGATTGCTCTTGTGGAATTTGCAAAGTGATATTTGGAACCCAATAGACGACTATGGTGAAAAAGAAAATATCTTCAATTAAAAACTGCAAAGAAGATTTCTGAGAAACTGCTTTGTGTTCTGTTAATTCATGTCACAGAGTTACAGTTTTATCCTCAAGAAGCCTTTCGCTTACACTGTTCTTGTGGAATATGAAAAGTCATATTTGGAAGCCCGTGGAGTGTTCTGGTGAAAATGAAATATCTTCCGAATAAAACCGGAAAGAATTTTTCTGTGAAACTGCTTTGTGTTCTGTTAATTCACCTCACAGAGTTACAGCTTCCACCTAAAGAAGCCTTTCGTGAAGACTCTTCTTGTGGAATTTGCAAAGTGATATTTGGAAGCCCATAGAGGTGTATGGTGAAAAAGGAAATATCTTCCGTTAAAAACTGGAAAGAAGCTTTCTGAGAAACTGCTTAATGTTGTGTTAATTCATCTCACAGACTTACAGATTTCTCCTCAAGAAGCGTTTCACTAAGACTGTTCTTGTGAAATTTACAAAGTGATATTTGGAAGTCCCTGGAGGGTTATGGTGAAAATGAAATATCTTCAGTTAAAAACTGGATAGAAACTTTCTGAGAAACTGCTTTGTGTTCTGATAATTCATCTAACAGAGTTACAGCTTTCCCCGCAAAAAGCCATTCGCTAAGACTGTTCTTGTGGAATTTGCAAAGTGATATTTGGAAGCCCATAGAGGGCTATGGTAAAAAAGGAAATATCTTCAGTTAAAAACTGCAAAGAAAATTTCTGAGAAACAGCCTTGTGTTCTGATAATTTATCTCACAGAGTTACAGGTTTCCCCACAAGAAGCCTTTCGCTAAGACTGTTCTTGTGGAATTTCCAAAGTAATATTTGGAAGACGATAGTGGGCCATGGAGAAAAAGGAAATATCTTCATTAAAACTGAAAAGAAGGTTTCTGAGAAATTGCTTTGTGTTTTGTTAGTTCATCTCACAGAGTTGCAGCTTCCCCCTCAAGTAGCTTTTCGCTAAGACTGTTCTTTTGGAATTTGCGAAGTGATATTTGGAAGCCTCTGGAGGGCTATTGTGAAAAAAGAAATATCCTAAAATAAAAACTGAAAAGAAGCTTTCTGAGAAACTGCTTTGGGTTCTGTTAATTCATCTCACAGTGTTACAGCTTTCGCCTCAAAAAGCCATTCTCTAAGACTGTTCTTGTGGAATTTGCAAAGTGATATTTGGAAGGCCATAGAGGGCTATGGAGTAAAAGGAAATATCCTAAGATAAAAACTGAAAAGAAGTTTTCTGAGAAACTGCTTTGTGTTCTGTTAATTCATCTCACAGAGTTACAGCTTTCCCCCTCGAGAAGCCTTTCAATAAGACAGTTCTTGTGGAATTTCAAAGTGATATTTCGAAGCCCATAGAGGACTATGGAGAAAAAGGATATATCCTAAGAAAAAAACTGAAAAGAAGCTTTCCGAGAAACTGCTATGTGTTCTGTTAATATCTCACAGAGTTACAGCTTTCCCCTCGAGAAGCCTTTCAATAAGACTGTTCTTGAGGAAGTTGCAAAGTGATATTTGGAAGCCCATAGATGTCTACGGTGAAAAAGGAAATATATTAAGATAAAAACAGCAAGGAAGCTTTCTGAGAAACTGCTTTGTGTTCTGTTAATTCATCTGACTGAGTTACAGCATTCCCCTCAAGAAGCCTTTCGGTAAGACTGTTCTTGTGGAATATTCAAAGTGATACCTGGAAGCCCATAGAGGGCTACGGTGAAAAAGGAAATATCTGCAGTTGAAATTTGGAAAGAAGCTTTCTGAGAAACTGCTTTGTGTTTTGTTATTTCACCCAACAGATTTACAGCTTTCCCCTCAAGAAGCCTTTCCCTAAGAATGTTCTTGTAGAATTTGCAAATTGATATTTGGAAGCCCATTGAAGGCTATGGTGAAAATGAAATATCTTTCGTTAAAAACTGGAAAGAAGCTTTCTGAGACTGCTTTTTGTTCTGTTAATTCATCTCACAGAGTTACAGCATTCCCCTCAAGAAGCGGTTCACTAAGACTCTTCTTGTGAAATATCCATAGTGATATTCGGAAGCCAATAGAGGGCTATGGAGAAAAAGGAAATATCTTCAGTTAAAAACTGCAAAGAAGATTTCTGAGAAGCTGCTTTGTGTTCTGTTAATTCATCTCAGAGAGTTATAGCTTTCCCCTCAATAAGCCATTTGCTAAGACTGTTCTTCTGGAATTTACAAAGTGATATTTGGAAGCCCATAGATGGTTATGCTGAAAATGAAATATCTTTCATTAAAAAATGGAAAGAAGCTGTCTGAGAAACTGCTTTGTGTTCTGTTAATTCATCTCCCAGAGTTACAGCTTTCCCCTCAAGAAGCCTTTCGATAAGGCTGTTCTTGTGGAATTTGCAAATTGATCTTTGGAAGCCCATAGAGGGCTATGATGAAAAAGAAAATATATTCCGTTAAAAACTTTAAAGAAGCTTTCTTAGAAAGTGCTTTGTGTTCTGATAATTCATCTCACAGAGTTACAGTTTTCCCTTCAAGAAGTCTTTCGATAAGACTGTTCTTGTGGAACTGGCAAAGTGATACTTGGAAGCCCATAGATGGCTATGGTGAAAAAGGAAATATCTTCAGTTAAAAATTGGAAAGAAGATTTCTGAGAAACTGCTTTGTGTTCTGTTAATTCATCTCACAGAGTTACAGCTTTCCCCTCAAGAAGCCTTTCGATGAGACTGTTCTTGTGGAATTTGCAAGGTGATATTTGGAAGCCCATAGAGGGCTAAGGTCAAAAAGGAAATATCTTAAGTTAAAAACTGGAAAGAAGCTTTCTGAGCAACTGCGTTGTGTTCTGTGAATTCATCTCACAGAGTTACAACTTTCCCCTCAAGAAGCCTTTCACTAAGACAGTTTTTCTGGAAATTACCAAGTGATATTTGGAAGCCCTTAGAGGGCTATGGTGAAGAAGGTAATATCTTCACTTAAAAACTGGAAAGAAGCTTTCTGAGAAACTGCTTTGTGTTCTGAAAATTTATCTCACAGAGTTACAGCTTTCCCCAAAAAAGCCATTCGCTAAGACTGTTCTTGTGGAATTTGCAAAGTGATATTTGGAAGCCCTTAGAGTGCTATGGTGAAAAAGGAATTATCTTCAGTTAAAAACTGGAAAGGAGCTTACCGAGAAACTGCTTTGTGTTCTGTCAATTCATCGGACAGAGTTCCAGCTTTCCCCTCAAGAAGTCGTAGACTAAGACAGTTCTCTTGAAAATTGGTAAGTGATATTTGGAAGCCCATAGAGGGCTATGGTGAAAAAGGAAATATCTTCAGTTAAAAACTGCAAAGAAGCTTTCTGAGAAACTGTTTTGTGTTCGGTTAATTCATCTTACAGAGTTACAGTATTCCCCTCAAGAAGCTTTTCGCTAAGACTGTTCTTGTGGAATTTGCAAAGAGATATTTGGAAGCCCATAGTGGGCTATGGTGAAAAAGGAAATATCTTCAGTTAAAAATTGGATATAAGCTTTCTGAGAGACTGCTTGGGGTTCTGTTAATTCATCTAAAAGAGTTACAGCTTTCCCCTCAAAAAGCCTTTCGCTAAGACTGTTCTTGTGGAATTTGCAAAGTGATATTTGGAAGCCCCTAGAGGGCTATGGTGAAAAGGGAATCGTAACATAAAAACTGAAAAGAAGCTTTCTGAGAAACTGCTTTGTATTCTGTTAATTCATCACACAGAGTTACAGCTATCCCCTTAAGAAGCCTTTCGCTAAGACTGTTCTTGTTGCATCTGCAAAGTGATATTTGGAATCCCATAGAGGGCTATGGTGAAAAAGGAAATATCTGGCGTTAAAAATTTCAAGGAAGCTTTCAGAGAAACTGCTTGGTGTTCTGTTGATTCATCTCACAGAGATACAGCCTTCCCCTCATGAAGCCTTTCGCTAAGTCTGTTCTTGTGGAATTTGCATTGTGATATTTGGAAGCACATAGAGGGCTATGGTGAAAATGAAATACCTTCCGATAAAAACTGGAAAGAAGCTTTCTGAGAAACTGCTTTGTGTTCTGTTAATTCATCTCACAGAGTTACAGCTTTCCCCTTAAGAAGCCTTTCGATAAGACTGGTCTTTTGGTATTTGCAAAGTGATATTTGCAAGCCCTTTGAGGGCTGTGGTGAAAAAGGAAATATCCTAAGATAAAAACTGGAAAGAAGATTTCTGAGAAACCGCTTTGTGTTCTGTTAATTCATTTCACAGAGTTACAGCTTTCCCCTCAAGAAGCCTTTTGCTAAGACAGTTCTTGTGGAATATGCAAAGTGATATTTGGAAGCCCCTTGAGGGCTGTGGTGAAAATGAAATATCTTCCGTTAAAAACTGGAAAGAAGCTTTCTGAGGAACTGCTTTGTGTTCTATTAAATCATCTCACAGAGTCACAGCTTTCCCCTAAAGAAACCATACACTAAGACTGTTCCTTTGAAATTTGCAAAGTGATCTTTGGAAGCCCAAAGAGGGCTACGATGAAAAAGGAAATATCTTCAGTTATAAACTGCAAAGAAGCTTTCTGAGAAACTGGTTTGTGTTCTGTTAATTCATCTCACAGAGTTACAGCTTTCCCCTCCAGAAGACTTTCGCTAAGACTGTTTTTGTGGAATTTACAAAGTGGTATATGGAAGCCCATAGAGGGTTATGGTGAAAACGGAAAAACCTTCCGTTTAAAACTGTAAAGAAGCTTTCTGAGAAACTGCTTTGTGTTCTGTTAATTCATCTCACAGAGTTACAGCATTCCCCTCAAGAAGCCTTTCGGTAAGACTTTTCTTCCACAATTTGCAAAGAGATATTTGGAAGTCCCTAGAGGGCTAGGGTGAAAAAGGAAATATCTTCAGTTAAAAAATGGAAAGAAGCTTTCTGAGAAACTGCTTTGGGTTCTGTTAATTCATCCCAGAGAGTTACAGCTTTCCCTTCAAGAACTTATTCTCTAAGACTGTTCTTGTGGAATTTGCAAAGTAATATTTGGAAGTCCATAGAGGTATATGGTGAAAAAGAAAATATCTTACGTTTAAAACTGGAAAGAAGCTTTCTGAGAAACTGCTTTGTGTTCTGTTAATTCATCTCACAGAGTTACAGGTTTCCCCTCAAGAAACTTTCCTCTAAGACTGTTCTCTCAGAAATTGCAATGTGTTATTTGAAAGCCCTTAGAGGGCCATGGTGAAAAAGGAAATATCCCAAGATAAAAACTGAAAAGAAACTTTCTGAGAAACTGCTATGTCTTCTGTTAATTCATCTCACAGAGTTACAACTTTCCCCACAAGAAGCGTTTCGCTAAGACTTTTCTTGTGGAATTTGCAAAGTGATATTTGGAAGCCTATAGAGGGTTATGGAGGAAAAAGAAATATCCTAAGTTAAAAACTGAAAAGAAGCTTTCTGATAAACTGCTTTGTGTTCTGTTAATTCATCTCACAGAGTTACAGCTTTCCCCTCAGGAAGCCTTTCGCTAAGACTGCTCTTGTGGAATTTGCAAAGTGTAATTTGGAAGCCCCTCGAGGGCTATGGTGAAAAATGAAATATCTTCAGCTAAAAACTGGAAAGAAGCTTTCTGAGAAACTACTTTGTGTTGTGTTAATTCATCTCACAGAGTTACATCCTCCCCTGAGGAAGCCTTTCGCGAAGATTGTTCTTGTGGAATTTGGAAAGTAATATTTGGAAGCCCTTAGGGGCTATTGTGAAAAAGGAAATATCTTTAGTTAAAAACTGCAAAGCAGATTTCTGAGAAACTGCTTTGTGTTACGATGGTTCATCTCACAGAGTTACAGCTTTCCCCACAAGAAGCCTTTCGCTAAGACTGTTCTTGTGTAATTTGCAAAGTGATATTTGGAAGCCCTTAGATGGCTACGGGGAAAAAGGAAATATCTTCTGTTAAAAATTGGATAGAGCTTCTGAGAAACTGCTTTGTGTTCTGTTAATACATCTCACAGAGTTACGGCTTTCCCCTCAAGAAGCCTTTCACTAAGACTGTTCTTGTGGAATTTGCAAAGTGATATATGGAAGCCCATAGAGAGCTATGGTGAAAAAGGAAATATCTGTAGTTAAAAATTGAAAAGAAGCTTTCTGAGAAACTGCTTTGTGTTCTGTTAATTCATCTCACAGGGTTACAGCTTTCCCCTAAAGAAGCCTTTTGCTAATACTGTTCTTGTGGAATTTATAAAGTGATATTTTGAAGCCCATAGATGGCTATGGTGAAAAAGGAAATACCTTCAGTTAAAAACTGGAAAGAATCTTTCTGAAAAAGTGCTTTGTGTTCTGTTAATTCATCTCAGAGTGTTACAGCATCCCCCTCAGGAAGCCTTTCGCTAAGACTGTTCTTTTGGAATTTGGAAAGTGATATTTGGAACCACCAGAGGGCTATAGTGGAAACGGAAGTATTCTAGGATAAAAATTGAAAAGTAGCTTTCTGAGAAACTGCTTTGTGTTATGTTAATTCATCTCACAGAGTTACAGCTTTCCCCTCAAGAAGCCTTTCACTAAGATTGTTCTTGTGTAATTTGCAAAGTGATATTTGGAAGCCCATAGAGGGCTGTTGTGAAAAAGGAAATATCTTCACGTTGAATCTGGAAACAAGCTTTCTGAGAACCTGCTTTGTGTTGTATTAATTCATCTCACCGCGTTACAGCTTTCCCCTCTACAAGTCTTTCACTAAGACTTTCCTTGTGAAATTTGCAAAGCGATAATTTAAACTCATCGAGGGTTATGTTGAAAAAGGAGATATCTTCAGTTAAAAACTTCAAAAAAGATTTCTGAGAAACTGCTTTGTATTCTGTTAATTCATCTCACAGAGTTACAGCTTTCCCCTCAAGAAGCCTTTCACTAAGTCTGTTCTTGTGGAATTTGAAAAGTTATATTTGTAAGACCATAAAGGGCTACGGTGAAGAAGGAAATATCTTCCGTTAAAAATTGGATAGAAGTTTTCTGAGAAACTGCTTTGTGTTCTGTTAATACATCTCACAGAGTTACAGCTTTCCCCTCAAGAAGCCGTTCACTAAGACTGTTCTTCAGAAAATTGCAAAGCGATATTTGGAAGCCCATGGAGGGCTACGGTGAAAAAGGAAATATCTTCAGTTAAAAACTGGAAAGGAGCTTTCTGAGAAACTGCTTTGTGTTCTGTTAATTCATCTCACAGAGTTAGAGCTTTCCCCTCAAGAAGCCTTTCGCTAAGACTGTTCTTGTGGAATTTGCATAGTGATATTTGGAAGCCCATAGAGGGTTATGGTGAAAAAGGAAGTATCTTCAGTTAAAAACTGGAGAGAAACTTTCTGAGAAACTGCTTTGTGTTCTGTTAGTTTATCTCACAGATTTACAGCTTCTCCCTCAAGAAGCCTTTCGCTAAGCCTGTTGTTGCGGAATATGCAAGGTAATATTTGGAGGCCCTTAGAGGGCTATGGTGAAAAAGGAAATATCTTCAGTTAAAAACTAAAGAGAACCTTTCTGAGAATCTGCTTTGTGTTCTGTCAATTCATCTCACAGAGTTACAGCTTTCACCTCAAGAAGCCATTCGCTAAGAGTGTTCTTGTGGAATTTCCAAAGTGATATTTGCAAGCCCATAGAGGGCTATGGTGAAAATGAAATATCATCCGTTAAAAACTGCAAAGAAGATTTTCAGAAACTGCTTTATGTTTTGTTTAATCATCTCACAGAGTTACAGCTTTCCCCTCAAGAAGCGTTTCGATAAGACTGTTCTTTTGGAAATTACAAAGTGATATTTGGAAGCCCATGGAGGGCTGTGGTGAAAAAGGAAATATGTTCAGTTAAAAACTGGAAAGAAGCTTTCTGAGAAACTGTTTTGTGTTGTGTTAATTCCTATGACAGAGTTACACCTTTCCCCTCAAGAAGCCTTTCGCTAAGACTATTCTTGTGGAATATGCAAAGTGATATTTTGAAGCCCTTAGAGGGCTATGGTGATAAAGGAAATATCTTCAGTTAAAAACTGGAAAGAAGCTTTCTGAGAAACTGCTTTGTGTTCTGTTAATTCATCTCACAGAGTTACAGCTTTCCCCTCAAGAAGCCTTTCGCTAAGACTGTTCCTGTGGAATTTGCAAATTGATATTTGGAAGCCCATAGAGGGCTATGGTGAAAAAGGTCAGTTAAAAACTGGAGAGAAGCATTCTGAGAAACTGCTTTGTTTTCTGTTAATTCGTCTCACAGAGTTACAGCTTCCCCCTCAAAAAGCTTTTCGCTAAGACTGTTCTTGCGGAATTTGCAAAGTGATATTTGGAAGCCCATATAGGGCTACGGTGAAAAAGGAGATACCTTCAGTTAAAAAATGAATACAAGCTTTCTAAGAAACCGCTTTGTGTTCTGTTAATTCATCTCACAGAGTTACAGCTTTCCCTTCAAGAAGACATTCCCTAACACTGTTCATGTGGAATTTGTAAAGTGATATTTGGAAGCCCACAGAGGGCTATGGTGAAAATGAAATATCGTCCGTTAAAAACTGCAGAGAAGATTTCTGAGAAACTGCTTTTTGTTCTGTTAATTCATCTCACAGATTTACAGATTTCCCCACAAGAAGCCTTTCTCTAAGAATGTTCTTGTGGAATTTGCAAAGTGATATTATGAAGCCCACACAGGGTTATTTTGAAAAAGGAAATATCTTCAGTTAAAAACTGGAAAGAATGTTTCTGAGAAGCTGCTGTGTGTTCTGTTAATTCATCTCTCAGAGTTGCAGCTTTCTCCTCAAGAAGCCTTTCGCTAAGACTGTTCTTGTGGAATTTACAAAGTGATATTTGGAAGCTGAAAGAGGGCTATGGTGAAAAAGGAAATATCTTCAGTTAAAAACTGGAAAGAAACTTTCTGAGAAATTACTTTGTGTTATGTTAATTCATCTCACAGAGTTACTTCCTCCCATCCAGAAGCCTTTCGCTAAGACTGTTATTTTGGAATTTGAAAGAGATTTTTGGAAGCCCATAGAGGGATTTGGTGAAAAAAGAAATATCTTCTGTTAAAACCTGGAAAGAAGCTTTCTTAGAAACTGCTTTGTATTCCGTTAATTCATCTCAAAGAGTTACAGCTTTCCCATCAAGAAGCCGTTCACTAAGACTGTTCTTGTGAAATTTGCTACGTGAAATTTGGGAGCCCTTAGAGGGCTATGGTTAAATAGGAAATTTCTTCAGGTAAAAACTGCAAAGAAGATTTCTGAGAAACTGTTTGTGTTCTGGTGATTCATCTCACAGAGTTACAGCTTTCCCTTCTAGAAGCCATTTGCTAAGACTGTTCCTGTGGAATTTGCAAAGTGATACTTGGAAGCCCGTAGAGGGCTATGGTGAAAAAGGAAATATCTTCCGTAAAAAACTGGAAAGAAACCGTCTGAGAAACTGCTTTGTGTTATGTTAATTCATCTCACAGAGTTACATCTTTCCTCTTAATAAGCCTTTCGCTAAGTCTGGTCTTGTAGAATTTGCAAGGAGATTTTTGGAATCCCCTAGAGGGCTAGGGTAAAAAAGGAACCATCTTCCGTAAAAAACTGGAAAGAAGCTTTATGAGAAACTGCTTTGTGCTCTGTTATTTCATCTCACAGAGCTAAAACTTTCCCCTCAAGAAGGCGTTCCCTAAAACTGTTCTTGTGGAATTTGCAAAGTGATATATGGAAGCCCATAGAGGGCTATGGTGAAATAGGAAATATCTTCCGTTAAAAACTGGGAATAAGCTTTCTGAGAAACGGCTTTGTGTTGTGTTAGTTCATCTCACAAAGCTACAGCTTCCCCCTCAAGAAGCCTTTCGATAAGATTCTTCTTGTGGAATTTCCAAAGTGATATTTGGATGCCCATAGAGTGCTACCGTGAAAAAGGAAATATCTTCAGTTAAAGACTGAAAAGAAGCTTTCTGAAAACTGCTTTGTGTTCTGTTACTTCATCTCACAGAGTTACAGCTCTCCTCTCAGGAAGCCATTCGCTAACACTGTTGTTGTGGGATTTCCAATGTCATATTTGAAATCCCATAGAGGGCTATGGTGAAATAGGAAATATCCTAAGGTAAAAACTGAAAAGAACCTTTCTGAGAACTGCTTGGTGTTCTGTTAATTCTTCTCACAGAGTTACAGCTTTCCCCTCTGGAAGCCTTTCGCTAAGACTGCTCTTGTGGAAGGTTCAAAGTGATATTTGGAAGCCCATAGAGGGCTATGGTGTAAAAGGAAATATCTTCCGTTAAAAACTGGAAAGAATCTTTCAGAGAAAGTGCTTGGTGTTGTGTTAATTCATCTCACAGAGTTACAGCTTTCCCCTCAGATAGTCGTTAACTAAGACTGTTCTTTTGAAATTTGCAAAGTGATAATTGGAAGGCCATAGAGGGTTATGTTGATAAAGGGAATATCTTCAGTTAAAATCTGGAAAGAAGCTTTCTGAGAAACTGCTTTGTGTTCGGTTTATTCATCTCACAGAGTTGCACCTTTCCCCTCAAGAAGCCTTTCGCTAAGGCTGTTCTTGTGGAATTTGCAAAGTGATATTTGTAAGCCCGTAGAGGGCTATGGTGAAAAAGAAAATATCTTCAGTTAAAAACTGGAAAGAAGCTTTCTGAGAAACTGCTTTGTGTAATGTTAATTCATCTCACAGAGTTACAGCTTTCCCCTCAAGAAGCCATTCGCTAAGACAGTTCTTGTGGAAATTGAAAGAGATATTTGGAAGCCCATAGAGGGAAATGGTGAAAAAGGAAATTACCTAAGATAAAAACTGGAATGAAGCTTTCTGAGAAACTGCTTTTTGTTCTGTTAATTCATCTCACAGTGTTACAGCCTTCAACTGAAGAAGCCTTTCGCTAAGACTGTTCTTGTGGAATTTGCAATGTGATATTTGGAAGCCCATGGAGGGCTATGCTGAAAAAGGAAATAACTTCCAATAAAATCTGGAAAGAAGCTTTCTGAGAATCTGCCTTGTGTTCTGTTAATTCATCTCACAGAGTTACAGCTTCCCCCTCAAAATGTCTTTCGCTAAGACAGTTGTTGTGGAATATGCAAAGTGATATTTGGAAGCTCCAGAGGGCTATGTTGAAAATCAAATATCTTCCGTTAAAAACTGGAAAGAAGCTTTCTTAGAAACTGCTTTCTGTAATGTGAATTCATCTCACAGAGTTACAGCTTTCCCCTCAAGAAGCCGTTTACTAAGACTGTTCTTGCGGAATTTGCAAGGTGTTATTTGGAAGTTCATAGAGGGCTATGGTGAAGTGGGAAATATCCTAAGATAAAAACTGAAAGGAAGCTTTCTGAGAAACTGCTTTGTGTTCTGTTAATTCATCTCACAGAGTTACAGGTTTCCCCACAAGAAGCCATTCGCTAAGACGGTTCTTGTGGAATTTGCAAAGTGATATTTGGAAGCCCATAGAGGTCTAGGGTGAAAAACGAAATATCCTAAGATAAAAACTGATAAGAATCTTTCTGAGAAACTGCTTTGTGTTCTGTTAATTCATCTCACAGAGTTACAACTTTCCCCTCAAGAAGCTTTTCGCTAAGTCTGTTCTTGGGGAATTTGCAAAGGGATATTTGGAAGCCCATAGAGGACTATGGTGAAAAAGGAAATATCGTAAAATAAAAACTGAAAAGAAGCTTTCTGAGAAACTGCTTTGTGTTCTGTTAATTCATCTCACAGAGTTACATCTTCCCCCTCAAGAAGTTTTTCACTAAGACTGTTCTTGTGGAATTTGCAAAGTGATATTTGCATGCCCATAGAAGCCTAATGTGTAAAAGGAAATATCTTCAAATCGGAACTGAAAAGAAGCTTTCTGAAAAGCTGCTTTGTGTTCTGTTAATTCATCTCACAGAGTTACAGCTTTCCTCTTAAGAAGCCTTTCGCTAAGACTATCCTTGTGGAATTTGCAAAGTGAATATTGGAAGCCCTTAGAGGGTTATGGTGAAAAAGGAAATATCTTCCGTTAAAAACTGGAAGGAAGCTTTCTGAGCAACGCTTTGTGTTCTGTTAATTCATCTCACAGAGTTACAGCTTCCCGTTCAAGAAGCCTTTGTCTAAGATTCTTCTTGTGGAATTTACAAAGAGATACTTGGAAGCCCATAGAGGGCTACGGTGAAAAAGGAAACATCTTCAGTTAAAGACTGAAAAGAAGCTTTCTGAAAACTGCTTTGTGTTCTGTAAGTTCATCTGACAGAGTTACAGCTTTCCCCTCAAGAAGCCTTTCGCTAAGACTGTTCTTTTGGAATTTGCAAAGTGATATTTGGAAGCCCATAGAGGGCTATGGTGAAAAAGGAAATATATTCCGTTAAATACTGGAAAGAAGCTTTCTGAGAAACTGCTTTATGTTGTGTTAATTCATCTCACAGACTTACACATTTCTCCTCAAGAAGCGTTTCACTAACACTGGTCTTGGGAAATTTAAAAAGTGATATTTGGAAGCCCCTGGATGGTTATGGTGAAAATGAAATATCTTCCGTTAAAAACTGGAAAGAAGCTTTCTGAGAAACTGCTTTGTGTTCTGATAATTCATCTCACAGAGTTACCGCTTTCCCCTCAAAAAGCCATTCGCTAAGACTGTTCTTGTGGAATTTGCAAAGTGATATTCGGAAGCCCATAGAGGGCTCTGGTGAAAAAGGAAATATCTACCGTTGAAAACTGGAAAGAAGCTTTCTGAGAAACTGCTTTGTGTTGTGTTAATTCATCTCACAGAGTTACAGCTTTCCCCTAAAGAAGCCTTTCGCTAAGACTGTTCTTGTGGAATTTGCAAAGTGATATTTGGAAGCCCATAGAGGTCTATGGTGAAAAAGGAAATATCTTTAGTTACCAACTGGAAAGAAGCTTTCTGAGAAACTGCTTTGTGTTCTGTTAATTCATCTGACAGAGTTACACCTTGCCCCTCAAGAAGCCGTTAACTAAGTCTGTTCTTGTGAAATTTGCCAAGTGATATTTCGAAGCCCAAAGGGTGCTATGGTGAAAAAGGAAATATCTTCAGTTTAAAACTGCAAAGAAGCATTCTGAGAAACTCCTTTGATTTCTGTGAATTCATCTCACAGAGTTACAGCTTTCCCTCAAGAAGCCATTCGCTAAGACGGTTCCTGTGGGATTTGCGAAGTGATATTTGGAAGTGCATAGAGGTCTATGGTGATAAAGGAAATATCCTAAGATAAAAACCGCAAAGAAGCTTTCTGAGAAACTGCTTTGTGTTCTGTTAATTCATCTGACAGAGTTACATCATTCCCCTCAAGAAGCCTTTCGCTAAGACTGTTATTGTGGAATATTCAAAGTGATATCTGGAAGCCCATAGAGGGCTACGGTGAGAAACGAAATATCTTCAGTTGAAATTTGGAAAGAAGCTTTCTGAGAAACTGCTTTGTGTTTTGTTATTTCACCCAACAGAGTTACAGCTTTCCCCTCAAGAAGCCTTTCCCTAAGAATGTTCTTGTAGAATTTGCAAATTGATATTTGGAAGCCCATTGAAGGCTATGGTGAAAATGAAATATCTTTCGTTAAAAACTGGAAAGAAGCTTTCTGAGACTGCTTTTTGTTCTGTTAATTCATCTCACAGAGTTACAGCATTCCCCTCAAGAAGCGGTTCACTAAGACTCTTCTTGTGAAATATCCATAGTGATATTTGGAAGCCCATAGAGGGCTATGGAGAAAAAGGAAATAACTTCAGTTAAATCTGCAAAAAAGCTTTCTGAGAAGCTGCTTTGTGTTCTGTTAATTCATCTCAGAGAGTTATAGCTTTCCCCTCAATAATCCATTCGCTAAGACTGTTTTTGTGGAATTTGCAAAGTGGTATTTGGAAGCGCATAGAGGGTTATGGTGAAAACGGAAAAACCTTCCGTTTAAAACTGTAAAGAAGCTTTCTGAGAAACTGCTTTGTGTTCTGTTAATTCATCTCACAGAGTTACAGCATTCCCCTCAAGAAGCCTTTCGGTAAGACTTTTCTTGTGCAGTTTGCAAAGAGATATTTGGAAGCCCCAAGAGGACTATGGTGAAAAAGGAAATATCTTCAGTTAAAAAATGGAAAGAAGCTTTCTGAGGAACTACTCTGTGTTCTGTTAATTCATCTCAGAGAGTTACAGCTTTCCCTTGAAGAACTTTTTCGCTAAGACTGTTCTTGTGGAATTTGCAAAGTAATATTTGGAAGTCCATAGAGGTATATGGTGAAAAAGAAAATATCTTACGTTAAAAACTGGAAAGAAGCTTTCTGAGAAACTGCTTTGTGTTCTGTTAATTCATCTCACAGAGTTACAGTTTTCCCCTCAAGAAACTTTCCTCTAAGACTGTTCTCTCAGAATTGGCAAGGTGTTGTTTGAAAGCCCATAGAGGGCCATGGTGAAAAAGGAAATATCCCAAGATAAAAACTGAAAAGAAACTTTCTGAGAAACTGCTTTGTCTTCTGTTAATTCATCTCACAGAGTTACAGCTTTCCCCACAAGGAGCGTTTCGCTAAGACTTTTCTTGTGGAATTTGCAAAGTGATATTTGGAAGCCTATAGAGGGTTATGGAGGAAAAGGAAATATCCTAAGTTAAAAACTGAAAAGAAGCTTTCTGATAATCTGCTTTGTGTTCTGTTAATTCATCTCACAGAGTTACCGCTTTCCCCTCAAGAAGCCTTTCGCTAAGGCTGCTCTTGTGGAATTTTCAAAGTGTAATTTGGAAGCCCCTCGAGGGCTATGGTGAAAAATGAAATATCTTCAGCTAAAAACTGGAAAGAAGCTTTCTGAGAAACTGCTTTGCGTTGTGTTAATTCATCTCACAGAGTTACATCCACCCCTGAGGAAGCCTTTCGCGAAGATTGTTCTTGTGGAATTTGGAAAGTAATATTTGGAAGCCCCTAGGGGCTATTGTGAAAAAGGAAATATCTTTAGTTAAAAACTGCAAAGTAGATTGCTGAGCAACTGCTTTGTGTTCTGTTAATTCATCTCACAGAGTTACAGCTTTTCCCTCAAAAATCTTTCGCTAAGACTGCTCTTGTGGAATTTGCAAAGTGATATTTGGAAGCCCACAGAGGTCTACGGTGGAAAAAGAAATATCTTCCGTTTAAGACTTGAAAGAAGCTTTCTGAGACACTGCTTTGTATTCTGTTAATTCATCTCACAGTGTTACAGCTTTCTCCCCAAGAAGACTTTCGCTAAGACTGTTTTGTGGAATTTGCAAAGTGATATTTGGAAGCCCATAGAGGGTTACGGTGAAAAAGGAAATATCTTCAGTTAAAAACTGGAACGATGCGTTTTGAGAAACTGCTTTGTGTTCTGTTAATTCATCTCACAGAGTTACAGCTTACCCTTCAAGAAGCCTTTCACTACGAATATTTTTTGGAATTTACAAAGTGATATTTCGAAGCCCATAGATGACTACGGTGAAAAAGGAAATACCTTCATTTAAAAATAGGAAAGAAGTTTTGTGAGAAACTGCTTTTTGTTCTGTTCATTCATCTCACAGAGTTAAATCTTTCTCCTCAGGATGCCTTTTGCTACGTCTGTTCTTGTGGAGTTTGCAAAGTGATATTTGGAAGCCCATAGAGAGCTATGGTGAAAAAGGAAATATCTTCAGTAAAAACTGGGAAGAAGCTTTGTGAGAAACTGCTTTGTGTTCTGTTAATTCATCTCACAGTGTTACAGCTTCCCCCTCAAGAAGCCTTTTGCTGAGACTGTTCTCGTGGAATTTGCATAGTGAAATTTGGAAGCCCATAGAGGGCTATGGTGAAAAATGAAATATCCTAAGCTAATCACTGAAAACAAGCTTTATGAGAAACTGCTTTGTGTTCTGTTAATTCATCTCACAGAGTTACAGCTTTCCCCTCAAGAAGCCTTTCGCTAAGACTGTTCTTGAGTAATTTGCAAAGTGATATTTGGAAGCAGTTAGAAGGCTATGTTAAAAAAGTTAATATCTTCCGTTAAACACTGAAAAAACAAGTTTTCTGAGAAACGGCTTTGTGTTCTGTTAATTCATCTCACAGAGTTACACCTTTCCCGTCAAGAATCCTTTCGCTGAGACTGTTCTTGTGGAATTTGCAAAGTGATATTTGGAAGCCCATAGAAGTCTATGGTGAAAAAGAAAATACCCTAAGCTAAAAACTGAAAAGAAGCTTTATGAGAAACTGCTTTGTCTTCTGTTAATTCATCTCACAGAGTTACAGCTTTCCCCTCAAGAAGCCTTTCGCTAAGACTGTTCTTGTGGAATTTGCAAAGTGATATTTGGAAACCCATAGAGGGCTACGGTGAAAAAGGAAATATCTGTAGTTAAAAACCCGAAAGAATCTTTCTGAGAAACTCCTTGTGTTCTGTTCTGTTAATTCATCTCACAGACTTACAGCTTTCCCCACAAGAAGCCTTTCTCTAAGACTGTTCTTGTGGAATTTGCAAAGAGATATTTTGAAGCCCATAGAGGGCTATGGTGAAAAAGGAAATATCCTAAAATAAAAACTGAAAAGAAGCTTTCTGAGAAAATGCTTTGTGTTCTGTTAATTCATCTCACGGAGTTACAGCTTTCCCCTCAAGAAGCCTTTCGCTAAGACTGTTCTTGTGAAATTTTCAAAGTGATAATTGGAAGCCCATCAAGGGCTATGGTGAAAAAGGAAGTATCTTCAGTTAAAAACTGCAAAGAAGATTTCTGGGAAACTGCTTTGTGGTCAGTTAATTCATCTCACAGACTTACAGCTTTCCCCTCAAGTAGCCTTTCACTAAGACTGTTCTTGTGGAATTTGCAAAGTGATATATGGAAGCCCATAGATATCTTTGGTGAAAAAAGAAATATCTTCGGTTAAAAACTGGAAAGAAGCTTTCTGAGAAACTGCTTTGTGCTCAGTTAATTCATCTCATAGAGTTACAGCTTTCCCCTCAAGAAGCCTTTCGCTAAGATAGTTCTTGTTGTATTTGCAAAGTGATATTTGGAAGCCCAGAGAGTTCTATGGTGAAAAAGAAATATCTTCCGATAAAACTGGAAAGAAGCTTTCTGAGAAACTGCTTTGTTTTCTGTTAATTCATCTCACAGAGTTACAGCTTTCCCTTCAAGAAGCCGTTCACTAAGACTGTTCCTGTGAAATATGCAAAGTGATATTTGGAAGCCCTTAGAGGGCTACGGTGAAAAACGAAATATCTTCCATTAAAAACTGGAAAGAATCTTCCTGAGAAACTGCCTTGTGTTCTGTTAGTTCATCTCACAGAGTTACAGCTTTCTCCTCAAGAAGCCTTTCGATAAGACAGTTCTGGAGGAATTTGCAAGTGATATTTGGAAGGCCATAGATGGTTATGGTGAAAAAGGAAATATCTTCCTTTAAAAACTGGAAAGAAGCTTTCTGAGAAACTGCTTTTTGTTCTGTTAATTCATCTCACAGAGTTACAGCCTTCCCTTCAAGAAGCCTTTCGATAAGGCTGTTCTTGTGGAATTTGCAAAGTGATATTTGGAAGCCCACAGAGGGCTATGGTGAAAAGGGAATATATTCACTTAAAAACTGGAAAGTAGCTTTCAGAGAAACAGCGTTGTGTTCCGTTAATTCATCTGACAGAGTTACAGCTTTCCTCTCAAGAAGCCTTTCGCTAAGACTGTTCTTGTGGAATTTTCAAAGTGATATTTGGAAGCCTATAGTGGTTATGGTGAAAAAGGAAATATCTTCAGTTAAAAACTGGAAAGAATATTTCTGAGAAACTGCTTTGTGTTCTGTTAATTCATCTCACAGAGTTATAGCTTTCCGCTCAAGGAGCCGTTCACTAAGACTGTTTTTGTGGAATTTGCCAAGTGATGTTTGGAAGCCATTAGAGGGCTAGGGTGAAAAAGGAAATATCCTAAGATAAAAACTGAAAGGAAACTTTCTGAGGAACTGCTGTGTTTTGTGTTAATTCAACTCACAGAGTTACAGCTTTACCCTCAAGAAGCCTTTCGCTACGGCTGCTGTTGTGGTATTTGCAAAGTAATATTTGGAAGCCCTTAGAGGGCAATGGTGAAAAAGGAAATATCTTCAGTTAAAAACTGAAAAGAAGCTTTCTGAGATACTACTTTGTGTTCTTTTAATTAATCTCAAACAATTACAGCTTTCCCCTGAAGAAACCTTCCGCTAAGACTGTTCTTGTGGAATTTGCAAAGTGATATTTCGAAGCCCACAGATGCCTATGGTGAAAAAGGAAACATCCTAAGATAAAAACCGAGAAGAAGCTTTCTGAGAAACTGCTTTGTGTTCTGTTAATTCAACTCACAGTTTACAGCTTTCCCATCAAGGAACCATTCAGTAAGACTGTTCCTGTGGGATTTGCATAGTGATATTTGGAAGGCCATAGAGGGCTATGCTGAAAAAGGAAATATCCTAAGATAAAAACAGGAAAGATGATTTCTGAGAACCTGCTTTATATTCTGTTTATTCACCTCACAGAATTACAGCTTTGCTCTCAAGAAGCCTTTCGCTATGACTGTTCTTGTGGAATTTGCAAAGTGATCTTGAAAGCCCATAGAGGGCTATGGTGAAAAAGGAAATATCTTTAGTTAAAAACTGGAAAGAAACTTTCTGAGAAACTTCTTTGTGTTCTGTTTATTCATCTCACAGATTTACAGCTTTCCCCTCAATAAGGCGTTCAGTAAGACTGTTCTTGTGGAATTTGCAAAGTGATGTTTGGAAGCCCTTGGAGTGCTGTGGTGAAAATGGAAATATCCTATGATAAAAACAGAAAAGAAGCTTTCTGAGAAACTGCTCTGGGTTCTGTTAGTTCATCTCACAGTGTTACAGCTGTCCCCTCAGGAAGTCGTTCACTAAGACCGTTCTTATGAAATTTGCAAAGTGATATTTGGAAGCCCATAGAGGGCTATGTTGAAAATGGAAATATTTTCTGTTTAAAACTGGAAAGAGGCTTTCTGAGAAACTGCCTTGTGTTCTGTTAACACATCAGACAGAATTACAACTTTCCCCACAGGAAACATTTCGCTAAGACAGTTCTTGTGGAATTTGAAAAGTGATATTTGGAAGTCCATAGAAGGCTATGGTGAAAATGGAAATATCCTAAGATAAAAACCGAAATGAAGCTTTCTGCGAAACAGCTTTGTGTTCTGTTAGCTCATCTCACAGAGTTACAGCTTTCCCCTCAAGAAGTCTTTCGCTAAGACTGTTCTTGTGGAATTTGCAAAGGGATATTTGGAATCCCATGGAAGGCTATGGTGAAACAGGAAATATCTTCCGTTGAAAACTAGAAAGAAGCTTTCTGAAAAACTGCTTTGTGTTCTGTTAATTCATCTCACCGAGTTACAGCATGCCCTCCAGAAGCCTTTCGCTAAGACTGTTCTTGTGGAATTTGCAAAGGGATATTTGGAAGCCGTTGCAGGGCTGTGGTGAAAAAGGAAATATCCTAAGATAAAAACTGAAAAGAAGCTTTCTGAGAAACTGCTTTGTATTCTGAAAATTCAACTCACAGAGTTACAGCTTTACCCTCAAGAAGCTTTTCGCTAAGGCTGTTGTTGTGTAATTTGCAAAGTGATATTTGGAATCCCATAGAGGGCTATGGTGAAAAAGGAAATAACTTCAGTTAAAAACATAAAAGAAGTTTTCTGAGAAACTGCTTTGTGTTCTGTTAATTCATCACAAAGTGTTACAGGTTTTCCTCAAGATCCCTTCGGCAAAGACTGTTCTTGTGGAATTTGCAATGTGGTATTTGGAAGTCCATAGAGGGCTATGATGAAAATGGAAATATCCTAAGATAAAAACCGAAAAGAAGCTTTCTGAGAACCTACTTTGTGTTCTCTTAGTTCATCTCACAGAGTTACAGCTTTCTCCTCAATAATTCGTTCACTGAGACTATTCTTGTGAAATTTGCAAAGTGATATTTGGAAGCCCATCGAGGGCTATGGTGAAAAAGGAAATATCTTCCGTTAAAAACTGGAAAGAAGCATTCTGAGAAACGGACGTGTGTACTGTTAATATATCTCACCAAGTTACAGCTTTCCCCTCAAGAGGCCTTTCGCAAAGACAGTTCTGTGGGATTTGCAAAGTAATATTTTGAAGCCCATAAAGGTCTATGGTGAAAAAAAATATGTTCAGTTAAAAACTGGAAAGAAGCTTTCTAAGAAACTGCTTTGTGTTCTGTTAATTCATCTCACAGAGTTACAGCTTTCCCCTCAAGAAGCCTTTCACTAAGACTGTTCTTGTGGAATTTGCAAAGTGATATTTGGAAGCCCATAGAGGGATATGGTGAAAAAGGTAATATCTTCAGTTAAAAACTGGAAAGAAGCTTTCTGACAAACTGCTTTGTGTTTTGTTACTTCATCTCACAGAGTTACAGCTTTCAACTCAAGAAGCCTTTAGCTAAGACTGTTCTTGTGGAATCTGCAGTGTGATGTTTGGAAGCCCAAAGAAGGCTATGGTGAAAAATGATATAGCCTAAGATAAAAACTGAAAAGAAGCTTTCTGAGAAACTGCTTTATGTTCTGTTAATTCATCTGAGAGAGTTACAGGTTTCTCCTCAAGAGAACTTATTTAAGTCTGTTGTTGTGGAATTTGAAAATTGATATTTTGGAGCCCATAGAAGGCTACTGTGAAAAAGGAAATATCTTCAGTTAAAAACGGAAAAGAAGCTTTCTGAGGAACTGCTTTGTGTTCTGTTAATTCATCTCAATGATTTATATCTTTACCCTCAAGAAGCCGTTCGCTAAGACTGCTCTTTTGGAATTTCAAAGTGATATTTGGAAGCCCATAGAGGGCTATGGTGGAAAAGGAAATATCTTCAGTTAAAAACTGGAAAGAAGCTTTCTGAGAAACTACTTTGTGTTCTCTTAATTCAACTCACACAGTTACAGCTTTCCCTTCAAGAAGACTTTCGCTAAGACTGTTCTTGTGGGATTTCCAAAGTGATATTTGGAAGCCTCTAGAGAGCTATGGTGAAAAAGGAAATAGCCTAAGATAAAAACTGAAAAGAAGCTTTCTGAGAAACTGATTTGTGATCTGTTAATTCAACTCACAGACTTACAGCTTGCCCCTCAATAAGCCTTTTGCTAAAGCTGTTGTTGTGAAATTTGCAAAGTGATATTTGGAACCCCTAGAGGGCTATGGTGAAAAAGGAAATATCTTCAGTTAAAATCTGAAAGGAAGCTTTCTGAGAAACTGGTTTGTGTTCTGTTAATTCATCTCAAAGAGTCACAGCTTTCCCCTGAAGAAGCCTTTCGCTAAGACTGTTCTTGTGGAATTTGCAAAGTGATGTTTGGAAGCCCTTGGAGTGCTGTGGTGAAAATGGAAATATCCTCTGATAAAAACAGAAAAGAAGCTTTCTGAGAAACTGCTCTGGGTTCTGTTAGTTCATCTCACAGTGTTACAGCTGTCCCCTCAGGAAGTCGTTCACTAAGACCGTTCTTATCAAATTTGCAAAGTGATATTTGGAAGCCCATAGAGGGCTATGTTGAAAATGGAAATATTTTCTGTTTAAACATGGAAAGAGGCTTTCTGAGAAACTGCCTTGTGTTCTGTTAACACATCTGACAGAATTACAACTTTCCCCACAGGAAACATTTCGCTAAGACAGTTCTTGTGGAATTTGAAAAGTGATATTTGGAAGTCCATAGAAGGCTATGGTGAAAATGGAAATATCCTAAGATAAAAACCGAAATGAAGCTTTCTGCGAAACAGCTTTGTGTTCTGTTAGCTCATCTCACAGAGTTACAGCTTTCCCCTCAAGAAGTCTTTCGCTAAGACTGTTCTTGTGGAATTTGCAAAGGGATATTTGGAATCCCATGGAAGGCTATGGTGAAACAGGAAATATCTTCCGTTGAAAACTAGAAAGAAGCTTTCTGAAAAACTGCTTTGTGTTCTGTTAATTCATCTCACCGAGTTACAGCATGCCCTCCAGAAGCCTTTCGCTAAGACTGTTCTTGTGGAATTTGCAAAGGGATATTTGGAAGCCGTTGCAGGGCTGTGGTGAAAAAGGAAATATCCTAAGATAAAAACTGAAAAGAAGCTTTCTGAGAAACTGCTTTGTATTCTGAAAATTCAACTCACAGAGTTACAGCTTTACCCTCAAGAAGCTTTTCGCTAAGGCTGTTGTTGTGTAATTTGCAAAGTGATATTTGGAATCCCATAGAGGGCTATGGTGAAAAAGGAAATAACTTCAGTTAAAAACATAAAAGAAGTTTTCTGAGAAACTGCTTTGTGTTCTGTTAATTCATCAAACAGTGTTACAACTTTTCCTCAAGATCCCTTCGGCAAAGACTGTTCTTGTGGAATTTGCAATGTGGTATTTGGAAGTCCATAGAGGGCTATGATGAAAATGGAAATATCCTAAGATAAAAACCGAAAAGAAGCTTTCTGAGAACCTACTTTGTGTTCTCTTAGTTCATCTCACAGAGTTACAGCTTTCTCCTCAATAATTCGTTCACTGAGACTATTCTTGTGAAATTTGCAAAGTGATATTTGGAAGCCCATCGAGGGCTATAGTGAAAAAGGAAATATCTTCCGTTAAAAACTGGAAAGAAGCATTCTGAGAAACTGACGTGTGTACTGTTAATATATCTCACCAAGTTACAGCTTTCCCCTCAAGAGGCCTTTCGCAAAGACAGTTCTGTGGGATTTGCAAAGTAATATTTTGAAGCCCTTAAAGGTCTATGGTGAAAAAAAAATATGTTCAGTTAAAAACTGGAAAGAAGCTTTCTAAGAAACTGCTTTGTGTTCTGTTAATTCATCTCACAGAGTTACAGCTTTCCCCTCAAGAAGCCTTTCACTAAGACTGTTCTTGTGGAATTTGCAAAGTGATATTTGGAAGCCCATAGAGGGATATGGTGAAAAAGGTAATATCTTCAGTTAAAAACTGGAAAGAAGCTTTCTGACAAACTGCTTTGTGTTTTGTTACTTCATCTCACAGAGTTATAGCTTTCAACTCAAGAAGCCTTTAGCTAAGACTGTTCTTGTGGAATCTGCAGTGTGATGTTTGGAAGCCCATAGAAGGCTATGGTGAAAAATGATATAGCCTAAGATAAAAACTGAAAAGAAGCTTTCTGAGAAACTGCTTTATGTTCTGTTAATTCATCTGAGAGAGTTACAGGTTTCTCCTCAAGAGAACTTATTTAAGGCTGTTGTTGTGGAATTTGAAAATTGATATTTTGGAGCCCATAGAAGGCTACAGTGAAAAAGGAAATATCTTCAGTTAAAAACTGAAAAGAAGCTTTCTGAGGAACTGCTTTGTGTTCTGTTAATTCATCTCAATGATTTATATCTTTACCCTCAAGAAGCCGTTCGCTAAGACTGCTCTTTTGGAATTTCAAAGTGATATTTGGAAGCCCATAGAGGGCTATGGTGAAAAAGGAAATATCTTCCGTTAAAAACTGGAGAGAAGCTTTCTGAGAAATTGCTTTGCATTCTGTTAATTCATCTCACAGAGTTATTGCGTTCCTCTCAAGACGCCTTTCGCTAAGACTGTTCTTGTGTAATTTTCAAAGTAATATTTGTAAGACTATAGAGGTCTACTGTGGCAAAGGAAATATCCTAAGATAAAAACTGAAAACAAACCTTCTGAGAAACTGCTTTCTGTTCTGTTAATTCATCTCACAGAGTTACAGGTTTTCCCTCAAGAAGTCTTTGCAAAGACTGTTCTTGTGGAATTTTCAAAGTGATATTTGGAAGCCCATAGAGGGCTTTGGTGAAAAAGGAAATATCTTCCGTTAAAAACTGGAAAGAAGCTTTCTAAGAAACTGCTTTGTGTTCTGTTAATTAATCTCACAGAGATACAGCTTTCCCCTCAAGAAGCCTTTCTCTAAGACTGGCTTGTGGAATTTGCAAAGTGATATTTGAAAGCCAATAGATGTCTATGGTGAAACAGGAAATATCCTTAGATATAAACTGAAAAGAATCTTTCTGAGAAACTTCTATGTGTTCTGTTAATTCATTTCACAGATGTACAGCTTTCCCCTCAAGAAGCCTTTTGCTAAGCCTGTTCTTGTGGAATTTGCAAAGTGATATTTGGAAACCCATAGAGGGCTATGGTGAAAAAGGAAATATCTTCCGTTAAAAACTGGAAAGAAGCTTTCTGAGAAACTCCTTTGTGTTCTGTTAATTCATCTCACCGAGTTACAGCTTTCCTTTCAAGAAGCCTTTCGCTAAGGGTGTCTTATAGAATCTAGATAGTGATATTTGTAAGCCCATAGAGGGCTATGCTGAAAAAGGTAATATCTTCCGTTAAAAACTGGAAAGATACTTTCTGAGAAACTGTTTTGTGTTCTGTTAATTCATCTCAGAGTTACTGCTTTCCCCTCAGGAAGCCTTTCGCTAAGACTGTTCTTGTGGAAATTCCAAACTGATATTTGGAAGCACATAGAGGGCTATGGTGAAAAAGGAAATATCTTCCGTTAAAAACTGGAAAGAAGCTTTGTGAGAAACTGCTTTGTGTTCTGTTAATTCATCTCACAGTGTTACAGATTTCACCTCAAGAAGCCTTTCGCTAAGGCTGTTCTTGTGGAACTTTCGAAGTAACATTTGGAAGCCCATAGAGGGCGATGGTGAAAAAGGATATATCTTCCGTTAAAAACTGGAAGTTATCTTTCTGAGAAACTGCGTTGTGTTCTGTTAATTCATCTCAGTATTACAGCTTTCCCTTCAAGAAACCTTTCGCTAAGGCTGTTCTTGTGGAATTTGGAAAGTGATATTTGGAAGCCCATAGAGGGCTACGGAAAAAAAGGAAATACTTTCAGTAAAAAACTGGAAATAAGTTTTCTCAGAAACTGCTGTGTCTTCTGTTAATTCATCTCACAGAGTTACTGCTTTCCCGTCAAGAAGCCTTTCACTAGAACTGTTCTTGTGGAATTTTCAACGTGATATTTGGAAGCCCATAGAGGGCTACGGTGAAAAAGGAAATATCTTCAGTTAAAAACTGGAAAGAAGTTTTCTCAGAAACTGCTTTGTCTTCTGCTAATTCATCTCACAGACTTACTTCTTTCCCGTCAAGAATTCTTTCTCTAGAACTGTTCTTGTGGAATTTTCAAAGTGATATTTGTAAGCCCATAGAGGGCTATGCTGAAAAAGGAAATATCTTCCGTTAAAAAGTGTAAAGAAGCTTTCTGAGAAAGTGTTTTGTGTTCTTTTAATTCATCTCAGAGTTATTGCTTTCCCCTCAAGAAGCCTTTCGCTAAGACTGTTCTTGTGGAATTTGGAAGGTGATATTTGGAAGTCCATAGAGGGCTATGGTGAAAAAGGAAATATCTTAGGTTAAAAACTGGAAAGAAGTTTACTGAGAAATGGCTTTGAGTTCTGTTAATTCATCTCACAGAGTTAGAGCTTTCACCTCCAGAAGCCTTTCGCTAAGGCTGTTCTTGAGAACTTGCAAAGTGATATTTGGAATCCCTTAGAGGGGTACGTTGAAAAAGAAATATCTTCCGTTGAAAATTGGAAAGAAGCTTTCTGAGAAACTGCTTTGTGTTCTGTTAAATCATCTCATCGAGTTACTGCTTTCCCTTCAAGAAGCCTTTCGCTAATACTGTTCTTCTGGAATTTGCAAAGTGATATTTCGAAGCCGAAAGAGGTCTAGGGTGAAAAAGGAAATATGTTCAGTTAAAAATTGGAAAGAAGCTGTGTGAGATACTGCTTTGTCTTCTCTTAATTCGTCTCACGGAATTACAGCTTTCCCTTCAAGAAGCCTTTCGGTAAGGCTGTCTGGTGGAATCTGGAAAGTGATATTTTTAAGCCCTTAGAGCGCTTTAGTGAAAAAGGAAATATCTTCCGTGAAAAACTGGAATGAAGTTTTCGGAGAAACTGTTTTGTGCTGTCTCATTTCATCTCAGAGTTACTGCTTTCCCCTCAAGAAACCTGTCGCTAATGCTGTTCGGGGGGGAACTTGCAAAGTGATATTTGGAAGCCCACAGAGGGCTATGGTGAAAAAGGAAATATCTTCCCTTAAAAACTGGAAAGAAGCATTCTGAGAAACTGCTTTGTGTTCTGTTAATTCATCTCACAGAATTACAGCTTTCCCCTCAAGAAGACTTTCACTAAGACTGTATTTGTGGAATTTGCAAAGTGATATTTGGAAGCCCATAGAGGGCTATGGTGAAAAAGGAAGTATCTTTAATTACAAACTTGAAAGAAGCTTTGTGAGAAACCACTTTGTGTTCTCTTAATTCATCTCACAGTGTTACAGCTTTCCCTTCAAGAAGCCTTTCTTTAAGACTGTTCTTGTGGAATTTGCAAAGTGATATTTGTCAGCCCTTAGAGCGCTTTGCTGAAAAAGGAAATATCTTATGTGAGAAAATGGAATGAAGCTTTCTGAGAAACTGTTTTGTGCTCTCTTATTTCATCTCAGAATTACTGCTTTCCCTTCAAGAAGCTTTCGCTAAGACTGTTCTTGTGGAATTTGCAAAGTGATATTTGGAAGCCCCTGGAGGGCTATGGTGAAAAGGGAAATATCTTCCGTTAAAAAGTGGAAAGAAGCTTTCTGAGAAACTTCCGTGTGTTCTGTTAATACACCTCACCGAGTTACAGCTTTCCCCTCAAGAAACCTTTCGCTAAGACTGTTCTTGTGTGATTTACAAAGTGATATTTGGAAGCCCATAGAGGGCTATGGTGAAAATGGAAATATCCTAAGATAAAAACTGAAAAGAAGCTTTCTGAGAAAACGCTGTGTGTTCTGTTAGTTCACCTCATGGAATTAGAGCCTTCCCCTCAATAATCCGTTCACTATGACTGTTCTTGTGAATTTGCAAAGTGATATTTGGAAGCCCATAGAGGGCTATGGTGAAAAAGGAAATATCTTCCATTAAAAACTGGAAAGAAGCATTCTGAGGAATTGCCGTGTGTTGTGTTGATACATCTCACCGACTTACAGCTTTCCCCTTAAGAAGCCTTTCGCTAAGATTGTTCTTGTGAAATTTGCAAAGTGATATTTGGAAACCCATAGAGGGCAATGGTGAAATAGGAAATATCTACCATTAAAAACTGGAAAGAAGCTTTCTGAGAAAGTGCCCTGTGTTCGTGTAAGACATCTCACTGCGTTACAGCTTTTCGCTGAAGAAGCCTTTCGCTACGGCTGTTCTTGTGGAGTTTGGAAAGTGATATTTGGAAGCCCATAGAGTGCTATGGTGAGAAAGGAAATATCTTCAGTTAAAAACTGGAAAGAAACTCTCTGAGAAATTGCTTTGTGTTCTGTTAATTCATCTCATAGATTTACAGCTTTCCCCTCAAGAAGCCTTTCGCTAAGACTGTTCATGTGGAATTTCCAAAGTGATATTTGGCAGCCCATAGCGGGCTATGGTGAAAAAGGAAATATCTTCCGTTAAAAACTGGAAGGAAGCTTTCTGAGCAACTGCTATGTGTTCTGTTAATTCTTCTCACAGAGTTACAGCTTTTCCCTGAAGAAACGTTTCGGTAAGACTCTTCTTGTGGAATTTGCATAGTGATATTTGGAAGCCCCTAGAGGGCAATGGTGAAAAAGGAAATATCTTCAGTTAAAAACTGGAAAGGAGCTTTCTGATCAACTGCTTTGTGTTCTGTAAATTCATCTCACAGAGTTACAGCTGTCCCCTCAAGAAACCTTTCCCCAAAACTGTTCTTGTGGAATTTCGAAAGTGATATTTGGAAGCCCATAGATGTCTATGGTGAAAAAAGAAATAGCCTAAGACAAAAACTAAAAATAAGTTTTCTGAGAGACTTCTTTGTGTTCTGTTAATTCGTCTCACAGAGTGACAGCTTTCCCCTCAAGAAGCCTTTCGCTAAGACTGTTCTTGTGGAATTTAGAACGTGATATTAGAACTCCATAGAGGGCTATGGTAAAAAAGGAAATATCCTCCGTCAAAAATGGGAAAGAAGTTTTCTGAGAAACTGCTTTGTGTTCTGTTATTTCACCTCACAGAGTTACAGCTTTCCTCTCAAGAAGCATTTCGCTAAGACTGTTCTTGTAGAATTTGCAATGTGAATCGTGGAAGCCCATAGAGGGCTTTGGTGAAAAAGGAAATATCTTCCGTTAAAAACTGGAAAGAATCTTTCTGAGAAACTGCTCTGTGTTCTGTTAATTCATCTCACAGAGTTATAGCTTTCCCCTCAAGAAGCCTTTCGCTAAGACTGTTCTTGTGGAATTTGCAATGTAATATTTGGAAGCCCAAAGAGGGCTATGGTGAAAATGGAAATATCTTCCGTTAAAAACTGGGAAGATTCTTTCTGAGAAACTGCTTTGTGTTCTGTTAATTCAACTCACAGAGTTACAGCGTTCCCCTCAAGAAGCCTTTCGCTAAGACAGTTCTTATAGAATATGCAAAGTGATATTTGGAAGTTCATAGAGGGCTATGGTGAAAATGGAAATGTCCTAAGATAAAAACTGAGAAGAATCTTTCTGAGAAACTGCTTTGTGTTCTGATAATTTATTTCACAGTGTTACAGCTTTCTCCTCTAGAAGCCTTTCGCTAAGGCTGTTCTTGTGGACTTTGCCGCGTGATATTTGAAAGCCCATAGACGGCTACGGTGAAAAAGGAAATTCTTCAGTTAAAAACGGAAAGAAGCTCTCTGATAAACTGCTTTGTGTTCTGTTAATTCATCTCACAGAGTTACAGCTTTCCCCTCAGGAAGCCTTTCGCTAAAACTGTTCTTGTGGAATTTGCAAAGTGATCTTTGGAAGCCCATTGAGGGCTATGGTGAAAAAGGAAATATCTTTAGAAAAAAACTGGAAAGAAGGTTTCTGAGAAACTGCTTTTCTTCTGTTAATTCATCTCACAGAGTTACAGCTTTCCCCTCAAGAAGCCTATCTCTAAGATTGTTCTTGTGGAATTTGCAAAGTGATATTTGGAAGCCCATAGGTGGCTATGGTGAAAAAGGAAATATCTTAAGTTAAAAACTGGAAAGAAGCTTTCTGATCAACTGCTTTGTGTTCTGTTAATTCATCTCACAGAGTTACAGCTTTCCCCTCAAGAAGCCTTTCGCTGTGCCTGTTCTTGTGAAATATGCAAAGGGATATCTGGAAGAGCAAAGAGGGCTATGGTGAAAAAGGAAATATCTTCAGTTAAAAACTGCAAAGAAGCTTTCTGAGAAACTGCTTTGTGTTCTGTTAATTCATTTCACATAGTTAGAGCTTTCCGTTCAAGAAGCCTTTCGCTAGGACTGTTCTTGTGGAATTTGCAAAGTGACATTTGGAAGCCCATAGAGGGCTTTGGTAAAAAAGGAAATATCTTCAGTTAAAAACTGGAAAGAAGCCTTCTGAGAAACTACTTTGTTTTCTGTTAATTCATCTCATAGAGTTACAGCTTTACCCTCAAGAAGCCTTTCGCTAAGAGAGTTCTTGTGGAATTTGAAAAGTGATATATGGAAGCCCATAGAGGGCTACGGTGAAAAAGGAAATATCTTCCATTAAAAACTGGAAAGAAGCTTTCTGATTACAGCTTTCCCCTCAAGAAGCCTTTTGCTAAGACTCCTCTTGTGGAATTTGCAAAGTGATATTTGGAAGCCCATAGAGGGCTATGCTGGAAAAAGAAATATCCTTAGATAAAAACTGAAAAGAAGCTTTCTGAGAAACTACTTTGTGTTCTGTTAATTCATCTCACAGACTTACAGCTTTCCCCTCAGGAAGCCTTTCGCTAAGACTGTTCTTGTGGAATTTGCAAAGTGATATTTAGAAGCCCATAGACGGCTATGGTGAAAAAGGAAATATATTCCCTTAAAAACTGGAAAGAAGCATTCTGAGAAACTGCTTTGTGTTCTATTAATTCATCTCACAGAGTTACAGCTTTCCCCTCAAGAAGCCTTCGATCAGACTGTTCTTGTGGAATTTGCAACGTGATATTAGGAAGCCCTTAGAGGGCTATGGTGAAAAAGGAAATATCTTCCGTTAAAAACTGGAAAGAAGCTTTCTGAGAAACTGCTTTGTGTTCTGTTAATTCATCTCAAAGAATTACAGATTTCCCTTCAAGAAACCTTTCGCTAAGGCTGTTCTTGTGGAATTTGGAAAGTGCTATTTGAAAGTCCACAGGGGGCTACGGTGAAAAAGGAAATATCTTCAGTTAAAAACTGGAAAGAAACTTTCTGAGAAACTGCTTTGTGTTCTGTTCATTCTTCTCACAGAGTTACAGCTTTCCCCTCAAGAAACCTTTTGCTAAGACTGTTCTTGTGGAATTTGCAATGTGATATTTGGAAGCCCATAGAGGTCTATTATGACAAAGGAAGTATCCTAAGACAAAAACTGAAAAGAAGCACTCTGAGAAACTTCTTTATGTTTCGTCAATTCACCTCACAGGGTTACAGCTTTCCCCTCAAGAAGCCTTTCGCTAAGACTGTTCTTGTGGAATTTGCAAAGTGATATTTGAAAGCCCATAGAGGGCTACGGTGAAAATGGAAATATCTTCCTTTTAAAACTGGAAAGAAGCTTTCTGAGAAACTGATTTGTATTCTGTTAATTTAACTCACAGAGTTACAGCCTTCTCCTCAAGAAGCCTTTCGCTAAGACTGTACTTGTGGAATATGCAAAGTGATATTTGTAAGCCCATAGAGGACTATGCTGAAAAACGAAATATATTCCGTTAAAAACTATAAAGAAGCTTTCTGAGAAACTGCTTTGTGTTCTGTTAATTCACCTCACAAAGTTACAGCTTTCGACTCCAGAAGCCATTCACTAAGACTGTTCTTGTGGAATTTGCAAATTGATATTTGGAATCCCATAAAAAGCTATCTTGAAATGGAAATATTCTAAGATAAAAACTGAAAAGAAGCTTTCTGAGAAACTGCTTTGTATTCTGTTAATTCATCTCACAGAGTTACAGCTTTTCCCTCTATAAGCGAATCGCTAAGACTGTTCCTGTGGAATTTGCAAGGTGATATTTGGAAGCCCCAAGAAGGCTATGGTGAAAAAGGAAATATCTTCCGTTAAAAACTGGAAAGAAGCTTTCTGAGAAACTGCTTTTTGTTCTGTTAATTCATCTCACAGAGTTACAGCTTTTCCCTCTAGAAGCGAATCGCTAAGACTGTTCTTGTGGAATTTGCAAGGTGATATTTGGAAGCACTTAGAGGGCTAAGGTGAAAAAGGAAATATCCTCAGTTGAAAACTGGAAAGAAGCTTTCTGAGACACTTCTTTGTGTTCTGTTAATTCATCTCACAGAGTTACACCTTTCCCATCAAGAAGACTTTCGCTAAGACTGTTCTTGTGTAATTTGCAAGGTGATATTTGGAAGCCCATAGAAGGCTATTGTGAAAATGGAAATATCTTCCGTTAAGAACTGGAAAGAAGATTTCTGAGAAACTGCTTTTTGTTCTGTTAATTTATCTCACAGAGTTACAGCTTTCCCTCAAGAAGCCTTTCGCTAAGACTGTTCTTGTGGAATTTGCAAAATGATATTTGGAAGCCCATAGAGGGCTATGGTGAAAAGTGAAATATCTGCCGTTAAAAACTAGAAAGAAGATTTCTGAGAAACTGCCGTGTGTTCTGTTAACATATCTCACAGAGATACAGCTTTCCTCTACAGAAGATTTTCGATAACACTGTTCTTGTGGAATTTGCAAAGTGATATTTGGAATCCCTAGAGGGCTATCGTGAAAATGGAAATGTCCTAAGATAAAAATCGAAGAGAAGCTTTCTGAGAAGCTGCTTTGTGTTCTGTTAATTCATCTCACAGAGTTACAGCTTTCCCCTCAAGAAGCCGTTCACTAAGACTGTTCTTGTGGAATTTGAAAAATGAAATTTGGAATCCCTTATAGGGCTAATTTGAAAAAGGAAATATCTTCAATTAAAAACCGTAAAGGGGCTTTCTGAGAAACTGCTTTGTGTTCTGTTAATTCATCTAACAGAGTTATAGCTTTCCCCTGCAGAAGCCTTTCGCTAAGACTGTTCTTGTGGAATTTGCCAGGTGATATTTGGAAGCCTATAGAGGGTTATGGTGAAAAACGAAATATCTTCTGTTAAAAACTGGAAAGAAGCCTTCCGAGAAACGCCTTTGTGTTCTGTTAATTCATCTCACAGAGTTACAGATTTCCCCTCAAGAAGCCTTTCGCTAAGTCTGTTGTTGTGGAATTTGCAAAGTGATATTTGTAATCCCATAGAGGGCTATGGTGTAAAAGGAAATATCTTCCGTTAAAAACTGAAAAGAAGCTTTCTGAGAAACTGCTTTGTGTTATGTTAATTCATCTCAAAGAGTTACAGCTTTTCTCTCATGAGGCCTTTCGATAAGACTGTTTTTGTGGAATTTTCAAAGTGATATTTGGATGCCCATAGAGGGCCATGGTGAAAATGGAAATATCCTAAGATAAAATCGAAAAGTATCTTTTGCAAAACTGCTTTGTGTTCTGTTAGTTCATCTCACAGAGTTTCAGATTTGCCATCAAGATACCCCACTAAGATTATTCTTTTGAAACTTGCAAATTGATATTTGCAAACCCATAGAGGCCTACGGTGAAAAGGGAAATATCGTCTGTTAAAAACGGGAAAGAAGATTTCAGAGGAACTGCCGTGTGTTCTGTTAATTCATCCACCGAGGTACAGTTTCCCCTCAAGAAGCCGTTCGCTAAGGCTGTTCTAGTGGAACTTGCAAAGTTATATTTCGAAGCCCATAGAGGGCTATGATGAAAAAGGAAATATCTTCCGTTAAAAACTGGAAAGAAGCTGTATGAGAAACTGCCTTGTGTTCTGTTAATTTACCTTACAGAGTTACAGCTTTCGCCTCCAGAAGCCTTTCCCTAAGACTGTTCTTGTGGAATTTGCAAAGTGATATTTGGTAAAAGGCGAAAGATTTATACGATCTTAAGAGAAACCAGAGTATTGCAAACTGAATCTTGGAAGCCCATAGAGGGCTGTGGTGAAAAAGGAAATATCTTCAGTTAAAAACTGGAAAGAAGCTTTCTGAGAAACTGCCGTGTGTTGGTATTATACATCTCACCGAGTTGCAGCTTTCCATTCAAGAAGCCTTTCACTAAGACTGTTCTTGTGGAATTTGCAATGTGATATTTGGTAGCCCATAGAGGCCTATGGGGAAAAAGGAAATATCCTATGATAAAAATTGAAAAGAAGCTTTCTGAGAAACGGCTTTGGGTTCTCTTAATTCATCTCACGGAGTTAGAGCTTTCCCCTCAAGAAGCCTTTCGCTAAGACTGTTCTTGTGCGATTTTCAAAGTGATATTTGGAAGCCCATAGAGTGCTATGGTGAAAAAGGAAATATCTTCGGTTAAAAACCGGAAAGGAGCTTTCTGAGAAACTGCCATGTGTTCGTGTAATACATCTCACTGAGTTACAGCTTTCTCCTCAAGAAGCCTTTCACTGAGACTGTTCTTTTGGGATTTGCAAAGAGATATTTGGAAGCCCATAGCGGGCTACGGTGTAAAAGGAAATATCTACCGTTAAAAACTGGAAAGAAGCTTTTTGAGAAACTGCTTTGTGTTCTCTTAATTCATCTCAGAGAGGTACAGCTTTCCCTTCAAGAAGCAATTCTCTAAGACTGTTCCTGTGGAATTTAGAAGGTGATATTTGGAAGCCCATAGAGGACTATGGTGAAAAAGGAAATATCTTCCGTTAAAAACTGGAGAGAAGCATTCTGAGAAATTACCGTGTGTTGTGTTAATTCATCTCACCGACTTACAGGTTTCACCTCAAGAAGCCTTTCACTAAGACTGTTCTTGTGGAATTTGCAAACTGATATTTGGAAGCGCCTTGAGGGCTATGGTGAAAAAGGAAATATCTTCAGTTAAAAACTGGAAAGAAGCTTTGTGGGAAACTGCAGTGTGTTCTGTTAATACATCTCACCGAGTTACAGCTTTCCCCACAAGTAGCCTTTCGCTAAGACTGTTCTTGTCGGATTTAAAAAGTGATATTTGGAAGCCCATGGAGGGCTATGGTGAAAAAGGAAATATCCTAAGATAAATTCTGAAAAGAAGCTTTCTGAGAAACTGCTTTGTGTTCTGTAAATTCAACTCAGATTTACAGCTTTCCCCTTAAGAAGCCTTTCGCTGAGGCTGTTGTTGTGGAATTTGCAAAGTCATATTTGAAAGCCCATTGAGGGCTATGGTGAAAAAGGAACTATCTTCAGTTTAAACTGGAAATAAGCTTTCTGAGAAACTGCTTTGTGTTCTGTTAAGTCATCTCACAGAGTTACAGCTTTTCCCTCAAGAATTCTTTCGCTAAGACTGTTCTTGTGGAATTTGCAAAATGATATTTGGAAGCCCGTAGAGGGCTATGGTGAAAAAGGAAATAACCTCCATTAAAAACCGAAAAGAAGCTCTCTGAGAAACTGCTTTGTGATCTCTTAATTCATCTCACAGAGTTTCAGCTTTCCCCTCGAGAAGCCGTTCACTAAGACTGTTCTTGTGAAATTTGCAAAGTGATATTTGGAAGCCCACAGAGGGCTTTGGTGAAAAAGGAAATATCTTCCGTTAAAAACTGGAAAGAAACTTTATCAGAAACTGCCGTGTGTTCTGAAAATACATCTCACCAAATTACAGCTTTCCCCTCAAGATGCCTTTCGCTAAGACTGTTCTATTGGAATTTTTAAAGTGATATTTGGAAGCCCCTGGAGGGCTATGGTGAAAAGGGAAATATCTTCCGTTAAAAAGTGGAAAGAAGCTTTCTGAGAAACTTCCGTGTGTTCTGTTAATACACCTCACCGAGTTACAGCTTTCCCCTCAAGAAACCTTTCGCTAAGACTGTTCTTGTGTGATTTACAAAGTGATATTTGGAAGCCCATAGAGGGCTATGGTGAAAATGGAAATATCCTAAGATAAAAACTGAAAAGAAGCTTTCTGAGAAAACGCTGTGTGTTCTGTTAGTTCACCTCATGGAATTAGAGCCTTCCCCTCAATAATCCGTTCACTATGACTGTTCTTGTGAATTTGCAAAGTGATATTTGGAAGCCCATAGAGGGCTATGGTGAAAAAGGAAATATCTTCCATTAAAAACTGGAAAGAAGCATTCTGAGGAATTGCCGTGTGTTGTGTTGATACATCTCACCGACTTACAGCTTTCCCCTTAAGAAGCCTTTCGCTAAGATTGTTCTTGTGAAATTTGCAAAGTGATATTTGGAAACCCATAGAGGGCAATGGTGAAATAGGAAATATCTACCATTAAAAACTGGAAAGAAGCTTTCTGAGAAAGTGCCCTGTGTTCGTGTAAGACATCTCACTGCGTTACAGCTTTTCGCTGAAGAAGCCTTTCGCTACGGCTGTTCTTGTGGAGTTTGGAAAGTGATATTTGGAAGCCCATAGAGTGCTATGGTGAGAAAGGAAATATCTTCAGTTAAAAACTGGAAAGAAACTCTCTGAGAAATTGCTTTGTGTTCTGTTAATTCATCTCATAGATTTACAGCTTTCCCCTCAAGAAGCCTTTCGCTAAGACTGTTCATGTGGAATTTCCAAAGTGATATTTGGCAGCCCATAGCGGGCTATGGTGAAAAAGGAAATATCTTCCGTTAAAAACTGGAAGGAAGCTTTCTGAGCAACTGCTATGTGTTCTGTTAATTCTTCTCACAGAGTTACAGCTTTTCCCTGAAGAAACGTTTCGGTAAGACTCTTCTTGTGGAATTTGCAAAGTGATATTTGGAAGCCCAAAAAAGGCTACGGTGAAACAGGAAATATCTTCAGTTAAAAACGGAAAGAATCTTTCTGAGAAACTGCTTTGTGTTTTTTTAATTCATCTCACAGAGTTACAGCTTTCCAATCAAGAAGCCTTTCACTAAGGCTGTTGTTGTGGAATTTGCAAAGTGATATTAGTAAGCCCATAAAGGGCTATGGTGTAAAAGGAAATATCTTCCGTGAAATACTGGAAAGAGGCTTTCTGAGAAACTGCTTTGGGTTCTGTTAATTCATCTCAGAATGTTACAGCTTTCCCCTCATGAAGCCTTTCGATAAGACTGTTCTTGTGGAATTTGCAATGTGATATTTGGAAGCCCATAGAGGGCTATGGTGAAAATGGAAATATCCTAAGATAAATTCGAAAAGAAGCTTTCTGCGAAACTGCGTTGTGTTCTGTTAGTTCATCTCACAGAGTTTCAGTTTTTCCCTCAAGGTGCCCCACTAAGACAATTCTTGTGAAATTTCCAAATTGATATTTGCAAACCCATAGAGTGCTACGGTGAAAAGTGAAATATCTTCCGTTAAAAACGGGAAAGAAGTTTTCAGAGGAACTGCCGTGTGTTCTGTTAATACATCCACCGAGTTACAGCTTTCCCCTCAAGAAACGGTTCGCTAAGGCTGTTCTAGTGGAACTTGCAAAGTGATATGTGGAAGCTCATAGAGGGCTATGGTGAAAAAGGAAATTACCTAAGATAAAATCTGTAAAGAATCTTTCTGAGAAACTGCTTTGTGTTCTGTTAATTCATCTCACAGAGTTACAGCTTTCTTCTCAAGAAACCTTTCGCTAAGACTGTTCTTGTGGAATTTGCAAAGTGATATTTGGAAGCCCTTAGAGGGCTGTGGTGAAAAACGAAATGGCCTAAGATAAAATCTGAAAAGAAGCTTTCTGAGAAACTACTTTGTGTTCTGTTAATTCAACTCACAGAATTACAGGTTTCCCCTCAAGAAGCCTTATGCTACGGCTGTTTTTGTGGAATTTGCAAAGTGATATTGGAAGCCCATGCAGGGCTATGGTGAAAAAGGAAATATCTTCAGTTAAAAATTGGAAAGAAGCTTTCTGAGAAACTACTTTGTGTTCTGTTAATTCATCTCAAAGAGTTACAGCTTTCCCCTGAAGAAGCCTTTCGCTAAGACTGTTCTTGTGTAAATTGCAAAGTGATATTTGGAAGCCCTTAGAGGGCTATGGTGAAAATGGAAGTATCCTAAGATGAAAACCAAAAAGAAGCTTTCTGAAAACTTCTTTGTGTTCTGTTAGTTCATCTCACAGAGTTACAGCTTTCCCTTCAAGAAGTCGTTCACTAAGACTGTTTTTGTGAAATTTGAAAAGTGATATCTGGAAGCCGATAGAGGGCTATGGTGTAAAAGATAATATCTTCCGTTAAAATCTGGAAAGAAGATTTCTGAGAAACTGCCGAGTGTTCTGTTACTACACTTCACCAAGTTACAGCTTTCCACAAAAGAAGTCTTTGTCTAAGACTGTTCTTGTGGGATTTGCAAAGTGATATTTGGAAGCCCATAGAGGGCTATGGTGAAAAAGGCAATGTCTTCCGTTAAAAACTGGAAAGAATCTTTCTGAGAAACTGCTCTGTGTTCTGTTAATTCATCTCACAGAGTTACAGCTTTCTCCGCAAGAAGCCGTTCACTAAGGCTGTTGTTGTGTAATTTGCAAAGTGATATTTGGAAGCCCATAGAGGGCTATGTTGAAAAAGGAAATATGCTAAGATAAAAACTGAAAAGAAGGTATCTGAGAAACTGCTTTGTGTTCTGTTAATGATCTCACAGAGTTACAGCTTTCCCTTCAAGAAGCCTTTCGCTAAGTCTGTTCTTGTGGAATTTGCAAAGGGATATTTGGAAGCCCATAGAAGGCTATTTTGAGAAAGGAAATATCTCCGGTAAAAAACTGGAAAGAAGCTTTCTGAGAAACTGGTTTGTGTTCTGTTAATTCATCTCACAGAGTTACAGCTTTCCCCTGAAGAAGCCTTTCGCTAAGACTGTGCTGGTGGAATTTGCAAAGTGATATTTGGAAGTCCATAGAGGGCTATGGTGAAAAAGGAAATATCCGAAGATGAAAACTGAAAAGAAGCTTTGTGAGAAACTGCTTTGTGTTCTGTTAATTGATCTCACAGACTTACAGCTTTCCCCTCAAGAAACCTTTCCCGGAGTCTGTTCATGTGAGATTTGCAAAGTGATATTTGGAAGCCCAGAGAGGGCTATGGTGAAAAAGGAATTCTCTTCCGTTCAAAACTGGAAAGAAGCTTTCTGAGAAACTGCTTTGGGTTCTGTTAATTCATTTCACATATTTACAGCTTTTTCCTCAAGAAGCCTTTCGCTAAAACTGTTCTTGTGGAATTTTCAAAGTGATATTTGGAAGCCCATAGAGGGCTTTGGTGAAAAAGTAAATATCTTCCGTTTAAAACTGGAAAGAAGCTTTCTGAGAAACTGCTTTGTGTTCTGTTAATTCATCTCACAGAGTTTTAGCTTTCCCCTCAAGGATAACTTTACTAAGTCTGTTCTTGTGGAATTTGCAAAGTGATATTTAGAAGAACATATAGGGCTATGGTTAAAAAGGAAATATCTTCAGTTGAAAACTGGAAAGAAGCTTTCTGAGAAACTGCTTTGTGTTCTGTTAATTCATCTCACAAAGTTACAGCTTTCCCCTCAAGGATAACTTTACTAAGTCTGTTCTTGTGGAATTTGCAAAGTGATATTTAGAAGCCCTTATAGGGCTATGGTTAAAAAGGAAATAACTTCAGTTGAAAACTGGAAAGAAGCTTTCTGAGAAACTGCTTTGTGTTCTGTTAATTCATCTCACAGAGTTACAGCTTTCCCCTCAAGAAGTCTTTCGCTAGGACTGTTCTTGTGTCATTTGGAAAGTGGTATTTAGAAGGCCGTAGAGGGCTATGGTGAATAAGGAAATATCTTCCGTTATAAACTGGAAAGAAGCTTTCTGAGAAAGTGCTTTGTGTCCTGTTAATTCATCTCACAGAGTTACAGCATTCCCCTCAAGAAGCCTTTCGCTAAGAGTGTTCTTGTGGAATTTCCAAACTGATATTTGGAAGCCCTTTTAGGTCTACGGTGAAAAAGGATATATCCTAAGATGAAAACCGAAAAGAAGTTTTCTGAGAAACTGCTTTGTGTTCTGTTAGTTAATCTCACAGAGTTACAGCTTTCCCCTCAAGTAGCCATTCTCTAAGACTGTTTTTCTGGAATTTGCAAAGAGATATTTGGGTGCCCATAATGGCTATGGTGAAAAAGGAAATATCTTTTGTTAAAAACTGTAAAGAAGGTTTCTGAGAAACTAGTTTTAGTGTTCTGTTAATTCATCTCTCAGAGTTACAGCTTTCCCCTGAAGAAACCGTTCACTGAGATTGTTCTTGTGGAATTTGCAAAGTGCTATTTGAAGCCACTAGAGGGTTATGGCGAAGAAGGAAATATCCTAACATAAAAACTGAAAGGAAGCTTTCTGAGAAACTGCATTGTGTTTTGTTAATTCATCTCACAGAGTTACAGCTTTCCGCTCAGAAAGCCTTTCGCTAAGACTGTTCTTGTGGTATTTGCAAAGTGATAATTAAAGTCCTTAGAGGGCTATGGTTAAAAAGGAAATCTCTTCCGTTAAAAACTGGAAAGAACCTTTCTGAGAAACGGCTTTGTGTTCTCTTAATTCATCTCACACAGTTACAGCTTTCCCTCAAGAAGCCTTTCGATAAGACTGTTCTTGTGGAATTTGAACAGTGAGATTTGGAAGCCCATAGAGAGCTATGGTGAAAAAGGAAATCTCTTTTGTTAAAAGGGGAAAGAAGCTTTCTGAGAAAATGCTTTGTGTTCTGTTAATTCATCTCAGAGAGTTACAGCTTTACCCTCAAGAAGCCTTTGGCTAAGACTGTTCTTGTGGAATATGCAAAATGATATTTGGAAGCCCATTGAGGGTTATGGTCAGAAAGAAAATATCTTCAGTTAAAAACTGGAAAGAAGCTTTCTGAGAAACTGCTTTGTGTTCTGTTAATTCATCTCACAGAGTTATAGCTTTCCTCTCAAGAACCCTTTCGCTAAGACTGTTCTTGTGGAATTAGCAAAGTAATATTTGGAAGTCGATAGAGGGGTACAGTGAAAAACAAAATATCTTCAGTTAAAAACTGGAAAGAAGCTTTTTGAGAAACTGCTTTGGGTTCTGTTAATTCAACTCACAGGGTTACAACTTTCCCCTCAAGAGGCTTTCGCTAAGACTGTTCTTGTGGAATTTGCAAAGTGATATTTCGAAACCCATAGAGGGCTTTGGTGAAAAAGGAAATATCTTCAGTTAAAAACTGGAAAGAATCTTTCAGAGAAACTGCTTTGTGTTCTGTTAATTCAACTCACAGTGTTACACCTTTCCCCTCAGGAAGCCTTTCGCTAAGACTGTTCTTGTGGAATTTGCAAAGTGATATTTGGAAGCCCATAGAGAGCTATGCTGAAAAAGGAAAACTCTTTCGTTAAAAAGTGGAAAGAAGATTTCTGAGAAACGGATTTGTGTTCTGTTATTTCATCTCACAGAGTTACAGCATTCCCCTCAAGAAGCCTTTCGCTAAGACTGTTCTTGTGGGATTTGCAAAGTGATATTTGGAAGTCCATAGAGGGACAGGGTGAAAAAGTAAATCTCTTCCGTTAAAAACTGGAAAGAAGCTTTATGCGAAATGGCTTTGTGTTCTTTTAATTCATCTCACCGAGTTAGAGCTTTCCCCTCAAGTAGCATTTCGCTAAGACTGTTCTTGTGGAATTTGCAAAGTGATATTTGGAAGCCCATAGAGGGCTTTGGTGAAAAAGTAAATATCTTCCGTTAAAAACTGGAAAGAAGCTTTCTGAGAAACTGCTTTGTATTCTATTAATTCATCTCACAGAGTTACAGTTTTCCCCTCAAGAAGCCTTTCGCTAAGGCTGTTCTTGTGGAATTTGCAATGTGATAATTGGAAGCCCATAGAGGGCTATGGTGAAATAGGAAATATCTTCAGTTAAAAACTGGAAAGAAGTTTTTTGAGAAACTGCATTGTGTTCTGTTATTTTTTCTCACAGAGTTACAGCTTTCCCCTCAAGAAGCCTTTCGCTAAGACTGTTCTTGTGGAATTTGCAAAGTGATAATTGGAAGCCCACAGAGGGCCACGGTTAAAAAGGAAATATCTTCCGTTAAAAACTGGAAAGAAACTTTTTGAGACACTGCACTGTGTTCTCTTTATTCATCTCACAGATCTACAGCGTTCCCCTCAAGAAGCCTTTCGCTTAAACTGTTCTTGTGTAATTTGCAATATGATATTTGGAAGACCATACAGGACTATTGTGAAAAAGGAAATCTCTTCCGTTAAAAACTGGAAAGAAGCTTTCTGACAAACGGCTTTGTGTTCTGTTAATTCATCTCAGAGACTTACAGCTTTCCTCTCAAGAAGTCTTTCGCTAAGACTCTTCTTGTGGAATTTACAAAGTGATATTTGGAAGCCCATAGAGGTATACGGTGAAAAAGGAAATATCTTCAGGAAAAACTGGAAAGAAGCTTTCTGAGAAACTGCTTTGTGTTCTGTTAGTTCATCCCACAGAGTTACCACTTTCCCCTCAAGAAGCCTTTCACTAAGACTGTTCTTGTGGAATTTACGAAGTGATATTTGGAAGCCCATAGAGGGCTATGGTGTGAAAGGAAATCACTTCCGTTTAAAACTGGAAAGAAGCTTTCTGAGAAACGGATTTTTGTTCTCTTATTTCATCTCACAGAGTTACAGCTTTCCCTTCAAGAAGCCTTTCGCTAAGACTGTTCTGTTGTAACTTCCCAAGTGATATTTGGAAGCCCTTAGAAGGCTATGGTGAAAAAGGAAATGTCTTCAGTTAAAAAGTGGAAAGAAGCTTTCTGAGAAACTGCTTTGTGTTCTGTTAATTCATCTCACAGAGTTACAGCTTTCCCCTCAAGAAGCCTTTCACTAAGGCTGTTCTTGTGGAATTTGCAAAGTGATAATTCATATCCCTTAGAGGGCTATGGTGAAAAAGGAAATCTCTTCCGTTAAAAACTGGAGAGAAGCTTTCTGAGTAACGGCTTGGTGCTCTGTTAATTCATCTCACAGAGTTACAGTTTTCCCCTCAGATAGCCGTTTGCTAAGACTCTTCTTCTGGAAGTTATAAAGTGATATTTGGAAGCCCTTAGAGGGCTATTTTGAAAAAGAAAATAACCGAAGATAAAAACTGGTAAGAAGCTGTCTGAGAAACTGCTTTGTGTTCTGTTAATTCATCTCACAGAGTTACAGCTTTCCCCTGAAGAAGCCTTTCGCTAAGACTGTTCTTGTTGAATTTGCAAAGTCACATTTGGAAGCCCCTAGAGGGCTATGGTGTAAAAGCAAATCTATTCCGTTAAAAACAGGAGAGAAGCTCTCTGAAAGACGGCTTTGTGTTCTATTAATTCATCTCACAGAGTTACAGCTTTCCCCTCAAAAAGCCTTTCGCTAAGACTGTTCTTGTGGAATTTGCAAAGTGATACTTGGAATCCTATAGAGGGCTGTGGTGAAAAAGGTAATATCTTAAGTTAAAAACTGGAAAGAAGCTTTCTGAGAAACCGCTTTGTGTTCTGTTAATACATGTAACAGAGTTACAGCTTTCCCCTCAGGAATCCTTTCTCTTAGATTGTTCTTGTGGAATTTGCAAAATGAGATTTGGAAGCCCACAGAGGGCATTGCTGAAAAAGGAAATCTCTTTCGTCAAAAACTGGAAAGAAGCTTTACGAGAAACGGATTTGTGTTCACTTATTTCATCTCACAGAGTTACAACTTTCCCCTCAAGAAGCCTATCGCTAAAACTGTTCTAGTGGAATTTGCAAAGTGTTATTTGGAAGCCTATAGAAGGCTATGGTGAAAAAGGAAATCTCTTCCGTTAAAAACTGTAAAGAAGCTTTCTGAGAAACTCCTTTGTGTTCTGCTAATTCATCTCATAGAATTACAGCTTTCCCTTCAACAAGACTTTCGCTAAGTCTGTTCTTGTGGAATTTTCAAAGTGATATTTGGAAGCGCATAGAGGGCTATGGTGAAAAAGTAAATATCTTCCGTTAAAAACTGGAAAGTAGGTTTCTGAGAAACTGCTTTATGTTCTGTTAATTCATCTCACAGAGGTACAGCTTTCCCCTCAAGAAGCCGTACAATAAGACTGTTCTTGTGAAATTTGCAAAGTGATATTTGGAAGCCCATAGAGGGCTATGGTGAAAAAGGAAATCAATTCCGTTCAAAACTGGAAAGAAGCTTTCTGAGAAAAGTCTTTGTGTTCTGTTATTTCGTCTCACAGAGTTACACCTTTCTCTACATGAAGCCTTTCGCTAAGAGGGTTCTTGTGGAATTTCCAAAGTGATATTTCGAAGCCCATGGAGGGCTATGCTGAAAAAGGAAATATCTTCGGTTAAAAAGTGGAAAGAAGTTTTCTGAGATACTGCTTTCTGTTCTGTTAATTCATATCACAGAGTTACAGCTTTCCCCTCAAGGAGCCTTTCGCTAAGACTGTTCTTGTGGAATTTAAAAAGTGATATTTGGAAGCCCAAACATGTCTATGGTGAAAAATAAAATATACTTAGATAAAAACTGAAAAGAAGCTTTTTTAGAAATTGCTTTGTGTTCTGTTAATTCATCTCACAGAGTTACAGCTTTTCCCTCAAAAATGGTTTAGCTAAGACTGTTCTTGTGGAATTTGCAAAGTGATATTTGGAGCCCTTAGAGGGCTATGGTGAAAAAGGAAATATGCTAAGATAAAAACTGAAAAAAAGCTTTTTCAGAAACTGCTTTGTGTTCTATTAATTCATCTCACAGCGTTATAGATTTCCTCTCATGAAGCCTTTCGGTAAGACTGTTCTTGTGGAATTTGCAAAGTGATATTTGGAAGTCCATAGAGGGCTATGGTGAAAGAGGAAATCAATTCCGTTAAAAACTGGAAAGAAGCTTTCTGAGAAACGGCTTTGTGTTCTGTTAATTCATCTCACAGTGTTACAGCTTTCCCCTCAAGAAGCCTTTCACTAAGACTGTTCTTCTGGAATTTAAAAAGTGATATTTGGAAGCCCATAGAAGGCTATGTTTAAAAAAGAAATATCTTCAGTTATAAACTGGAAAGAAGCTTTCTAAGAAACGGCTTTGTGTTCTCTTAATTCATCACACAGCGTTACAGCTTTCCCCTCAAGAAGCCTTTCACAAAGACTGTTCTTGTGGAATTTGGAAAGTGATATTTTGAAGCATATAGAGTGTTATGGTGAAAAAGAAAATATCTTCAGTAAAAACTGGAAGGAAGCAGTCTGAGAAACTGCTTTGTGTTCTGTTAGTTCATCTCACAGTGTTATAACTTTCCTCTCAAGTATCCTTTCGCTAAGACTGTTCTTGTGGAATTTTCAAAGTGATATTTGGAAGCCCATAGATGGCTACGCTGAAAAAGGAAATATCTTCAGTTAAAAACTGGAAAGAAGCTTTTTGGGAAACTGCAATGTGTTCTTTTAATTCATCTCACAGATTTACAGATATCCCCTCAAGAAGCATTTCGCTAAGACTGTTCTTGTGGAATTTTCAAAGTAATATTTGGAAGCCCATAGAGGGCTATGGTGAAAAAGGATATCTCTTGGTTAAAAACTGGAAAGAAGTTATCTGAGAAACGGCTTTGTGTTCTGTTAATTCATCTCACAGAGTTACAGCTTTCTCCTCAAGAAGCTCTTCGTTAAGACGATTCTTGTGGAATTTGCAAAGTGATATTTGGAAGCCCATAGAGAGCTACGGTGAAAAAGGAAATATCTTCAGTTAAAAACTGGAAAGAAGCTTTCTGAGAAACTGCTTTGTGTTCTGTTAATTCATCTCACAGAGTTACAGCATTCCCCTCAAGAAGCCTTTCACGAACTATGTTCCTGTGGGATTTGCAAAGTGATATTTGGAAGCCCTTAGAGGACTATGCTGAAAAAGGAAATCTTTTTCGTTAAAAACTGTAAAGAAGGTATCCGAGAAACTGCTTTGTGGTCTGTTAATTCATCTCACAGAGTTGCAGCTATCCCCTCAAGAAGCCTTTTGCTAAGACTCTTCTTATGGAATTTACAAAGTGATATATGATGCCCATAGAGGGCTATGGTGAAAAAGGAAATATCTTCAGTTAAAAACTGAAAGAAGCTTTCTGAGAAACTGCTTTGTGTTCTGTTAATTCATCTCACATAGTTACAGCTTTACCATCAAGAATCTTTCAATAAGACTGTTCTTGTGTAATTTTCAAAGTGATATTTGGAAGCCCCTAGAGGGCTATGGTTTAAAACAAATCTCTTCCCTTAAAAACTGGAAAGAAGTTTTCTGAGAAACGGCTTTGTGTTCTATTAATTCAACTCAAAGAGTTACAGCATTCCGCTGAAGAAGACTTTCGCTAAGACTGTTCTTGTGGAATTTGCAAAGTGATATTTGAAAGCTCATAGAAGGCTATGGAGAAAAAGAAAGTATCTTCTGTTAAAAACTGGAAAGAAGCTTTCTGAGAAACTGCTTTGTGTTCAGTTAATTCATCTCACAGATTTACAGCTTCCTCCTCTGGAAGCCTTTTGCTAAGAGTGTTCTTGTGGAATTTAAATGTGATATTTGGAAGCCCATAGAGAGCTGTGGTGAATAAAGAAATATCCTAAGATAAAAACTGAAAAGAAGCTTTTTGAGAAACCCCTTTGTGTTCTGTTAATTCATCTCACAGAGTTACCGCTTTCCCCTCAAGAAGCCTTTCGCTAAGACTATTCTTGTTGAATTTGCAAGGTGATATTTGGAAGCTCACAGAGGGCTATGGTGAAAAAAGAAATATCTTCAGTTAAAAACTGGAAAGAAGCATTTTGAGAAACTGTTTGTGTTGTGTTAATTCATCTCACAGAATTACAGCTTTCTCCTGAAGAAGCCTTTTGCTAAGACTGTTCTTGTGGAATTTGCAAAGTGATATTTGGAAGCCCATGGAGGGCTTTGGTGAAGGAGGAAATATCCTAAGATAAAAACTAAAAAGAAGACCTTTTAGAAACTGCTTTGTGATCTCTTAATTCACCTCGCAGAGTTACAGCTTTTCCCTCAAGAAGCCTTTTGCTCAGACTGTTCTATTGGAATTTTAAAAGTCAGATTTCGAAGCCCAAAGAGGGCTATGGTGAAAAAGGAAATATCTTCAGTTAAAAACTGGAAAGAAGCTTTCTGAGAAACTGCGTTGTATTCTGCTAATTCATCTAACAGAGTTACAGCTTTCCCCTCAAGAAGACTTTCCATAAGACTGTACTTGTGGAATTTGCAAAGAGATATTTGGAAGCCCATAGAAGGCTACGGTGAAAAAGGAAATATCTTCCGTTAAAAACTGGAAAGAAGCTTTCTGAGAAACTGCGTTGTGTTCTGTTAATTCAGCTCACAGTGTTACATCTTTCGCCTCAAGAAGCCGTTCGATAAGACTGTTGTTGTGGAATTTGTAAAGTGATATTTGGAAGCCCACAGAGGGCTATTGTGAAAAAGGAAGTATCTTACCATAAATATTGGAAAGAAGCTTTCTGAGAAACTGCTTTGTGTTCTGTTAATTGATCTCACAGACTTACAGCTTTCCCCTCAAGAAGCCTGTCGCTAAGACTCTTCTTGGGGAATTTGGAAAGGGATATTTGGAAGCCCATAGATGGCTATGGTGAGAAAGGAAGTATCTTCAGTGAAAAACTGAAAAGAAGCACTCTGAGAAACTGCGTGGTGTTCTGGTAATTCATCTCACAGAGTTACATCTTTCCTCTCAAGAAGCCTTTCGATAAGACTGTTCTTGTGGAATTTGCAAAGTGATAATTGGAAGCCCAAAGAAGGCTATGGAGAAGAAGGAAATATCTTCCGTTAAAAATTGGAAAGAAGCTTTCTGACAAACTGCTTTGTGTTCTGTTAAGTCATCTCACAGAGTTACAGCTTTCCCCTCAAGAAGGCTTTTGCTAAGACTGTTCTTGTGGAATTTGCAAAGTGGTATTTGGAAGGCCATAGAGGGCTATGGTGAAAAAGGAAATATCCTCTGTTAAAAAGTGGAAAGAAGCTTTCTCAGAATCTGTTTTGTGTTCTGTTATTTCATCTCACAGAGTTAGAGCTTTCCCCTCAAGAAGCCTTTCGCTAAGACTGTTCTTGTGGAATTTGCAGGGTGATACTTGGAGCCCATAGAAGGCTACGGTGAAAAAGGAAATATCTTCAGTTAAAAAGTGGAAAGAAGCTTTCTGAGAAACTGCTTTGTGTTCTGTTAATTCATCTCACAGAGTTACAGCTTTCCTCCAAGAAGCCTTTCGGTAGGACTGTTCTTGTGGAATTTGCGAAGTGATATTTGGAAGCCCAAAGAGGTCTACCATGAAAAAGAAAATATCTTCCGTTGAAAACTGGAAAAAAGCTTTCTGAGAAACTGCTTTGCGTTCTGTTAATTCATTTCACAGAGTTACAGGTTTCCCCTCAAAAAGCCTTTCGATAAGACTGTTCTTGTGGAATTTTCAAAGTGATATTTGGAAGCCCTTAGAGGGCTATGGTGAAAAAGGAAATATCTTCATTTGAAAACTGGAAAGAAGATTTCTGAGATACTGCTTTGTGTTCTGTTAATTCATCTCACATAGTTACAGCTTTCCCCTCAAGAAGCCTTTCGCTAAGACGGTTCTTGTGCAATTTGCAAATTGATATTTGGGAGCCGATAGAGGGCTACGGTGAAAAAGGAAATATCTTAAGTAAAAAACTGGAAAGAAGCTTTCTGAGAAACTGCTTTGTGTTCTGTTAATTTATCTCAAAGAGATACAGCTTTCCCCTCAAGAAGCCTTTTGCTAAGACTGTTCTTGTGCTATTTTCAAGGTGATATTTTGAAGCCAGAAGAGGGCTCTGGTGAAATAGGAAATATCTTCAGTTAATAAGTGGAAATAAGCTTTCTAAGAAACTGTTTGTGTTCTGTGAATTCATCTCACAAAGTTACAGATTTCCCTTCAAAAAGCCTTTCACTAAGACTGTTCTTGTGGAGTTTTCAAAGTGATGATTGGAAGCCCATAGAAGGCTATGGTGAAAACGGAAATATCCTAAGATAAAAACTGAAAAGAAACTTTCTGAGAAACTGCTTTGTATTCTGTTAATTTATCTTACAGAGTTAAAGCTTTCCCCTAAGAAGCCTTTCTGTAAGGCTGTTCTTGTGTAATTTGCAAAGTGATATTTAGAAGCCCATAGAGGGCTATGGTGAAAAAGGAAATATCTTCAGTTAAAAACTGGTAAGAAGATTTCTGAAAAACTGCTTTGTGTTATTTTAATTCATATCACAGATTTACAGCTTTCCCCTCAAGACGCCTTTCGCGAAGACTGTTCTTGTGGAATTTGCAAAGTGATATTTGGACGCCCATAGAGGGCTATGGTGAAAAAGGAAATATCCTCAGTTAAAAACTGGAAAGAAGCTTTCTGAGAAACTGCTTTGTGTTCTGTTAATTCACATTCCCGAGTTGGAGCTTTCCCCTCAAGAAGCCTTTTGCTAAGACACTTCTTGTGGAATTTTCAAAGTGATATTTGGAAGCCATTAGAGGGCTATGGTGAAAAAGAAAATATCCTCAGTTAAAAAGTGGAAAGAACATTTTTGAGAAACTGCTTTGTGTTTTGTTTATTCATCTCACAGAGTTACAGCTTTCGCCTCAAGAAGCCTTTCGCTAAGACTGTTCCTCTGGAATATGCAAAGTGTTATTTTGGAGCCCATATGGGGCTACGGTGAAAAGGAAATATCTTTAGTTTAAAACAGGAAAGAAGCTTTTTGAGAATCTGCTTTGTGTTCTTTTAATTCATCTCACTGAGTAACAGCTTTCCCCTCTAGAAGCCTTTCGTTAAGACTGTTCTTGTGGAATTTGCAAAGTGATATTTGGAAGCCCATAGAAGGCTACGGTGAAAAAGGAAATATCTTCCGTTAAAACTCTAAAGAAGCATTCTGTGAAACTGCCGTGTGTTCTGTTAATACATCTCACCGAGTTACAGGTTTCCCATCAAGATGCCTTTCGCTAAGACTGTTCTTGTGGGATTTGCAAACTGATATTTGGAAGCCTATAGAGGGCTATGGTGAAAAAGGAAATATCTTCAGTTAAAAACTGGAAAGAAGCTTTCTGAAAAACTGCTTTGTGTTCTCTTAATTCATCTCACAGATTTACAGATATTCCCTCAAGAAGCCTTTCACTAAGAGTGTCTTTGTGGTATTTGCAAAGTGATAATTGGAAGCCCTCAGTGGGCTATGGTGAAAAAAGTAATATCTTCAGTGAAAAACTGAAAAGAAGCACTCTGAGAAACTGCGTGGTGTTCCGGAAATTTATCTCACAGAGTTACATCATTCCTCTCAAGAAGCCTTTCGATAAGACAGTTCTTGTGGAATTTGCAAAGTGATAATTGGAAGCCCAAAGAGGGCTATGGTGAAATAGGAAATTTCTTCAGTTAAAAACTGGAAAGAATCTTTATGAGAAACTCCTTTGTGTTCTGTTAATTCAACTCACTGAGTTACAGCTTTCCCCTCCAGAAGCCTTTCCCTAAGACTGTTCTTGTGGAATTTGGAAAGTGAAATTTGGAAGCCCTTAGAGGGCTATGGTGAAAAAGGTAATATCTTCAGTGAAAAACTGAAAAGAAGCACTCTGAGAATCTGCGTGGTGTTCTGGTAATTCATCTCACAGAGTTACATCTTTCCTCTCAAGAAGCCTTTCGATAAGACTGTTCTTGTGGAATTTGCAAACTGATAATTGGAAGCCCAAAGAGTGCTATGGTGAAATAGGATATACTTTAGCGTTAAAAATTTTAAAGAAGCTTTCTGAGAAACTGCTTTGTGTTCTCTTTAGTCATCTCACAGAGTTACAGCTTTCCCCTCAAGAAGACTTTCGCTAAGACAGTTCTTGTGGAATTTGCAGAGTGGTATTTGGAAGGCCATAGAGGGCTATGGTGAAAAAGGAAATATCCTCTGTTAAAAAGTGGAGAGAAGCTTTCTCAGAATGTTTTGTGTTCTGTTATTTCATCTCACAGAGTTAGAGCTTTCCCCTCAAAAAGCTTTTCGCTAAGACTGTTCTTGTGGAATTTGCAAAGTGATATTTGGAGCCCATAGAGGGCAATGGTGAAAAAGGAAATATCTTCAGTTAAAAAGTGGAAAGAAGCTTTCTGAGAAACTGCTTTGTGTTCTGTTAATTCATCTCACAAAGTTACAGCTTTCCCCCAAGAAGCCTTTTGGTAGGAGTGTTCTTCTGGAATTTGCGAAGTGATATTTGGAAGCCCAAAGAGGTCTACCGTGAAAAAGAAAATATCTTCCGTTAAAAACTGGAAAAAGCTTTCTGAGAAACTGCTTTTTGTTCTGTTAATTCATTTCACGGAGTTACAGCTTTCCCCTCAAAAAGCCTTTCGATAAGACTGCTCTTGTGGAATTTTCAAAGTGATATTTGGAATCCCTTAGAGGGCTATGGTGAAAAAGGAAATATCTTTATTTAAAAACTGGAAAGAAGCTTTCTGAGAAACTGCTTTGTGTTCTGTTAATTCATCTCACATTGTTACAGCTTTCCCCTCAAGAAGCCTTTCGCTAAGACGGTTCTTGTGCAATATGCAAATTGATATTTGGGAGCCGATAGAGGGCTATGGTGAAAAAGGAAGTATCTTAAGTTAAAAACTGGAAAGAAGCTTTCTGAGAAACTGCTTTGTGTTCTGTTAATTTATCTGAAAGAGATACAGCTTTTCCCTCAAGAAGCCTTTCGCTAAGACTGTTCTTGTGCTATTTTCAAGGTGATATTTGGAAGCCAGAAGAGGGCTCTGGTGAAATAGGAAATATCTTCAGTTAATAAGTGGAAATAAGCTTTCTACGAAACTGTTTGTGTTCTGCGAATTCATCTCACAAAGTTACAGATTTCCCTTCAAAAAGCCTTTCACTAAGACTGTTCTTGTGGAATTTTCAAAGTGATGTTTGGAAGCTCTTAGAGGCTATGGTCAAAACGGAAATATCCTAAGATAAAAACTGAAAAGAAGCTTTCTGAGAAACTGCTTTGTGTTCTGTTAATTCACCTCACAGAGTTACAGCTTACCCCTCAAGAAGCCTTTCTCTAAGACTGTTCCTGTGGAATTTGCAAAGTGATATTTCGAAGCCGATAGAGGTTTATGGTGAAAGAAGAAATATCTTCTGTTAAAAACTGGAAAGAATCTTTCAGAGAAACTGCTTTGTGTTCTTTTAATTTATCTTACAGAGTTAAAGCTTTCCCCTCAAGAACCCTTTCTGTAAGGCTGTTCTTGTTTAATTTGCAAAGTGATATTTGGAAGCCCATAGAGGGCTATGGTGAAAAAGGAAATATCTTTCGTTAAAAACTGAAAAGAAGCTTTCTGAGAAACTGCTATGTGTTCTGTTAAATCATCAATTCATCTCAAAGAGTTACAGCTTTCCCCTCAAGAAACCTTCAGCTAAGGCTCCTCTTGTGTAATTTGCAAAATGATATTTGGAAGCCCAGAGGTCTACTGTGAAAATGGAAATATCCTCAGATTAAAAACGAAAAGAAACTTTCTGAGAAACTACCTTGGGTTCTGTTAGTTCATCTCACAGAGTTACAGCTTTCCCTTCAAGAAGCCGTTCACTAAGATTGTTCTGGTGAAATTTGCAAAGAGATAGTTGGAAGCCCATAGAGGGCTATGGTGAAAAAGGAAATATCCTAAGATAAAAACTGAAAAGAAGCTTTCTGAGAAACTGCTTTGTGTTCTGTTAATTAACCCCACAGAGTTACAGCTTTCCCTCAAGAAGACTTTCGCTAAGACTGTTCTTGTGTAATTTGGAAAGTGATATTTAGAAGCCCCTACAGGGCTGTGGAGAAAAGGAAATATCTTCCGTTAAAAACTGGAAAGAAGCTTTATGAGAAACTGCTTTGTGTTCTGTTAATTCATCTCACAGAGTTACAGCTTTCCCCCCAAGAAGCCTTTCGCTCAGACTGTTCTTGTGGAATTTGCAAAGTGATATTTAGAAGACTCTAGAGGGCTAGGGAGAAAAAGGAAATATATTCCGTTAAAATCTGGAAAGAAGATTTCAGAAAATCCGCTTTGTGTTCTGTTAATTCATCTCACAGAGTTACAGCTTTTACCTCAAGATGCCTTTCGCTAAGACTGTTCTTGTGCAAATTGCAAAGTGATATTTGGAAGCACATAGAGAGCTATGTTGAACAATTAAGATCTTCTGTTAAAAACTGGAAAGAAGCTATCTGAGAAACTGCTTTGTGTTCTGTTAATTCATATGAAAGAATTAGAGTTTCCCCTCAAGAAGCCTTTCGCTAAGACTGTTCTTGTGGAATTTGCAAGGTGATATTTGGAAGCCCATAGAGGGTTATGGTGAAATTGGAAATATCCTAAGATAAAAACCGAAAAGAAGCTTTCAGAGAATCTGCTTTGTGTTCTGTTAGTTCATCTCACAGAGTTACAGCTTTCCCCTCAAGAAGCCGTTCACGAATGCTGTTCTTGTGTAATTTGCAAAGAGATATTTGGAAGACCATAGAGGGCTGTGTTGAAAAAGGAAATATCTTCCGTTAAAAACTGGAAAGAAGCATTCTGAGAAACTGCCATGTGTTCTGTTAATACAGCATACCGAGTTACTGATTTCCCCTCAAGAAATTTTTCGCTAGGACTGTTCTTGTGGAATTTGCAAAGTGATATTTGGAAGCCCCAAGAAGTCTATGGTTAAAAAGGATATATCAACCGTTAAAAAACTGGAAGAAGATTTCTGAGAAACTGCTTTGTATTCTGTTAATTCATCTCACAGAGTTACAGATTTCCCCTCTAGAAGCCTTTCGCTAAGACTGTTCTTGTAGAATTTGCAAAGTGATATTTGGAATCCCTTAGAGAGCTATGGGGAAAGCGGAAATATCTTCAGTTAAAAACTGGAAAGAAGCTTTCTGAGAAACTACTTTGTGTTCTGTTAATTCATCTCACAGATTTACAGCTTTCCCTGAAAGAAGCCTTTCGCTAAGACTGTTCTTGTGGAATTTGCAAAGTGATATTTGGAAGGCTCTAGAGGGCTAGGGAGAAAAAGGAAATATTTTCCGTTAAAAACTGGAAAGAAGATTTCAGAGAATCCGCTTTGTGTTCTGTTAATTCATCTCACAAAGTTACAGCTTTTACCTCAAGATGCCTTTCGCTAAGACTGTTCTTGTGCAAATTGCAAAGTGATATTTGGAAGCCCATAGTAAGCTATGTTGAACAATTAAAATCTTCTGTTAAAAATTGGAAAGAAGCTATCTGAGAAACTGCTTTGTGTGCTGTTAATTCATCTCACAGAGTTACAGCTTCTCCTCAAGAAGCCGTTCTCTAAGACTTTTCTTGTGGAATTTGCAAAGTGATATTTGAAAGCCCATAGAGGGCTATGGTGAAAAAGGAAATATCCTGAGATAAAAACTGAAAAGAAGCTTTCTGAGAAACTATTTTGTGTTCTGTTAATTCATCTCACAGAGTTACAGCATTCCCCTCAAGAAGGCTTTGGCTAGGACTGTTCTTGTGGAATTTGCAAAGTGATATTTAGAAGCCCGCAGAGGGCTATGGTGAAAAAGAAAATATCTTCAGTTAAAAACTTGAAAGAAGCTTTCTAAGAAACTGCTTTGTGTTCTGTTAATTCATCTGTAAGAGTTACAGTTTCTCTTCAAGAAGCCTTCCGCTAAGACTGTTCTTGTGGAACTTGCAAAGTGATATTTCGAAGCCCATAGAGGGCTATGATGAAAATGGAGATATCCTAAGATAAAAACCGAACAGAAGCTTTCTGTGAAATTGCCTTGTGTTCTGTTAGTTCATCTCAAGGAGTTACAAATTTCCCCTAAAAAAGCCGTTCTATAAGACAGTTCTTGTGAAATTTGTAAAGTGATATTTGGAAGCCAATAGAGGGATATGGTGAAAAAGGAAATATCTTCAGTTAAAAACTGGAAAGAAGCTTTCTGAGAAATGGCGTTGTGCTCTGTTAATTAATCTCACAGAGTTACAGCTTTACCTTCAAGAAACGTTTCGCTAAGACTGTTCTTGTGTAATTTGCAAAGTGATATTTGGAAGTCCTTAGAGGGCTACGGTGAAAAAGGAAATATCCTAACATAAAAACTGAAAATAAGCTTTCCGAGAATCTCCTTTGTGTTCTGTAAGTTCATCTCACAGAGTTACAGCTTTCTCCTCAGTAAGACTTTCGCTAAGACTGTTCTTGTGGAATCTGCAAAGTCATATTTGGAAGCTCATAGAGCACTAATTTGAAAAAGGAAATATCTTCCGTTAAAAACTGGAAAGAAGATTTCTGAGAAACTGCTTTGTGTTCTGTTAATTCATCTCACAGAGTTACAGCTTTCCACTCAAGAAGCCTTTCGTTACGACAGTTCTTGTGGAATTTGCAAAGTGATATTTGGAAGACATTAGAGGGCTACGTTAAAAAAGAAAATACCTTCAGTTAAAAACTGGAAAGAAGCTTTCTGAGAAACTGCTTTGTGTTCTGTTAATTCATCTCACAGCGTTACAGGTTTTTCCTCAAGAAGCCTTTCGCTGAGACTGTTCTTGAGGAATTTGCAAAGTGATATTTGGAAGCCCATAGAGGGCTATGTGAAAAAAGAAATATCTTCAGTTTAAAACTGGAAATAAGCTCTCTGAGAAACTTCCTTGTGTTCTGTTAATTCATCTCACAGAGTTACAGCTTTCCCCTCAAGAAGCCTTTCGCTAAGACTGTTCTTGTGGAATTTACAAAGTGAAATTTGGAAGCCCTTAGAAGGCTATGGTGAAAAAGGAAATCTCTTCCGTTAAAAACCGTAAAGAAGCTTTCTGAGAAACTGCTTTGTGTTCTGTTAGTTCATCTCACAGAATTACAGCTTACTCATCAAGAAGCCGTTCACTAAGACTATTCTTGTGTAATTTTCAAAGTGATATTTGGAAAAACATAGAGGGCTATGGTGAAAAAGGAAATATCCTAAGATAAATACTTAAAAGAAGCTTTCTGAGAAACTGCATTTGTTCTGTTAATTCATCTCACAGAGTTACAGCTTTTCCCTCAAGAAGCCGTTCACTTGGACCATTCTTGAGAAATTTTCAAAGTGGTATTTGGAAACCCATAGAAGGCTATGGTGAAAAGAGGAAATATCTTCTTTTAATAACTGGAACAAAACTTTCTGAGAAACTGCAGTATGTTCTGTTCATACATCTCACCGAGTTACAGCTTTCCTCTCAAGAAGCCTTTCTGTAAGGCTCTTCTTGAGGAATTTGCAAAGTGATATTTGGAAGCCCATAGAGGCCTATGGTGAAAAAGGAAATATCTTCCATTAAAAACTGGAAGGATGATTTCTGAAAAACTGCTTTGTGTTTTGTTAATTCATCTCACAGAGTTACAGCATTCCCCTCCATAAGCCTTTCGCTAAGACTGTTCTTGTGGAATTTGCAAAGAGATATTTGGAAGCCCATAGAGGGCTATGGTGAAAAGGAAACATAATAAGATAAAAACTGAAAAGAAGCTTTCTGAGAAACAGTTTTGTGTTCTGTTAATTCATCTCACAGCGTTACAGCTTTCCCCTCAAGAAGTCTTTCGCTAAGAGTGTTCTTGTGGAAATTAGAAGGTGATATTTAGAGGCCCAGAGAGGTCTATGGTGAAAAAGGAAATATCCTAATACAAAAACTGAAAGAAACTTTCTGAGAAACTGCTTTGGGTTCTGATAATTCATGTTACAGCGTTACAGCTTTCCCCTCAAGAAGCCTTTCGCTAAGGCTGTTCTTGTGGAATTTTCCAAGTGATATTTGGAAGCCCATAGAGGGCTATTGTGAAAGAGGAAATATCTACGGTTAAAAAGTGGAAAGAAGCTTTCTGAGAAAGTGCTTTGTGTTCTGTTAAATCATGTCACAGAGTTACATCTTTCCCCTCAAGAAGCCTTTCGCTAAGTCTGTTCTTGTGGAATTTGCATAGTGATATTTGGAAGCCCCTAGAGGGCAATGGTGAAAAAGGAAATATCTTCAGTTAAAAACTGGAAAGGAGCTTTCTGATCAACTGCTTTGTGTTCTGTAAATTCATCTCACAGAGTTACAGCTGTCCCCTCAAGAAACCTTTCCCCAAAACTGTTCTTGTGGAATTTCGAAAGTGATATTTGGAAGCCCATAGATGTCTATGGTGAAAAAAGAAATAGCCTAAGACAAAAACTAAAAATAAGTTTTCTGAGAGACTTCTTTGTGTTCTGTTAATTCGTCTCACAGAGTGACAGCTTTCCCCTCAAGAAGCCTTTCGCTAAGACTGTTCTTGTGGAATTTAGAACGTGATATTAGAACTCCATAGAGGGCTATGGTAAAAAAGGAAATATCCTCCGTCAAAAATGGGAAAGAAGTTTTCTGAGAAACTGCTTTGTGTTCTGTTATTTCACCTCACAGAGTTACAGCTTTCCTCTCAAGAAGCATTTCGCTAAGACTGTTCTTGTAGAATTTGCAATGTGAATCGTGGAAGCCCATAGAGGGCTTTGGTGAAAAAGGAAATATCTTCCGTTAAAAACTGGAAAGAATCTTTCTGAGAAACTGCTCTGTGTTCTGTTAATTCATCTCACAGAGTTATAGCTTTCCCCTCAAGAAGCCTTTCGCTAAGACTGTTCTTGTGGAATTTGCAATGTAATATTTGGAAGCCCAAAGAGGGCTATGGTGAAAATGGAAATATCTTCCGTTAAAAACTGGGAAGATTCTTTCTGAGAAACTGCTTTGTGTTCTGTTAATTCAACTCACAGAGTTACAGCGTTCCCCTCAAGAAGCCTTTCGCTAAGACAGTTCTTATAGAATATGCAAAGTGATATTTGGAAGTTCATAGAGGGCTATGGTGAAAATGGAAATGTCCTAAGATAAAAACTGAGAAGAATCTTTCTGAGAAACTGCTTTGTGTTCTGATAATTTATTTCACAGTGTTACAGCTTTCTCCTCTAGAAGCCTTTCGCTAAGGCTGTTCTTGTGGACTTTGCCGCGTGATATTTGAAAGCCCATAGACGGCTACGGTGAAAAAGGAAATTCTTCAGTTAAAAACGGAAAGAAGCTCTCTGATAAACTGCTTTGTGTTCTGTTAATTCATCTCACAGAGTTACAGCTTTCCCCTCAGGAAGCCTTTCGCTAAGACTGTTCTTGTGGAATTTGCAAAGTGATCTTTGGAAGCCCATTGAGGGCTATGTTGAAAAAGGAAATATCTTTAGAAGAAAACTGGAAAGAAGGTTTCTGAGAAACTGCTTTTCTTCTGTTAATTCATCTCACAGAGTTACAGCTTTCCCCTCAAGAAGCCTATCTCTAAGATTGTTCTTGTGGAATTTGCAAAGTGATATTTGGAAGCCCATAGGTGGCTATGGTGAAAAAGGAAATATCTTAAGTTAAAAACTGGAAAGAAGCTTTCTGATCAACTGCTTTGTGTTCTGTTAATTCATCTCACAGAGTTACAGCTTTCCCCTCAAGAAGCCTTTCGCTGTGCCTGTTCTTGTGAAATATGCAAAGGGATATCTGGAAGAGCAAAGAGGGCTATGGTGAAAAAGGAAATATCTTCAGTTAAAAACTGCAAAGAAGCTTTCTGAGAAACTGCTTTGTGTTCTGTTAATTCATTTCACATAGTTAGAGCTTTCCGTTCAAGAAGCCTTTCGCTAGGACTGTTCTTGTGGAATTTGCAAAGTGACATTTGGAAGCCCATAGAGGGCTTTGGTAAAAAAGGAAATATCTTCAGTTAAAAACTGGAAAGAAGCCTTCTGAGAAACTACTTTGTTTTCTGTTAATTCATCTCATAGAGTTACAGCTTTACCCTCAAGAAGCCTTTCGCTAAGAGAGTTCTTGTGGAATTTGAAAAGTGATATATGGAAGCCCATAGAGGGCTACGGTGAAAAAGGAAATATCTTCCATTAAAAACTGGAAAGAAGCTTTCTGATTACAGCTTTCCCCTCAAGAAGCCTTTTGCTAAGACTCCTCTTGTGGAATTTGCAAAGTGATATTTGGAAGCCCATAGAGGGCTATGCTGGAAAAAGAAATATCCTTAGATAAAAACTGAAAAGAAGCTTTCTGAGAAACTACTTTGTGTTCTGTTAATTCATCTCACAGACTTACAGCTTTCCCCTCAGGAAGCCTTTCGCTAAGACTGTTCTTGTGGAATTTGCAAAGTGATATTTAGAAGCCCATAGAGTGCTATGGTGAAAAAGGAAATATCTTCCGTTAAAAACTGGAAATAAGCTTTGTGAGAAACTGCTTTGTGTACTGTTAATTCATCTCACAGAGTGACAGCTTTCCCCTCAAGAAGCCTTTCGCTAATAGTGTTCTTGTGGAATTTGCAAGGTGATATTTGGTAGCCCAAAGAGGGCTTTGGTGTAAAAGGAAATATCTTCCGTTAAAAACTGGAAAGCAGCTTTTTGAGAAACTGTTTTGTGCCCTCTTTTTTTTTTTAATTAATTTATTATTATTATACTTTAAGTTGTAGGGTACATGTGCATAACGTGCAGGTTTGTTACATATGTATACTTGTGCCATGTTGGTGTGCTGCACCCATCAACTCGTCATTTACATCAGTTATAACTCCCAATGCAATCCCTCACCCCTTCCTCCTCCCCATGATAGGCCCCGGTGTGTGATGTTCCCCTTCCCGAGTCCAAGTGATCTCATTGTTCAGTTCCCACCTATGCGTGAGAGCATGTGGTGTTTGGTTTTCTGTTCTTGTGATAGTTTGCTAAGAATGATGGTTTCCAGCTGCATCCATGTCCCTACAAAGGACACAAACTCATCCTTTTTTATGGCTGCATAGTATTCCATGGTGTATTTGTGCCACATTTTCTTAATCCAATCTGTCACTGATGGACATTTGGGTTGATTCCAAGTCTTTGCTATTGTGAATAGAGCTGCGATAAACATACGTGTGCATGTGTCTTTATAGCAGCATAATTTATAATCCTTTGGGTATATACCCAGTAATGGGATGGCTGGGTCATATGGTACATCTAGTTCTAGGTCCTTAAGGAATCGCCATACTGTTTTCCATAATGGTTGAACTAGTTTACAATCCCACCAACAATGTAAAAGTGTTCCTAGTTCTCCACATCCTCTCCAGCACCTGTTGTTTCCTGACTTTTTAATGATCGCCATTCTAACTGGTGTGAGATGGTATCTCATTGTGGTTTTGATTTGCATTTCTCTGATGGCCAGTGATGATGAGCATTTTTTCATGTGTCTGTTGGCTGTATGAATGTCTTCTTTTGAAAACTGTCTGTTCATATCCTTTGCCCACTTTTTGATGGGGTTGTTTGTTTTTTTCTTGTAAATTTGTTTGAGTTCTTTGTAGGTTCTGGATATTAGCCTTTGTCAGATGAGTAGATTGCAAAAGTTTTCTCCCATTCTGTAGGTTGCCTGTTCACTCTGATGGTAGTTTCTTTTGCTGTGCAGAAGCTCTTTAGTTTAATGAGATCCCATTTGTCAATTTCGGCTTTCGCTGCTGTTGCTTTTGGTGTTTTAGACATGAAGTCTTTGCCCATGCCTATGTCCTGAATGGTACTACCTAGGGTTTCCTCTAGGATTTTTATGGTATTAGGTCTAACATTTAAGTCTCTAATCCATCTTGAAATAATTTTCGTATAAGGAGTAAGGAAAGGATCCAGTTTCAGCTTTCTACTTATGGCTAGCCAATTATCCCAGCACCATTTATTAAATAGGGAATCCTTTCCCCATTTCTTGTTTCTCTCAGGTTTGTCAAAGATCACATGGCTGTAGATGTGTGGTATTATTTCTGAGGACTCTGTTCTGTTCCATTGGTCTTTATCTCTGTTTTGGTACCAGTACCATGCTGTTTTGGTTACTGTAGCCTTGTAGTATAGTTTGAAGTCAGGTAGCGTGATGCCTCCAACTTTGTTCTTTTTACTTAGGATTGTCTTGGAAATGCGGGCTCTTTCTTGGTTCCAAATGAACTTTAAAGCAGTTTTTTCCAATTCTGTGAAGAAGCTCATTGGTAGCTTGATGGTAATGGCATTGAATCTATAAATAACCTAGGGCAGTATGGCCATTTTCACGATATTGATTCTTCCTATCCATGAGCATGGTATGTTCTTCCATTTGTTTGTGTCCTCTTTTATTTCACTGAGCAGTGGTTTGTAGTTCTCCTTGAAGAGGTCCTTTACATCCCTTGTAAGTTGGATTCCTAGGTGTTTTCTTCTCTTTGAAGCAATTGTGAATGGAAGTTCATTCCTGATTTGGCTCTCTGTTTGTCTGTTACTGGTGTATACGAATGCTTGGGATTTTTGCACATTAATTTTGTATCCTGAGACGTTGCTGAAGTTGCTTATCAGCTTAAGGAGATTTCGGGCTGAGACAATGGGATTTTCTAAATAAACAATCATGTCATCTGCAAACAGGGACAATTTGACTTCTTCTTTTCCTAACTGAATCCCCTTGATTTCTTTCTCTTGCCTGATTGCCCTAGCCAGAACTTCCAACACTATGTTGAATAGGAGTGGTGAGAGAGGGCATCCCTGTCTTGTGCCAGTTTTCAAAGGGAATTTTTCCAGTTTTTGCCCATTCAGTATGATATTGACTGTGGGTTTGTCATAAATAGCTCTTATGATTTTGAGGTACGTTCCATCAATACCGAATTTATTGAGCGTTTTTAGCATGAAGGGCTGTTGAATTTTGTCAAAAGCCTTTTCTGCATCTATTGAGATAATGATGTGGTTCTTGTCTTTGGTTCTGTTTATATGCTGGATTATGTTTATTGATTTGCGAATGTTGAACCAGCCTTGCATCCCAGGGATGAAGCCCACTTGATCATGGTGGATTAGCTTTTTGATGTGTTGCTGAAATTGGTTTGCCAGTATTTTATTGAGGATTTTTGCATCGATGTTCATCAGGGATATTGGTCTAAAATTCTCTTTTTTTGTTGTGTCTCTGCCAGGCTTTGCTATCAGGATGATGTTGGCCTCATGAAATGAGTTAGGGAGGATTCCCTCTTTTTCTATTGATTGGAATAGTTTCAGAAGGAATGGTACCAACTCCTCCTTGTACCTCTGGTAGAATTCAGCTGTGAATACATCTGGTCCTGGACTTTTTTTGGTTGGTAGGCTATTAATTATTGCCTCAATTTCAGAGCCTGCTATTGGTCTATTCAGGGATTCAACTTCTTCTTGGTTTAGTCTTGGAAGAGTGTAAGTGTCCAGGAAATTATCCATTTCTTCTAGATTTTCCAGATTTTTTGCGTAGAGGTGTTTATAGTATTCTCTGATGGTAGTTTGTATTTCTGTGGGGTCGGTGGTGATATCCCCTTTATCAGTTTTAATTGCATCGATTTGATTCTTCTCCCTTTTCTTCTTTATTAGTCTTGCTAGCGGTCTGTCAATTTTGTTGATCTTTTCAAAAAACCAACTCCTGGATTCATTGATTTTTTGGAGGAATTTTTGTGTCTCTATCTCCTTCAGTTCTGCTCTGATCTTAGTTATTTCTTGCCTTCTGCTACCTTTCGAATGTGTTTGCTCTTGCTTCTCTAGTTCTTTTAATTGTGATGTTAGAGTGTCAATTTTAGATCTTTCCTGCTTTCTCTTGTGGGCATTTAGTGATATAAATTTCCCTCTACACACTGCTTTAAATGTGTCCCAGAGATTCTGGTATGTTGTATCTTTGTTCTCATTGGTTTCAAAGAACATCTTTATTTCTGCCTTCATTTTGTCATATACCCAGTAGTCATTCAGGAGCAGGTTGTTCAGTTTCCATGTAGTTGAGCGGTTTTGATTGAGTTTCTTAGTCCTGAGTTCTAGTTTGATTGCACTGTGGTCTGAGAGACAGTTTGTTACAATTTCTGTTCTTGTACATTTGCTGAGGAGTGCTTTACTTCCAATTACGTGGTCAATTTCGGAGTAAGTACGATGTGGTGCTGAGAAGAATGTATATTCTGTTGATTTGGGGTGGAGAGTTCTATAGATGTCTATTAGGTCTGCTTGCTGCAGAGATGAGTTCAATTCCTGGATATCCTTGTTAACTTTCTGTCTCGTTGATCTGTCTAATGTTGACAGTGGAGTGTTGAAGTCTCCCATTATTATTGTATGGGAGTCTAAGTCTCTTTGTAAGTCTCTAAGGACTTGCTTTATGAATCTGGGTGCTGCTGTATTGGGTGCATATATATTTAGGATAGTTAGCTCTTCCTGTTGAATTGATCCCTTTACAATTATGTAATGGCCTTCTTTGTCTCTTTTAATCTTTGATGGTTTAAAGTCTGTTTTATCAGAGACTAGTATTGCAACCTCCGCTTTTTTTGTTCTCCATTTGCTTGGTAGATCTTCCTCCATCCCTTTATTTTGAGCCTATGTATGTCTCTACGTGTGAGATGGGTCTCCTGAATACAGCAGACTGATGGATCTTGACTCTTTATCCAGCTTGCCAGTCTGTGTCTTTTAATTGGAGCACTTAGTCCATTTACATTTAAGGTTAAGATAGTTATGTGAGAACTTGATCCTGCCATTGTGATATTAACTGGTTATTTTGCTCGTTAGTTGATGCAGTTTCTTCCTAGCCTTGGTAGCGTTTACATTTTAGCATGTTTTTGCAATGGCTGGTGCCGATTGTTCCTTTCCATGTTTAGTGCTTCCTTCAGGGTCTCTTGTAAGGCAGGCCTAGTGGTGACAAAATCTCTAAGCATTTGCTTATCTGTAAAGGATTTTATTTCTCCTTCACTTATGAAATTTAGTTTGGCTGGATATAAAATTCTGGGTTGAAAATTCTTTTCTTTAAGAGTGTTGAATATTGGCCCCCACTCTCTTCTGGCTTGAAGAGTTTCCATCGAGAGATCTGCTGTTAGTCTGATGGGCTTCCCTTGGTGGGTAACCCGACCTTTCTCTCTGGCTGCCCTTAAGATTTTTTTCCTTCATTTCAACTTTGGTGAATCTGGCAATTATGTGTCTTGGAGTTGCTCTTCTCGAGGAGTATCTTTGTGGTTTTCTCTGTATTTCCTGGATTTGAATGTTGGCCTGCCCCACTAGGTTGGGGAAGTTCGTGTTTACCAACTTGATTCCATATTCCCCCTCACTTTCAGGCACCCCAATCAGACGTAGATTTGGTCTTTTTACATAATCCCATACTTCTTGCAGGCTTTGTTCATTTCTTTTTCTTCTTTTTTCTTTTGGTTTCTCTTCTCGCTTCATTTAAACTCACAGAGTTACAGCTTTCCCCTCAGGAAGCCTTTCGCTAAGACAGTTCCTGTGGAATTTGCAAAGTGATATTTGGAAACCCATAGACGGCTATGGTGAAAAAGGAAATATCTTAAGTTAAAAACTGGAAAGAGGCTTTCTGATCTACTGCTTTGTGTTCTGTTAATTCATCTCACAGAGTTACAGCTTTCCCCTCAAGAAGCCTTTCGCTAAGACTGTTCTTGTGGAATTTGCAATGTGATATTTGGAAGACCACAGTGGGCTACAGTGAAAAAGGAAATATCTTCAGTTAAAAACTGGAAAGAAGCTTTCTGAGAAACTGCTTTGTGTTCTGTTAACTCATTTCACAGAGTTACAGCTTTCCCCTCAAGAAGCATTTCGCTAACACTGTTGTTGTGTAATTTGCAAAGTGATATTTGGAAGCCCAAAGACGGCTTTGGTAAAAAAGGAAATATCTTCCGTTAAAAACTGGAAAGAAGCTTTCTGAGAAAATACTTTGTGTTCTGTTAATTCATCGCACAGAGTTACAGCTTTGCCTTCAATAAGCCTTTCCCTAAGACTGTTCTTGTGGAATTTGAAAAGAGATATTTGGAAGACCATAGAGGGCTATGGTGAAAAAGGAAATATCTTCCGTTAAAAACTGGAAAGATGATTTCTGAGAAACTGTTTTGTGTTCTGTTATTTCATCTCACAGAGTTACAGCTTTCCCCTCAAGAAGTCATTCCCTAAGACTGTTCTTGTGGAGTTTGGAAAGTGAAATTTAGAAGGCCATAGAGGGCTATGGTGAAAAAGGAAATATTCTCCGTTAAAAACTGGAAAGAAGCCTACTGAGAAATTGCTTTGTGTACTGTTAATTCATCTCACAGAGTTACAGCTTCCCCTCAAGAAGCCTTTCGCTAAGACTGTTCTTGCGGAATTTAGAACGTGATATTAGAAGCCCATAAAGGGCAATGGTGAAAAAGGAAATATCCTCCGTTAAAAACTGGAAAGAAGCTTTCTGAGAAATTACTTTGTGTTCTGCTAATTCATCTCACAGAGTTACAGATTTCCCCTCAAGAAGCCTTTCGCTAAGACTGTTTTTGTGGAATTTACAAAGTGATATTTGGAAACCCAAAGAAGGCTATATTGAAAAAGGAAATATCTTCCGTTGAAAACTAGAAAGAAGCTTTCTGAGAAACTTATTTGTGTTCTGTTAATTCATCTCACAGAGTTACAGCTTTCCTTTCAAGAAGCCTTTCTCTAAGACAGTTCTTGTGGAATTTGCAAAGAGATATTTGGAAGCCCATAGAGGGCTATGGTGAACAAGGATATATCTTCCGTTAAAAACTGGAAAAAAAGCTTTCTGAGAAACTGCCTTGTGTTCTGTTAATTCATCTCACAGAATTACAGCTTTCCCCTCAAGAATCCTTTCGCTAAGCCTGTTGATGTGGAATATTGAACATGATAATTAGAAGCCCATAGAGGGCTATGTTGGAAAAGGAAATATCTTCAGTTAAAATCTGGAAAGAACCCTTCTGTGAAACTGCTTTGTGTTCTGTTCATTCATCTCACAGAGTTACAGCTCGCCCCTCAAGAATCCTTTCACTAAGACTGTTCTTGTGGAATTTGCAAAGTCTTATTTGGAAGCACATAGAGGGCTATGGTGAAAAAGGAAATATCCTAAGACAAAAACTGGAAGGAATCTTTCTGAGAAACTGCTTTGTGTTCTGTTAATTCATCTCACAGAGTTACAGCTTTCCCCTAAAGAAGCCTTTCGCTAGGATTGTTCTTGTGGAATTTTCAAAGTGATATTTGGAAGCCCATAGAGGGTTATGGTGAAAAAGGAAATATCTTCACTTAAAAACGGGAAAGAAGCTTTCTGAGAAACTGAGTTGTGTTCTCTTAATTTATCTCACAGAGTTACAGCTTTCCCCTCAAAAAGCCTTTCGCTAAGACTGTTCTTGTGGAATTTGCAAAGTGATATTTGAAACCCATAGAGGGCTATGGTGAAAAAGGAAATATCTTCCGTTAAAAACTGGAAAGGAGCCTTCTGAGAAACTGCTTTGTGTTCTGTTAATTCATCTCACAGAGTTACAGCTTGCCCCTCAAGAAGCCTTTTGCTAAGACTGTTCTATTGGAAGTTGCAAAGTGAGATTTCGAAGCCCATAGAGGGCAATAGTGAAAAAGGAAATATCTTCAGTTAAAAACTGTAAAGAAGCTATCTGAGGAACTGCGTTGTGTTCTGATAATTCATCTCACACAGTTACATCTTTCACCACAAGAAGCCGTTCGATAAGACTGTTCTTGTGGAATTTGTAAAGTGATATTTGGAAGCCCATAGAGGGCTATGGTGAAAAAGGAAGAAACTTCCGTTAAAAATTGGAAAGAAACTTTCTGAGAAACTGCTTTGTGTTCTGTAAATTGATTTCAACGACTTACAGCTTTCCCCTCAAGAACCCTTTCGCTAAGACTCTTCTTGGGAATTTGGAAAGTGTTATTTGGAAGCCCATAGAGGGCTATGGTGAAAAAGGAAATATCTTCAGTGAGAAACTGAAAAGAAGCACTCTGAGAAACTGCGTGGTGTTCTGGTAATTCATTTCACAGAGTTACATCTTTCCTCCCAAGAAGCCTTTCGATAAGACTGTTCTTGTGGAATTTGCAAAGTGATAATTGGAAGCCCAAAGCGGGCAATGGTGATAAAGGAAATACCTTCCGTTAAAAATTGGAAAGAAGCTTTCTGAGAAACTTCTTTGTGTTCTGTTAAGTCATCTCACAGAGTTACAGCTTTCCGCTCAAGAATGCTTTCGCTCAAGAATGCTTTCGCTAAGACTGTTCCTCTGGAATATGTAAAGTGTAATTTTGGAGCCCATAGGGGGCTACGGTGAAAAGGAAATATCTTCAGTTTAAAACTGTAAGGAAGCTTTTTGAGAATCTCCTTTGTGTTCTTTAAATTCATCTCACAGAGTAACAGCTTTCCCCTCTAGAAGCCTTTCGTTAAGACTGTTCTTGTGGAATTTGCGAAGTGATATATGGAAGCCCATAGAAGGCTATGGTGAAAAAGGATATATCTTCCCTTAAAACTCTGAAGAGGCATTCTGTGAAACTGCCATGTGTTCTGTTAGTATATCTCACCGAGTTACAGCTTTCCCCTCAAGAAGCCTTTCGCAAAGACTGTTCTTGTGTGATTTTCTAAGTGATATTTGGAAGCCCATAGAGGGTTATGGGGGAAAAGGAAATATTTTCGGTTGAAAACTGCAAAGAAGTTTCCTGAGAAACAGCTCTGTGTTCTGTTAATTCATTTCAGAGAGTTACAGCTTTCCAGTCCAGAAGCCTTTCGTTAAGACTGCTCTTTTGGAATTTGCAAAGTGATATTTGGAAGCCCTTAGAGGGCTATGGTGAAAAAGGAAATATCTTCTGTTAAAAACTGGAAATAAGCATTCTGAGATACTGCCGTGTGTTCTCTTAATACGTCTAACCGAGTTACAGGATTCCCCTCCAGAAGCCTTTCGCTAAGACTGTTCTTGTGGGACTTGCAATGTGATATTTGGAAGCCCTTAGACGGCTATGGTGAAAAAGGAAATATCTTCAGTTAAAAACTGGAAAGAAGCTTTCTGAGAAACTGCTTTGTGTTCTGTTAATTCATCTCACAGAGTTACAGTATTCCCCTCCAGAAGCCTTTAACTAAGACTGTTCTTGTGGAATTTGCAAAATGATATTTGGAAGCCCATAGAGGGCTATGGTGAAAAAGGACATATCTTCCATTAAAAACTGGAAAGAAATTTTTAGAGAAACTGCGTTGTGTTCTATTAATTCATCTCACAGAGTTACAGGATTCTTCTCGAGAAGCCTTTTGGTAAGACTGTTCTTGTAGAATTTGCAAAGTGATATTTGGAAGCCCATAGAGGGCTATGGTGAAAAAGGAAATATCCTAAGATAAAAACTTAAAAGAAGCATTCTGAGAAACTGCTTTGTGTTCTGTTAATTCATCTCACTGAGTAACAGCTTTCCCTTTAAGAAGCCTTTCACTAAGGCTGTTCTTGAGAAATTTGCAAAGTGATATTTGGAAGCCCATAGAGGGCTATGGTGAAAAAGAAAATATCTTCAGTTAAAAACTGAAATGAAGCTGTCTGAGAAACTGCATTGTGTTGTGTTAATTCATCTCACAGAGCTACAGCTTTCCCCTCAAGAAGACTTTTGCTAAGACTGTTCTTGTGGAATTGACAAAGTGTTATTTGGAAGCCCATAGAGGGCTATGGTGAAAAAGGAATATCTTCAGTTAAAAACTGGTAAGAAGCTGTCTGAGAAACTGCTTTGTGTTCTGTTAATTCATCTCACAGACTTACAGATTTCCCCTCAAGAATCCTTTCGCTAAGACTGTTCTTGTGGAATTTGCAAAGTGCTATTTGGAAGCCCATAGAGGGCTAAGGCGAAAAAGGAAATATCTTCCGTTAAAAACGGGAAAGAAGCTTTCTGAGAAACTACTTTGTGTTCTGTTAATTCATCTCGCAGAGTTACAGATTTCCCCTCAGGAAGCCTTTCGCTAAGAGTGTTCTTGTGGAATTCGCAAAGTGATATTTGGAAGCCCATAGAGGTCTATGGAGTAAAAGGAAATATCTTCAGTTAAAAAATGGAAAGAAACTTTCAGAGAAACTGTTTTGTGTTCTGTTAATTCATGTCACAGAGTTACTGCTTTCCCCTCAAGAATCCTTTCGCTAAGACTGTTCTTGTGGAATTTTCAAAGTGATATTTGGAAGCCCATAGAGGGCTATTTCGAAAACGGAAATATCTTAAGTTAAAAACTGGAAAGATGGTGTAAGAGAAACTGCTTTGTTTTCTGTTAATTCATGTCACAGAGTTACAGCTTTCCCCAAAAGAAGCCTTTTGCTATGACTGCTTTGTAGAATTTGCAAAGTGATATTTGTAAGCCCATAGTGGGCTACGGTGAAAAAGGAAATATCTTCCGTTAAAAACGGAAAAGAAGCTTTCTGAGAAACTGCTTTGAGTTCTGTTAATTCATCTCACAGAGTTACAGGTTTCCCCTCAAGAAGCCTTTCACTAAGACTGTGCTTGTGGAATTTGCAAAATGATATTTGGAAGCCCATAGAGGGCTATGGTGAAAAAGGAAATATCCTAAGATAAAAACTTAAAAGAAGCATTCTGAGAAACTGCTTTGTGTTCTGTTAATTCATCTCACTGAGTAACAGCTTTCCCTTCAAGAAGCCTTTCACTAAGGCTGTTCTTGAGAAATTTGCAAAGTGATATTTGGAAGCCCATAGAGGGCTATGGTGAAAAAGAAAATATCCTCAGTTAAAAACTGGAATGAAGCTGTCTGAGAAACTGCATTGTGTTGTGTTAATTCATCTCACAGAGCTACAGCTTTCCCCTCAAGAAGACTTTTGCTAAGACTGTTCTTGTGGAATTGACAGTGTTATTTGGAAGCCCATAGAGGGCTATGGTGAAAAAGGAATATCTTCAGTTAAAAACTGGTAAGAAGCTGTCTGAGAAACTGCTTTGTGTTCTGTTAATTCATCTCACAGATTTACAGCTTTCCCCTCAAGAAGCCTTTCGCTAAGACTGTTTTTGTGGTACTTGCAAAGTGCTATTTGGAAGCCCATAAAGGGCTATGACGAAAAAGGAAATATCTTCCGTTAAAAACGGGAAAGAAGCTTTCTGAGAAACTACTTTGTGTTCTGTTAATTCATCTCGCAGAGATACAGATTTCCCCTCAGGAAGCCTTTCGCTAAGAGTGTTCTTGTGGAATTCGCAAAGTGATATTTGGAAGCCCTTAGAGGGCTATGGAATAAAAGGAAATATCTTCTGTTAAAATATGGAAAGAAACTTTCAGAGAAACTGTTTTGTGTTTTGTTAATTCATCTCACAAAGTTACTGCTTTCCCCTCAAGAAGCATTTCGCTAAGACTGTTCTTGTGGCATTTTCAAAGTGATATTTGGAAGCCCATAGAGGGCTATTTTGAAAAAGGAAATATCTTAAGCTAAAAACTGGAAAGAAGGTGTCAGAGAAACTGCTTTGTTTTCGGTTAATTCATCTCACAGAGTTACATCGTTCCCCTAAAGAAGCCTTTCACTATGACTGTTTTTGTAGAATTTGCAAAGTGATATTTGTAAGCCCATAGTGGGCTACGGTGAAAAAGGAAATATCTTCCGTTAAAAACGGGAAAGAAGCTTTCTGAGAAACTGCTTTGAGTTCTGTTAATTCATCTCACAGAGTTACAGGTTTCCCCTCAGGAAGCCTTTCACTAAGACTGTTCTTGTGGAATTTGCACAATGATATTTGGAAGCCCATAGAGGGCTATGGTGAAAAAGGAAATATCTTCCGTTAAAAACTGTAAAGATGCTTTCTGCGGAACAGCTTTGTGTTCTGTCAATTCATCTCACAGAGTTACTGCTTTCCCCTCAAGAAGCCTTTCGCTAAGACAGTTCTTGTGGAATTTGCAAACTGATATTTGGAAGCCCGCAGAGGGCTATGGTGAAAATGGAAATATCTTCAGTTAAAAAAACGGAAAGAAGCTTTCTGAGAAACTGCTTTGTGTTCTGTTAATTCATCTCACAGAGTAACTACTTTCCCATCAAGAACCCTTTCGCTAAGACTGTTCTTGTGACTTTTGCAAAGTGATATTTGAAAGCCCATAGAGGGTTATGGGGAAAAGGAAATATCTTCCGTTAAAAACTGGAAAGATGCTTTCTGAGAAACTGCTTTGTTTCCTGTTAATTCATCTCACAGTGTAACTGCTTTCCCCTCAAGAAGCCTTTCGCTAAGAATGTTCTTCTGGAATTTGCAAAGTGTTATTTGGAAGCCCATAGAGGGCTATGGCGAAAAAGGAAATATCTTCCGCTAAAAAGTGGAAAGAAGCTTTCTGAGAAACTGCTCGGTGTTCTATTAATTCATCTCACAGAGTTACTTCTTTCCCAGGAAGAAGCCTTTCGCTATGACTGTTCTTGTGGATTTTGCACAGTGATATTTGGAAGACCACAGAGGGCTATGGTGAAAAAGGAAATATCCACCGTAAAAAACGGAAAAAAAGCTTTATGAGAAACTGCTTTGTGTTTGGTTAATTCTTCTCACAGAGTTACAGCATTCCCTTCAGGAAGCCGTTCGCTAAGTCTGTTTTTGTGGAATTTGCACAGTTATATTTGGAAGCCCATAGAGGGCTATGGTGAAAAAGGAAATATCTTCCGTTAAAACTGGAAAGAAGCATTCTGAGAAAATGCTTTGTGTTTTGTTAATTCATCTCAGAGTGTTACATCTTTCCCTTAAAGAAGCCTTTCGCTAAGTCTGTTTTTGTGGAATTTGCACAGTGATATTTGGAAGCCCATAGAGGACTATGGTGAAAAAGGAAATATCTTCCGTTAAAAACTGGAAAGAAGCTTTCGGAGAAACTGCTTCGTGTTCTGTTAATTCATCTCACAGAGTTACAGCTTTCCCTTCAAGAATCCTTTCGCTAACTGTGTTCTTGTGGAATTTGCAAAGTGATATTTGGAAGCCCATATAGTGCTATGGTGAAAAAGGAATCATCTTCCGTTAAAAACTGGAAAGAATCTTTATGAGAAACTGCTCTGAGTTCTGTTAATTCATCTCACAGAGTTACAGCTTTTCTCTCAAGAAGCCTTTCGCTAAGACTGTTCTTGTGGAATTCACAAAGTGATATTTGGAAGCCCATAGAGGAATATGGTAAAAAAGGATATATCTTCCGTTAAAAACTGAAAAGAAGCTTTCTGAGAAACTGCTTTGTGTTCTGTTAATTCATCTCACAGAGTTACAGCTTTCCTTTCAAGAAGCCTTTCGCTAAGACTGTTCTTGTGGAATTTTCAATGTGATATTTAGAAGCCCACAGAGGGCTATGGTGAAAAAGGAAAATCTTCCCTTAAAAATTGGAAAGAAGCTTTCTGAGAAACTGCTTTGTGTTCGGTTAATTCATCCCACAGTTACTGCTTTCCCCTCAAGAAGCCTTTCACTAAGACTGTTCGTGTGTAATTTGCAAAGTGATATTTGGAAGCCCATAGAGGGTTAAAGGTGAAAAAGGAAATATCTTCCGTTAACAACTGGAAAGAAGCTTTCTGAGAAACTGCTTTGTGTTCTGTTAATTCATCTCACAGAATTACAGCTTTCCCTTCAAGAAGCCTTTCGCTAAGTCTGTTTTTGTGGAATTTGCACAGTGATATTTGGAAGCCCATAGAGGACTATGGTGAAAAAGGAAATATCTTCTGTTAAAATCTGGAAAGACGCTTTCTGAGAAACTCCTTTGTGTTCTGTTATTTCATCTCACAGAGTTACACCTTTCCCCTCAAGTAGCCTTTCGCTAAATCTGTTCTTGTGGAATTTGTAAAGTGATATTTGGAATCCCATAGAGGGATATGGTGAAAAAGGAAATATCTTCCGTTAAAAACTAGAAAGAAGGTTTCAGAGAAACTCCTTTGTGTTCTGTTAATTCATCTCACAGAGGTAAACCTTTCCCCTCAAGAAGCCTATCGCTAAGACTGTTCTTGTGGTATTTGCAAAGTGATATTTGGAAGCCCATAGAGGGCTATGGTGAAAAAAGGAAATATCTTCCTTTAAAAGCTGGAAAGAATCTTTCTGAGAAACTGATTTGTTTTCTGTTAATTCATCTCACAGAGTTACTGCCTTCCCCTCAAGAAGCCTTTCTCTAAGACTGTTACTGTAAAATTTTCAAAGTGATATTTGGAAGCCCATAGAGGGTTTTGGTAAAAAATTATATAACTTCCGGTTAAAACTGTAAAGAAGCTCTCTGAGAAACTGCTTTGTGTTCTGTTAACTCACCTAATGGAGTTACAGCATTCCCTTCAAGAAGCCTTTCCTATGTCTGTTTTTGTGGAATTTGCAAAGTGATATTGGAAGCCCATAGAGGACTATGGTGAAAAAGGAAATATCTTCCGTTAAAAATGGGAAAGAGGCTTTCTGAGAAACTCCTTTGTTTTCCGTTAATTCATCTCACAGAGTTACAGCTTTCCCCTCAAGAAGCCTTTCGCTAAGACTGTTCTATTGGAATTTGCAAGGTGATATTTGGAAGCCCATAGAGGGCTAAGGTGAAAAAGGAAATATCCTAAAATAAAAACTGGAAAGAAGCTTTCTGAGAAATTGCTTTGTGTTCTGTTAATTCATCTCACAGAGTTACTGCGTTCCCCTCAAAAGCCTTTCGCTAAGACTGTTCTTGTGGAATTTAAAAGTGATATTTGGAAGCCTATAGGGTGTTTTGGTGAAAAAGGAAAATCTTCCCGTAAAAACTGGAAAGAAGCTTTCTGAGAAACTGCTTTGTGTTCGGTTAATTCTTCTCACAGTTACTGCTTTCTCCTCAAAGAGCCTTTCGCTAACACTGTTCTTATGCAATTTTCAAAGTGATATTTGGAAGCCCTTAGAGGGTTAAGGTGAAAAAGGAAATATCTACCGTTAAAAAATGTAAGGAAGCTTTCTGAGAAACTTCTTTGTGTTCTCTTTGTTCATCTCAAGTGAAAAAGGAAATATCTTCCGTTAAAAACTGGAAAGAAGCTTTCTGAGAAACTGCTCTCTGTTCTGTTAATTCATCTCACAGAGTTACTAGTTTCCCAGCAAGAAGCCATTCTCTAACACTCTTCTTGAGGATTTTGCAAAGTGATATTTGGAAGCCCATGGAGGGTTAAAGGTGAAATAGGAAATATCTTCCGTTAAAAGCTTGTAAGAAGCTTTCTGAGAAACTGATTTGTGTTCTGTTAATTCATCTCACATAGTTACAGCTTTCCCCTGAGGAATCCTTTCGCGAAGACTGTTCTTGTGGAATTTGCAAAGTGATCTTTGTAAGTCCATAGAGGGCTATGGTGAAAAAGGAAATACCTTCAGTTAAAAACTGGAACGAAGCTTTCTGAGAAACGGTTTTGTGTTCTGTTAATTCATCTCACAGACTTACAGCTTTCCTTCAAGAAGCCTTGCATTAAGTCTGTTTTTGTGGAATTTGCACAGTGATATTTGGAAGCCCATAGAGGACTATGGTGAAAAAGGAAATATCTTCCGTTTAAATCTGGAAAGAAGCTTTCTTAGAAACTCCTTTGTGTTCTGTTATTTCATCTCACAGAGTTACACCTTTCCCCTCAAGAAGCCTATCGCTAAGTCTGTTCTTGTGGAATTTGCAAAGTGATATTTGGAAGCTCATAGAGGGATATGGTGAAAAAGGAAATATCTTCCGTTAAAAACTGGAAAGAAGGTTTAAGAGAAACTCCTTTGTGTTCTGTTAATTCATCTCAGAGAGTTACAGCTTTCCCCTCAAGAAACCTTTCGCTAAGACTGTTCTTGTGGAATTGGCAAAGTGATATTTGGAATCCCATAGAGGGCTATGGTGAAAAAGAAAATATCTCCCGCTAAAAACTGGAAAGAAGCTTTCTGAGAAACTGCTTTGTGTTCTGTTAATTCATCTCTTAGAGTTACAGCTTTCCCTTCAAGAAGCCTTTCGCTAAGTCTGTTCTTGTGGAATTTGCAAAGTGATATTTGGAAGCTTAGAGTGGGCTATGGTGAAAAAGGAAATATCTTCCATTAAAAACTGGAAAGAAGCTTTCTGAGAAACTGCTTAGGGCTCTGTTAATTCATCTCACAGAGTCACTGCTTTCACCTCAAGAAGTCGTTCGCTAAGACTGTTTTTGTTGAATTTTCATAGAGATATTTTCAAGTCCATAGAGGGCTAAGGTGTTGGAAATATCCTAAGATAAAAACTGAAAAGAAGTATTCTGAGAAACTACTTTGTGTTCTGTTAATTCATCTCACAGAGTTACAGCTATCCCCTGAAGAAGCCTTTCGCGAAGACTCTTCTTGTGGAATTCGCAAAGTAATATTTGGAAGCCCATAAAGGGCTATGGTGAAAAAGGAAGTATCTTCCGTTAAAAACTGCTAAGAAGCTTTCTGAGAAACTGCTCTGTGTTCTGTTAATTCTTCTCACAGAGTTGCAGCTTTCCCCTCAAGAAGCCTTTCACTAAGACTGTTCTTGTGGAATTTTCTAAGTGATATTTGGAAGTCCATAGAGGGCTATCGTGAAAAAGGAAATATCTTCCGTTAAAAACTGGAAAGAAGCATTCTGAGAAATTGCTTTGTGTTCTGTTTACTCATCTCACAGAGAGACTGCATTACTCTCAAGAAGCCTTTCGCAAAGACTCTTCTTGTGGAATTTGTAAAATAATATTTGGAAGCCCATAGAGGGTTATGGTGAAAAAGTAAAATCTTCCCTTAAAAACTGGAAAGAAGCTTTCTGAGAAACTGCTTAGTGTTCGGTTAATTCATCTCACAGTTACTGCTTTCCCCTCAAGAAGCCTTTCGCTAAGACTGTTTTTGTGGAATTTGCAAAGTGATATTTGGAAGCCCATAGAGAGTTAAGGTGAAAAAGGAAATGTCTTCCATTAAAAACTTGTAAGAATCTTTCTGAGAAAGTGCTTTGTGTTCTGTTAATTCATCTCACAGAGTTACAGCTTTCCCTTCAAGAAGCCTTTCTCTAAATCTGTTTGTGTGGAATTTGCACAGTGATATTTGGAAGCCCATAGAGGGCTATGGTGGAAAAGGAATTATCCAAAGATAAAAACTGAAAAGAAGCTTTCTGAGAAACTGCTATGTGTTCTGTTAATTCATCTCACAGAATTACAGCTTTCCCCTCAAGAAGCCCTTCGCTAAGACTGTTCTTGTGGAATTTGCAAAGTGATATTTGGAGGCCCATAGAGGGCTATGGTGAAAAAGGAACTATTTTCCGTTAAAAAGTGGAAAGACGCTTTCTGGGAAACTGCTTTGTGTTCTGTTAATTCATCTCACAGAGTTACAGCTTTCCCCTCAAGAAGCCTTTCGCTAAGACTGTTCTTGTGGAATTTACAAATTGATATTTGGAAGCCCATAGAGGGCTATGGTGAAAAAGGAAATATCCTTAGTTACAAACTGAAAAGAAGCTTTCTGAGAAACTGCTTTGTGTTCTGTTAATTGATCTCACAGGGTTACAGCAATCCCCTCAAGAAGCCTTTCGCTAAGACAGTTCTTGTGGAATTTACAAAGAGATATTTGGAAGCCCCTGGAGGGCTATGGTGTTGAAGGAAATAACTACAGGTAAAAACTGCAAAGAAGATTTATGAGAAAGTGCTTTGTGTTCTGTTAGCTCATCTCACACAGTTACAGCTTTTCCCTCTAGAAGCCTTTCGCTAAGACTATTCTTGTGGAAATTGCCAAGTGATATTTGGAAGCCCATAGAGGGCTATGGTGAAAAAGGAAATATCTTCCGTTAAAAACTGGAAAGAAGCTTTCTGAGAAACTGCTTTGTGTTCTGTTAATTCATCTCACAGCGTTACATCTTTCCCTTCAAGAAGCCTTTCGCTAAGGCTGTTCTTGTGGAATTTTCAAAGTAATATTTGGAAACCCTTAGAGGGCTATGGTGGAAAAGGAAATACCTTCCGTTCAAAACTGGAAAGAAGATTTCTGAGAAACTGCTCTGTGTTCTGTTAATTCATTTCACAGAGTTACATCTTTCCCTTCAAGAAGCCTTTCGGTAAGGCTGTCGTTGTGGAATTGGCAAACTGATATTTGGAAGCCCATAGAGGCCTATGTTGAAAAAGGAAATATCTTCCGCTCAAAACTGGAAAGAAGCTTTCTGAGAAAGTGCTTTGTGTTCCGTTAATTCATCTCACAGAGTTACAGCATTCCCCTCAAGAAGCCTTTCACTAAGACTGTTATTGTGGAATTTTCAAAGTGATATTTGGAAGCCCATAGAGGGCTATGGTTAAAAAGGTAATATCTTCCCTTAAAAACTGGAAAGAAGCTTTCCGAGAAATTGCTTTGTGTTCTATTTACTCATCTCACAGAGTTACTGCGTTCCTCTCAAGAAGCCTTTCGCAAAGACTGTTCTTGTGGAATTTGTAAAATAATATTTGGAAGCCCATAGATGGTTAAGGTGAAAAAGGAAATATCTTCCATTAAAAACTGGTAAGAAACATTCTGATTAACTGCTTTGTGCTCTGTTAGTTCATCTCACAGGGTTACAGGTTTCCCCTCAAGAAGGCTTTTGCGAAGACTGTTCTTGTGGAATTTGCAAAGTGAGATTTGGAAGTCCATAGAGGGCTATGGTGAAAAAGGAAATATCTTCCGTTAAAAACTGGAAAGAAGCTTTCTGAGAAACTGCTTAGTTTTCTGTTAATTCATCTCACAGTGTTACAGCTTTCCATTCAAGAAGCCTTTCTCTAAATCTGTTTGTGTGGAATTTGCACAGTGATATTTGGAAGCCCATAGAGGAGTATGGTGAAAAAGGAAATATCTTCCGTTAAAAACTGGAAAGAAGCTTTCTGAGAAACTCCTTTGTGTTCTGTTACTTCATCTCACAGAGTTACTGCTTTCACCTCAAGAAGCCTTTCGCTAAGACTCTTCTTGTGGAATTTGCAAAGTGATATGTGGAAGACCATAGAGGGTTATGGTGAAAAAGGAAATATCTTCTGTTAAAAACTGGAAAGAAGCTTTCTGAGAAAGTGCTTTGTGTTCTGTTAATTCATCTCACAGAGTTACAGCTTTCCCTTCAAGAAGCCTGTCGCTAAGTCTGTTGTTCTGGAATTTGCAAAGTTATATTTGGAAGCCCATAGAGTGTTATGGTGAAAAAGGAAATATCTTTCGTTAAAAACTGGAAAGAAGCTTTATGAGACACTGCTCTGTGTTCTGTTAATTCATCCCACAGAGTTACAGCTTTCCCTTCAAGAATCCTTTCGCTAAGACTCTCCTTGTGGAATTTTCAAATTGATATTTGGAAGCCCATAGAGAGCTATGGCTAAAAAGGAAATATCTTCCGTTAAAAACTGGAAAGAAGCTCAAAGAGATACTGCTCTATGTTTGGTTAATTCATCTCACAGAATTACTGCTTTCCCATCAAGAAGCCTTTCGCTAAGACTGTTCTTGTGGAATTTCCAAAGTGATATTTGAAAGCCCTTAGAGGGCTATGGTGAAAAAGGAAATATCTTCCTTTAAAAACTGGAAAGAAGCTTTCTGAGAAACTGATTTGTATTCTGTTAATTCATCTAACAGAGTTATTGCGTTCCCCACAAGAAGCCTTTCGCTAAGACTGTTCTTGTGGAATTCACAAAGTGATATTTGGAAGCCCTTAGAGGAATATGGTAAAAAAGGATATATCTTCCGTTAAAAACTGAAAAGAAGCTTTCTGAGAAACTGCTTTGTGTTCTGTTAATTCATCTCACAGAGTTACAGCTTTCCTTTCAAGAAGCCTTTCGCTAAGACTGTTCTTGTGGAATTTTCAATGTGATATTTAGAAGCCCACAGAGGGCTATGGTGAAAAAGGAAAATCTTCCCTTAAAAATTGGAAAGAAGCTTTCTGAGAAACTGCTTTGTGTTCGGTTAATTCATCCCACAGTTACTGCTTTCCCCTCAAGAAGCCTTTCACTAAGACTGTTCGTGTGTAATTTGCAAAGTGATATTTGGAAGCCCATAGAGGGTTAAAGGTGAAAAAGGAAATATCTTCCGTTAACAACTGGAAAGAAGCTTTCTGAGAAACTGCTTTGTGTTCTGTTAATTCATCTCACAGAATTACAGCTTTCCCTTCAAGAAGCCTTTCGCTAAGTCTGTTTTTGTGGAATTTGCACAGTGATATTTGGAAGCCCATAGAGGACTATGGTGAAAAAGGAAATATCTTCTGTTAAAATCTGGAAAGACGCTTTCTGAGAAACTCCTTTGTGTTCTGTTATTTCATCTCACAGAGTTACACCTTTCCCCTCAAGTAGCCTTTCGCTAAATCTGTTCTTGTGGAATTTGTAAAGTGATATTTGGAATCCCATAGAGGGATATGGTGAAAAAGGAAATATCTTCCGTTAAAAACTAGAAAGAAGGTTTCAGAGAAACTCCTTTGTGTTCTGTTAATTCATCTCACAGAGGTAAACCTTTCCCCTCAAGAAGCCTATCGCTAAGACTGTTCTTGTGGTATTTGCAAAGTGATATTTGGAAGCCCATAGAGGGCTATGGTGAAAAAAGGAAATATCTTCCTTTAAAAGCTGGAAAGAATCTTTCTGAGAAACTGATTTGTTTTCTGTTAATTCATCTCACAGAGTTACTGCCTTCCCCTCAAGAAGCCTTTCTCTAAGACTGTTACTGTAAAATTTTCAAAGTGATATTTGGAAGCCCATAGAGGGTTTTGGTAAAAAATTATATAACTTCCGGTTAAAACTGTAAAGAAGCTCTCTGAGAAACTGCTTTGTGTTCTGTTAACTCACCTAATGGAGTTACAGCATTCCCTTCAAGAAGCCTTTCCTATGTCTGTTTTTGTGGAATTTGCAAAGTGATATTGGAAGCCCATAGAGGACTATGGTGAAAAAGGAAATATCTTCCGTTAAAAATGGGAAAGAGGCTTTCTGAGAAACTCCTTTGTTTTCCGTTAATTCATCTCACAGAGTTACAGCTTTCCCCTCAAGAAGCCTTTCGCTAAGACTGTTCTATTGGAATTTGCAAGGTGATATTTGGAAGCCCATAGAGGGCTAAGGTGAAAAAGGAAATATCCTAAAATAAAAACTGGAAAGAAGCTTTCTGAGAAATTGCTTTGTGTTCTGTTAATTCATCTCACAGAGTTACTGCGTTCCCCTCAAAAGCCTTTCGCTAAGACTGTTCTTGTGGAATTTAAAAGTGATATTTGGAAGCCTATAGGGTGTTTTGGTGAAAAAGGAAAATCTTCCCGTAAAAACTGGAAAGAAGCTTTCTGAGAAACTGCTTTGTGTTCGGTTAATTCTTCTCACAGTTACTGCTTTCTCCTCAAAGAGCCTTTCGCTAACACTGTTCTTATGCAATTTTCAAAGTGATATTTGGAAGCCCTTAGAGGGTTAAGGTGAAAAAGGAAATATCTACCGTTAAAAAATGTAAGGAAGCTTTCTGAGAAACTTCTTTGTGTTCTCTTTGTTCATCTCAAGTGAAAAAGGAAATATCTTCCGTTAAAAACTGGAAAGAAGCTTTCTGAGAAACTGCTCTCTGTTCTGTTAATTCATCTCACAGAGTTACTAGTTTCCCAGCAAGAAGCCATTCTCTAACACTCTTCTTGAGGATTTTGCAAAGTGATATTTGGAAGCCCATGGAGGGTTAAAGGTGAAATAGGAAATATCTTCCGTTAAAAGCTTGTAAGAAGCTTTCTGAGAAACTGATTTGTGTTCTGTTAATTCATCTCACATAGTTACAGCTTTCCCCTGAGGAATCCTTTCGCGAAGACTGTTCTTGTGGAATTTGCAAAGTGATCTTTGTAAGTCCATAGAGGGCTATGGTGAAAAAGGAAATACCTTCAGTTAAAAACTGGAACGAAGCTTTCTGAGAAACGGTTTTGTGTTCTGTTAATTCATCTCACAGACTTACAGCTTTCCTTCAAGAAGCCTTGCATTAAGTCTGTTTTTGTGGAATTTGCACAGTGATATTTGGAAGCCCATAGAGGACTATGGTGAAAAAGGAAATATCTTCCGTTTAAATCTGGAAAGAAGCTTTCTTAGAAACTCCTTTGTGTTCTGTTATTTCATCTCACAGAGTTACACCTTTCCCCTCAAGAAGCCTATCGCTAAGTCTGTTCTTGTGGAATTTGCAAAGTGATATTTGGAAGCTCATAGAGGGATATGGTGAAAAAGGAAATATCTTCCGTTAAAAACTGGAAAGAAGGTTTAAGAGAAACTCCTTTGTGTTCTGTTAATTCATCTCAGAGAGTTACAGCTTTCCCCTCAAGAAACCTTTCGCTAAGACTGTTCTTGTGGAATTGGCAAAGTGATATTTGGAATCCCATAGAGGGCTATGGTGAAAAAGAAAATATCTCCCGCTAAAAACTGGAAAGAAGCTTTCTGAGAAACTGCTTTGTGTTCTGTTAATTCATCTCTTAGAGTTACAGCTTTCCCTTCAAGAAGCCTTTCGCTAAGTCTGTTCTTGTGGAATTTGCAAAGTGATATTTGGAAGCTTAGAGTGGGCTATGGTGAAAAAGGAAATATCTTCCATTAAAAACTGGAAAGAAGCTTTCTGAGAAACTGCTTAGGGCTCTGTTAATTCATCTCACAGAGTCACTGCTTTCACCTCAAGAAGTCGTTCGCTAAGACTGTTTTTGTTGAATTTTCATAGAGATATTTTCAAGTCCATAGAGGGCTAAGGTGTTGGAAATATCCTAAGATAAAAACTGAAAAGAAGTATTCTGAGAAACTACTTTGTGTTCTGTTAATTCATCTCACAGAGTTACAGCTATCCCCTGAAGAAGCCTTTCGCGAAGACTCTTCTTGTGGAATTCGCAAAGTAATATTTGGAAGCCCATAAAGGGCTATGGTGAAAAAGGAAGTATCTTCCGTTAAAAACTGCTAAGAAGCTTTCTGAGAAACTGCTCTGTGTTCTGTTAATTCTTCTCACAGAGTTGCAGCTTTCCCCTCAAGAAGCCTTTCACTAAGACTGTTCTTGTGGAATTTTCTAAGTGATATTTGGAAGTCCATAGAGGGCTATCGTGAAAAAGGAAATATCTTCCGTTAAAAACTGGAAAGAAGCATTCTGAGAAATTGCTTTGTGTTCTGTTTACTCATCTCACAGAGAGACTGCATTACTCTCAAGAAGCCTTTCGCAAAGACTCTTCTTGTGGAATTTGTAAAATAATATTTGGAAGCCCATAGAGGGTTATGGTGAAAAAGTAAAATCTTCCCTTAAAAACTGGAAAGAAGCTTTCTGAGAAACTGCTTAGTGTTCGGTTAATTCATCTCACAGTTACTGCTTTCCCCTCAAGAAGCCTTTCGCTAAGACTGTTTTTGTGGAATTTGCAAAGTGATATTTGGAAGCCCATAGAGAGTTAAGGTGAAAAAGGAAATGTCTTCCATTAAAAACTTGTAAGAATCTTTCTGAGAAAGTGCTTTGTGTTCTGTTAATTCATCTCACAGAGTTACAGCTTTCCCTTCAAGAAGCCTTTCTCTAAATCTGTTTGTGTGGAATTTGCACAGTGATATTTGGAAGCCCATAGAGGGCTATGGTGGAAAAGGAATTATCCAAAGATAAAAACTGAAAAGAAGCTTTCTGAGAAACTGCTATGTGTTCTGTTAATTCATCTCACAGAATTACAGCTTTCCCCTCAAGAAGCCCTTCGCTAAGACTGTTCTTGTGGAATTTGCAAAGTGATATTTGGAGGCCCATAGAGGGCTATGGTGAAAAAGGAACTATTTTCCGTTAAAAAGTGGAAAGACGCTTTCTGGGAAACTGCTTTGTGTTCTGTTAATTCATCTCACAGAGTTACAGCTTTCCCCTCAAGAAGCCTTTCACTAAGACTGTTCTTGTGGAATTTACAAATTGATATTTGGAAGCCCATAGAGGGCTATGGTGAAAAAGGAAATATCCTTAGTTACAAACTGAAAAGAAGCTTTCTGAGAAACTGCTTTGTGTTCTGTTAATTGATCTCACAGGGTTACAGCAATCCCCTCAAGAAGCCTTTCGCTAAGACAGTTCTTGTGGAATTTACAAAGAGATATTTGGAAGCCCCTGGAGGGCTATGGTGTTGAAGGAAATAACTACAGGTAAAAACTGCAAAGAAGATTTATGAGAAAGTGCTTTGTGTTCTGTTAGCTCATCTCACACAGTTACAGCTTTTCCCTCTAGAAGCCTTTCGCTAAGACTATTCTTGTGGAAATTGCCAAGTGATATTTGGAAGCCCATAGAGGGCTATGGTGAAAAAGGAAATATCTTCCGTTAAAAACTGGAAAGAAGCTTTCTGAGAAACTGCTTTGTGTTCTGTTAATTCATCTCACAGCGTTACATCTTTCCCTTCAAGAAGCCTTTCGCTAAGGCTGTTCTTGTGGAATTTTCAAAGTAATATTTGGAAACCCTTAGAGGGCTATGGTGGAAAAGGAAATACCTTCCGTTCAAAACTGGAAAGAAGATTTCTGAGAAACTGCTCTGTGTTCTGTTAATTCATTTCACAGAGTTACATCTTTCCCTTCAAGAAGCCTTTCGGTAAGGCTGTCGTTGTGGAATTGGCAAACTGATATTTGGAAGCCCATAGAGGCCTATGTTGAAAAAGGAAATATCTTCCGCTCAAAACTGGAAAGAAGCTTTCTGAGAAAGTGCTTTGTGTTCCGTTAATTCATCTCACAGAGTTACAGCATTCCCCTCAAGAAGCCTTTCACTAAGACTGTTATTGTGGAATTTTCAAAGTGATATTTGGAAGCCCATAGAGGGCTATGGTTAAAAAGGTAATATCTTCCCTTAAAAACTGGAAAGAAGCTTTCCGAGAAATTGCTTTGTGTTCTATTTACTCATCTCACAGAGTTACTGCGTTCCTCTCAAGAAGCCTTTCGCAAAGACTGTTCTTGTGGAATTTGTAAAATAATATTTGGAAGCCCATAGATGGTTAAGGTGAAAAAGGAAATATCTTCCATTAAAAACTGGTAAGAAACATTCTGATTAACTGCTTTGTGCTCTGTTAGTTCATCTCACAGGGTTACAGGTTTCCCCTCAAGAAGGCTTTTGCGAAGACTGTTCTTGTGGAATTTGCAAAGTGAGATTTCGAAGCCCATAGAGGGCAATAGTGAAAAAGGAAATATCTTCAGTTAAAAACTGTAAAGAAGCTATCTGAGGAACTGCGTTGTGTTCTGATAATTCATCTCACACAGTTACATCTTTCACCTCAAGAAGCCGTTCGATAAGACTGTTCTTGTGGAATTTGTAAAGTGATATTTGGAAGCCCATAGAGGGCTATGGTGAAAAAGGAAGAAACTTCCGTTAAAAATTGGAAAGAAACTTTCTGAGAAACTGCTTTGTGTTCTGTAAATTGATTTCAACGACTTACAGCTTTCCCCTCAAGAACCCTTTCGCTAAGACTCTTCTTGGGGAATTTGGAAAGTGTTATTTGGAAGCCCATAGAGGGCTATGGTGAAAAAGGAAATATCTTCAGTGAGAAACTGAAAAGAAGCACTCTGAGAAACTGCGTGGTGTTCTGGTAATTCATCTCACAGAGTTACATCTTTCCTCCCAAGAAGCCTTTCGATAAGACTGTTCTTGTGGAATTTGCAAAGTGATAATTGGAAGCCCAAAGCGGGCAATGGTGATAAAGGAAATACCTTCCGTTAAAAATTGGAAAGAAGCTTTCTGAGAAACTTCTTTGTGTTCTGTTAAGTCATCTCACAGAGTTACAGCTTTCCGCTCAAGAATGCTTTCGCTCAAGAATGCTTTCGCTAAGACTGTTCCTCTGGAATATGTAAAGTGTAATTTTGGAGCCCATAGGGGGCTACGGTGAAAAGGAAATATCTTCAGTTTAAAACTGTAAGGAAGCTTTTTGAGAATCTCCTTTGTGTTCTTTAAATTCATCTCACAGAGTAACAGCTTTCCCCTCTAGAAGCCTTTCGTTAAGACTGTTCTTGTGGAATTTGCGAAGTGATATATGGAAGCCCATAGAAGGCTATGGTGAAAAAGGATATATCTTCCCTTAAAACTCTGAAGAGGCATTCTGTGAAACTGCCATGTGTTCTGTTAGTATATCTCACCGAGTTACAGCTTTCCCCTCAAGAAGCCTTTCGCAAAGACTGTTCTTGTGTGATTTTCTAAGTGATATTTGGAAGCCCATAGAGGGTTATGGGGGAAAAGGCAATATTTTCGGTTGAAAACTGCAAAGAAGTTTTCTGAGAAACAGCTCTGTGTTCTGTTAATTCATTTCAGAGAGTTACAGCTTTCCGGTCCAGAAGCCTTTCGTTAAGACTGCTCTTTTGGAATTTGCAAAGTGATATTTGGAAGCCCTTAGAGGGCTATGGTGAAAAAGGAAATATCTTCTGTTAAAAACTGGAAATAAGCATTCTGAGATACTGCCGTGTGTTCTCTTAATACGTCTAACCGAGTTACAGGATTCCCCTCCAGAAGCCTTTCGCTAAGACTGTTCTTGTGGGACTTGCAATGTGATATTTGGAAGCCCTTAGACGGCTATGGTGAAAAAGGAAATATCTTCAGTTAAAAACTGGAAAGAAGCTTTCTGAGAAACTGCTTTGTGTTCTGTTAATTCATCTCACAGAGTTACAGTATTCCCCTCCAGAAGCCTTTAACTAAGACTGTTCTTGTGGAATTTGCAAAATGATATTTGGAAGCCCATAGAGGGCTATGGTGAAAAAGGACATATCTTCCATTAAAAACTGGAAAGAAATTTTTAGAGAAACTGCGTTGTGTTCTATTAATTCATCTCACAGAGTTACAGGATTCTTCTCGAGAAGCCTTTTGGTAAGACTGTTCTTGTAGAATTTGCAAAGTGATATTTGGAAGCCCATAGAGGGCTATGGTGAAAAAGGAAATATCCTAAGATAAAAACTTAAAAGAAGCATTCTGAGAAACTGCTTTGTGTTCTGTTAATTCATCTCACTGAGTAACAGCTTTCCCTTTAAGAAGCCTTTCACTAAGGCTGTTCTTGAGAAATTTGCAAAGTGATATTTGGAAGCCCATAGAGGGCTATGGTGAAAAAGAAAATATCTTCAGTTAAAAACTGAAATGAAGCTGTCTGAGAAACTGCATTGTGTTGTGTTAATTCATCTCACAGAGCTACAGCTTTCCCCTCAAGAAGACTTTTGCTAAGACTGTTCTTGTGGAATTGACAAAGTGTTATTTGGAAGCCCATAGAGGGCTATGGTGAAAAAGGAATATCTTCAGTTAAAAACTGGTAAGAAGCTGTCTGAGAAACTGCTTTGTGTTCTGTTAATTCATCTCACAGACTTACAGATTTCCCCTCAAGAATCCTTTCGCTAAGACTGTTCTTGTGGAATTTGCAAAGTGCTATTTGGAAGCCCATAGAGGGCTAAGGCGAAAAAGGAAATATCTTCCGTTAAAAACGGGAAAGAAGCTTTCTGAGAAACTACTTTGTGTTCTGTTAATTCATCTCGCAGAGTTACAGATTTCCCCTCAGGAAGCCTTTCGCTAAGAGTGTTCTTGTGGAATTCGCAAAGTGATATTTGGAAGCCCATAGAGGTCTATGGAGTAAAAGGAAATATCTTCAGTTAAAAAATGGAAAGAAACTTTCAGAGAAACTGTTTTGTGTTCTGTTAATTCATGTCACAGAGTTACTGCTTTCCCCTCAAGAATCCTTTCGCTAAGACTGTTCTTGTGGAATTTTCAAAGTGATATTTGGAAGCCCATAGAGGGCTATTTTGAAAACGGAAATATCTTAAGTTAAAAACTGGAAAGATGGTGTAAGAGAAACTGCTTTGTTTTCTGTTAATTCATGTCACAGAGTTACAGCTTTCCCCAAAAGAAGCCTTTCGCTATGACTGCTTTGTAGAATTTGCAAAGTGATATTTGTAAGCCCATAGTGGGCTACGGTGAAAAAGGAAATAACTTCCGTTAAAAACGGAAAAGAAGCTTTCTGAGAAACTGCTTTGAGTTCTGTTAATTCATCTCACAGAGTTACAGGTTTCCCCTCAAGAAGCCTTTCACTAAGACTGTGCTTGTGGAATTTGCAAAATGATATTTGGAAGCCCATAGAGGGCTATGGTGAAAAAGGAAATATCCTAAGATAAAAACTTAAAAGAAGCATTCTGAGAAACTGCTTTGTGTTCTGTTAATTCATCTCACTGAGTAACAGCTTTCCCTTCAAGAAGCCTTTCACTAAGGCTGTTCTTGAGAAATTTGCAAAGTGATATTTGGAAGCCCATAGAGGGCTATGGTGAAAAAGAAAATATCCTCAGTTAAAAACTGGAATGAAGCTGTCTGAGAAACTGCATTGTGTTGTGTTAATTCATCTCACAGAGCTACAGCTTTCCCCTCAAGAAGACTTTTGCTAAGACTGTTCTTGTGGAATTGACAGTGTTATTTGGAAGCCCATAGAGGGCTATGGTGAAAAAGGAATATCTTCAGTTAAAAACTGGTAAGAAGCTGTCTGAGAAACTGCTTTGTGTTCTGTTAATTCATCTCACAGACTTACAGCTTTCCCCTCAAGAAGCCTTTCGCTAAGACTGTTTTTGTGGTACTTGCAAAGTGCTATTTGGAAGCCCATAAAGGGCTATGACGAAAAAGGAAATATCTTCCGTTAAAAACGGGAAAGAAGCTTTCTGAGAAACTACTTTGTGTTCTGTTAATTCATCTCGCAGAGATACAGATTTCCCCTCAGGAAGCCTTTCGCTAAGAGTGTTCTTGTGGAATTCGCAAAGTGATATTTGGAAGCCCTTAGAGGGCTATGGAATAAAAGGAAATATCTTCTGTTAAAATATGGAAAGAAACTTTCAGAGAAACTGTTTTGTGTTTTGTTAATTCATCTCACAAAGTTACTGCTTTCCCCTCAAGAAGCATTTCGCTAAGACTGTTCTTGTGGCATTTTCAAAGTGATATTTGGAAGCCCATAGAGGGCTATTTTGAAAAAGGAAATATCTTAAGCTAAAAACTGGAAAGAAGGTGTCAGAGAAACTGCTTTGTTTTCGGTTAATTCATCTCACAGAGTTACATCGTTCCCCTAAAGAAGCCTTTCGCTATGACTGTTTTTGTAGAATTTGCAAAGTGATATTTGTAAGCCCATAGTGGGCTACGGTGAAAAAGGAAATATCTTCCGTTAAAAACGGGAAAGAAGCTTTCTGAGAAACTGCTTTGAGTTCTGTTAATTCATCTCACAGAGTTACAGGTTTCCCCTCAGGAAGCCTTTCACTAAGACTGTTCTTGTGGAATTTGCACAATGATATTTGGAAGCCCATAGAGGGCTATGGTGAAAAAGGAAATATCTTCCGTTAAAAACTGTAAAGATGCTTTCTGCGGAACAGCTTTGTGTTCTGTCAATTCATCTCACAGAGTTACTGCTTTCCCCTCAAGAAGCCTTTCGCTAAGACAGTTCTTGTGGAATTTGCAAACTGATATTTGGAAGCCCGCAGAGGGCTATGGTGAAAATGGAAATATCTTCAGTTAAAAAACGGAAAGAAGCTTTCTGAGAAACTGCTTTGTGTTCTGTTAATTCATCTCACAGAGTAACTACTTTCCCATCAAGAACCCTTTCGCTAAGACTGTTCTTGTGACTTTTGCAAAGTGATATTTGAAAGCCCATAGAGGGTTATGGGGAAAAGGAAATATCTTCCGTTAAAAACTGGAAAGATGCTTTCTGAGAAACTGCTTTGTTTCCTGTTAATTCATCTCACAGTGTAACTGCTTTCCCCTCAAGAAGCCTTTCGCTAAGAATGTTCTTCTGGAATTTGCAAAGTGATATTTGGAAGCCCATAGAGGGCTATGGCGAAAAAGGAAATATCTTCCGCTAAAAAGTGGAAAGAAGCTTTCTGAGAAACTGCTCGGTGTTCTATTAATTCATCTCACAGAGTTACTTCTTTCCCAGGAAGAAGCCTTTCGCTATGACTGTTCTTGTGGATTTTGCACAGTGATATTTGGAAGACCACAGAGGGCTATGGTGAAAAAGGAAATATCCACCGTAAAAAACGGAAAAAAAGCTTTATGAGAAACTGCTTTGTGTTTGGTTAATTCTTCTCACAGAGTTACAGCATTCCCTACAGGAAGCCGTTCGCTAAGTCTGTTTTTGTGGAATTTGCACAGTTATATTTGGAAGCCCATAGAGGGCTATGGTGAAAAAGGAAATATCTTCCGTTAAAACTGGAAAGAAGCATTCTGAGAAACTGCTTTGTGTTTTGTTAATTCATCTCAGAGTGTTACATCTTTCCCTTAAAGAAGCCTTTCGCTAAGTCTGTTTTTGTGGAATTTGCACAGTGATATTTGGAAGCCCATAGAGGACTATGGTGAAAAAGGAAATATCTTCCGTTAAAAACTGGAAAGAAGCTTTCGGAGAAACTGCTTCGTGTTCTGTTAATTCATCTCACAGAGTTACAGCTTTCCCTTCAAGAATCCTTTCGCTAACTGTGTTCTTGTGGAATTTGCAAAGTGATATTTGGAAGCCCATATAGTGCTATGGTGAAAAAGGAATCATCTTCCGTTAAAAACTGGAAAGAATCTTTATGAGAAACTGCTCTGAGTTCTGTTAATTCATCTCACAGAGTTACAGCTTTTCTCTCAAGAAGCCTTTCGCTAAGACTCTTCTTTTGGAATTTGAAAAGTTATATTTGGAAGTCCGTAGAGGGCTACAGTGAAAAAGGAAATACCTTCCGTTAAAAACTGGAAAGAAGCTTTCTGAGAAACTGCTTTGTTTTCTGTTAATTCATCTCACAGTGTTACAGCTTTCCATTCAAGAAGCCTTTCTCTAAATCTGTTTGTGTGGAATTTGCACAGTGATATTTGGAAGCCCATAGAGGAGTATGGTGAAAAAGGAAATATCTTCCGTTAAAAACTGGAAAGAAGCTTTCTGAGAAACTCCTTTGTGTTCTGTTACTTCATCTCACAGAGTTACTGCTTTCAACTCAAGAAGCCTTTCGCTAAGACTCTTCTTGTGGAATTTGCAAAGTGATATGTGGAAGACCATAGAGGGTTATGGTGAAAAAGGAAATATCTTCTGTTAAAAACTGGAAAGAAGCTTTCTGAGAAAGTGCTTTGTGTTCTGTTAATTCATCTCACAGAGTTACAGCTTTCCCTTCAAGAAGCCTGTCGCTAAGTCTGTTGTTCTGGAATTTGCAAAGTTATATTTGGAAGCCCATAGAGTGCTATGGTGAAAAAGGAAATATCTTTCGTTAAAAACTGGAAAGAAGCTTTATGAGACACTGCTCTGTGTTCTGTTAATTCATCCCACAGAGTTACAGCTTTCCCTTCAAGAATCCTTTCGCTAAGACTCTCCTTGTGGAATTTTCAAATTGATATTTGGAAGCCCATAGAGAGCTATGGCTAAAAAGGAAATATCTTCCGTTAAAAACTGGAAAGAAGCTCAAAGAGATACTGCTCTATGTTTGGTTAATTCATCTCACAGAATTACTGCTTTCCCATCAAGAAGCCTTTCGCTAAGACTGTTCTTGTGGAATTTCCAAAGTGATATTTGAAAGCCCTTAGAGGGCTATGGTGAAAAAGGAAATATCTTCCTTTAAAAACTGGAAAGAAGCTTTCTGAGAAACTGATTTGTATTCTGTTAATTCATCTAACAGAGTTATTGCGTTCCCCACAAGAAGCCTTTCGCTAAGACTGTTCTTGTGGAATTCACAAAGTGATATTTGGAAGCCCTTAGAGGAATATGGTAAAAAAGGATATATCTTCCGTTAAAAACTGAAAAGAAGCTTTCTGAGAAACTGCTTTGTGTTCTGTTAATTCATCTCACAGAGTTACAGCTTTCCTTTCAAGAAGCCTTTCGCTAAGACTGTTCTTGTGGAATTTTCAATGTGATATTTAGAAGCCCACAGAGGGCTATGGTGAAAAAGGAAAATCTTCCCTTAAAAATTGGAAAGAAGCTTTCTGAGAAACTGCTTTGTGTTCGGTTAATTCATCCCACAGTTACTGCTTTCCCCTCAAGAAGCCTTTCACTAAGACTGTTCGTGTGTAATTTGCAAAGTGATATTTGGAAGCCCATAGAGGGTTAAAGGTGAAAAAGGAAATATCTTCCGTTAACAACTGGAAAGAAGCTTTCTGAGAAACTGCTTTGTGTTCTGTTAATTCATCTCACAGAATTACAGCTTTCCCTTCAAGAAGCCTTTCGCTAAGTCTGTTTTTGTGGAATTTGCACAGTGATATTTGGAAGCCCATAGAGGACTATGGTGAAAAAGGAAATATCTTCTGTTAAAATCTGGAAAGACGCTTTCTGAGAAACTCCTTTGTGTTCTGTTATTTCATCTCACAGAGTTACACCTTTCCCCTCAAGTAGCCTTTCGCTAAATCTGTTCTTGTGGAATTTGTAAAGTGATATTTGGAATCCCATAGAGGGATATGGTGAAAAAGGAAATATCTTCCGTTAAAAACTAGAAAGAAGGTTTCAGAGAAACTCCTTTGTGTTCTGTTAATTCATCTCACAGAGGTAAACCTTTCCCCTCAAGAAGCCTATCGCTAAGACTGTTCTTGTGGTATTTGCAAAGTGATATTTGGAAGCCCATAGAGGGCTATGGTGAAAAAAGGAAATATCTTCCTTTAAAAGCTGGAAAGAATCTTTCTGAGAAACTGATTTGTTTTCTGTTAATTCATCTCACAGAGTTACTGCCTTCCCCTCAAGAAGCCTTTCTCTAAGACTGTTACTGTAAAATTTTCAAAGTGATATTTGGAAGCCCATAGAGGGTTTTGGTAAAAAATTATATAACTTCCGGTTAAAACTGTAAAGAAGCTCTCTGAGAAACTGCTTTGTGTTCTGTTAACTCACCTAATGGAGTTACAGCATTCCCTTCAAGAAGCCTTTCCTATGTCTGTTTTTGTGGAATTTGCAAAGTGATATTGGAAGCCCATAGAGGACTATGGTGAAAAAGGAAATATCTTCCGTTAAAAATGGGAAAGAGGCTTTCTGAGAAACTCCTTTTTTTTCCGTTAATTCATCTCACAGAGTTACAGCTTTCCCCTCAAGAAGCCTTTCGCTAAGACTGTTCTATTGGAATTTGCAAGGTGATATTTGGAAGCCCATAGAGGGCTAAGGTGAAAAAGGAAATATCCTAAAATAAAAACTGGAAAGAAGCTTTCTGAGAAATTGCTTTGTGTTCTGTTAATTCATCTCACAGAGTTACTGCGTTCCCCTCAAAAGCCTTTCGCTAAGACTGTTCTTGTGGAATTTAAAAGTGATATTTGGAAGCCTATAGGGTGTTTTGGTGAAAAAGGAAAATCTTCCCGTAAAAACTGGAAAGAAGCTTTCTGAGAAACTGCTTTGTGTTCGGTTAATTCTTCTCACAGTTACTGCTTTCTCCTCAAAGAGCCTTTCGCTAACACTGTTCTTATGCAATTTTCAAAGTGATATTTGGAAGCCCTTAGAGGGTTAAGGTGAAAAAGGAAATATCTACCGTTAAAAAATGTAAGGAAGCTTTCTGAGAAACTTCTTTGTGTTCTCTTTGTTCATCTCAAGTGAAAAAGGAAATATCTTCCGTTAAAAACTGGAAAGAAGCTTTCTGAGAAACTGCTCTCTGTTCTGTTAATTCATCTCACAGAGTTACTAGTTTCCCAGCAAGAAGCCATTCTCTAACACTCTTCTTGAGGATTTTGCAAAGTGATATTTGGAAGCCCATGGAGGGTTAAAGGTGAAATAGGAAATATCTTCCGTTAAAAGCTTGTAAGAAGCTTTCTGAGAAACTGATTTGTGTTCTGTTAATTCATCTCACATAGTTACAGCTTTCCCCTGAGGAATCCTTTCGCGAAGACTGTTCTTGTGGAATTTGCAAAGTGATCTTTGTAAGTCCATAGAGGGCTATGGTGAAAAAGGAAATACCTTCAGTTAAAAACTGGAACGAAGCTTTCTGAGAAACGGTTTTGTGTTCTGTTAATTCATCTCACAGACTTACAGCTTTCCTTCAAGAAGCCTTGCATTAAGTCTGTTTTTGTGGAATTTGCACAGTGATATTTGGAAGCCCATAGAGGACTATGGTGAAAAAGGAAATATCTTCCGTTTAAATCTGGAAAGAAGCTTTCTTAGAAACTCCTTTGTGTTCTGTTATTTCATCTCACAGAGTTACACCTTTCCCCTCAAGAAGCCTATCGCTAAGTCTGTTCTTGTGGAATTTGCAAAGTGATATTTGGAAGCTCATAGAGGGATATGGTGAAAAAGGAAATATCTTCCGTTAAAAACTGGAAAGAAGGTTTAAGAGAAACTCCTTTGTGTTCTGTTAATTCATCTCAGAGAGTTACAGCTTTCCCCTCAAGAAACCTTTCGCTAAGACTGTTCTTGTGGAATTGGCAAAGTGATATTTGGAATCCCATAGAGGGCTATGGTGAAAAAGAAAATATCTCCCGCTAAAAACTGGAAAGAAGCTTTCTGAGAAACTGCTTTGTGTTCTGTTAATTCATCTCTTAGAGTTACAGCTTTCCCTTCACGAAGCCTTTCGCTAAGTCTGTTCTTGTGGAATTTGCAAAGTGATATTTGGAAGCTTAGAGTGGGCTATGGTGAAAAAGGAAATATCTTCCATTAAAAACTGGAAAGAAGCTTTCTGAGAAACTGCTTAGGGCTCTGTTAATTCATCTCACAGAGTCACTGCTTTCACCTCAAGAAGTCGTTCGCTAAGACTGTTTTTGTTGAATTTTCATAGAGATATTTTCAAGTCCATAGAGGGCTAAGGTGTTGGAAATATCCTAAGATAAAAACTGAAAAGAAGTATTCTGAGAAACTACTTTGTGTTCTGTTAATTCATCTCACAGAGTTACAGCTATCCCCTGAAGAAGCCTTTCGCGAAGACTCTTCTTGTGGAATTCGCAAAGTAATATTTGGAAGCCCATAAAGGGCTATGGTGAAAAAGGAAGTATCTTCCGTTAAAAACTGCTAAGAAGCTTTCTGAGAAACTGCTCTGTGTTCTGTTAATTCTTCTCACAGAGTTGCAGCTTTCCCCTCAAGAAGCCTTTCACTAAGACTGTTCTTGTGGAATTTTCTAAGTGATATTTGGAAGTCCATAGAGGGCTATCGTGAAAAAGGAAATATCTTCCGTTAAAAACTGGAAAGAAGCATTCTGAGAAATTGCTTTGTGTTCTGTTTACTCATCTCACAGAGAGACTGCATTACTCTCAAGAAGCCTTTCGCAAAGACTCTTCTTGTGGAATTTGTAAAATAATATTTGGAAGCCCATAGAGGGTTATGGTGAAAAAGTAAAATCTTCCCTTAAAAACTGGAAAGAAGCTTTCTGAGAAACTGCTTAGTGTTCGGTTAATTCATCTCACAGTTACTGCTTTCCCCTCAAGAAGCCTTTCGCTAAGACTGTTTTTGTGGAATTTGCAAAGTGATATTTGGAAGCCCATAGAGAGTTAAGGTGAAAAAGGAAATGTCTTCCATTAAAAACTTGTAAGAATCTTTCTGAGAAAGTGCTTTGTGTTCTGTTAATTCATCTCACAGAGTTACAGCTTTCCCTTCAAGAAGCCTTTCTCTAAATCTGTTTGTGTGGAATTTGCACAGTGATATTTGGAAGCCCATAGAGGGCTATGGTGGAAAAGGAATTATCCAAAGATAAAAACTGAAAAGAAGCTTTCTGAGAAACTGCTATGTGTTCTGTTAATTCATCTCACAGAATTACAGCTTTCCCCTCAAGAAGCCCTTCGCTAAGACTGTTCTTGTGGAATTTGCAAAGTGATATTTGGAGGCCCATAGAGGGCTATGGTGAAAAAGGAACTATTTTCCGTTAAAAAGTGGAAAGACGCTTTCTGGGAAACTGCTTTGTGTTCTGTTAATTCATCTCACAGAGTTACAGCTTTCCCCTCAAGAAGCCTTTCGCTAAGACTGTTCTTGTGGAATTTACAAATTGATATTTGGAAGCCCATAGAGGGCTATGGTGAAAAAGGAAATATCCTTAGTTACAAACTGAAAAGAAGCTTTCTGAGAAACTGCTTTGTGTTCTGTTAATTGATCTCACAGGGTTACAGCAATCCCCTCAAGAAGCCTTTCGCTAAGACAGTTCTTGTGGAATTTACAAAGAGATATTTGGAAGCCCCTGGAGGGCTATGGTGTTGAAGGAAATAACTACAGGTAAAAACTGCAAAGAAGATTTATGAGAAAGTGCTTTGTGTTCTGTTAGCTCATCTCACACAGTTACAGCTTTTCCCTCTAGAAGCCTTTCGCTAAGACTATTCTTGTGGAAATTGCCAAGTGATATTTGGAAGCCCATAGAGGGCTATGGTGAAAAAGGAAATATCTTCCGTTAAAAACTGGAAAGAAGCTTTCTGAGAAACTGCTTTGTGTTCTGTTAATTCATCTCACAGCGTTACATCTTTCCCTTCAAGAAGCCTTTCGCTAAGGCTGTTCTTGTGGAATTTTCAAAGTAATATTTGGAAACCCTTAGAGGGCTATGGTGGAAAAGGAAATACCTTCCGTTCAAAACTGGAAAGAAGATTTCTGAGAAACTGCTCTGTGTTCTGTTAATTCATTTCACAGAGTTACATCTTTCCCTTCAAGAAGCCTTTCGGTAAGGCTGTCGTTGTGGAATTGGCAAACTGATATTTGGAAGCCCATAGAGGCCTATGTTGAAAAAGGAAATATCTTCCGCTCAAAACTGGAAAGAAGCTTTCTGAGAAAGTGCTTTGTGTTCCGTTAATTCATCTCACAGGGTTACAGCATTCCCCTCAAGAAGCCTTTCGCTAACTGTGTTCTTGTGGAATTTTCAAAGTGATATTTGGAAGCCCATATAGTGCTATGGTGAAAAACGAAATATCTTCCGTTAAAAACTGGAAAGAATCTTTATGAGAAACTGCTCTGTGTTCTGTTAATTCATCTCACAGAGTTACAGCTTTCCCCTCAAGAAGTCTTTCGCTAAGACTGTTCTTGTGGAATTTGCAAAGTGATATTTGGAAGTCCTTAGAGGGCTATGGTGAAAAAGTAAATATCTTCCGTTAAAAACTGGAAAGAAGCTTTCTGAGAACGTGCTTTGTGTTCTGTTAATTCATCTTACAGATTTACTGCGTTCCCCTCAAGAATCCTTTCACTAAGACTGTTCTTGTGGAATTTGCAAAGTGATATTTGGAAGCACATAGAGGGATATAGTGAAAAAGGAAAAATCTTCAGTTAAAAACTGGAAAGAAGCTTTCTGAGGAACTGCTTTGTTTTCTGTTAATTTATCTCACAATTACTGCTTTTCCCTCAAGAAGCCTTTCGCTAAGACACTTATTGTGGAATTTGCAAAGTGATATTTCGAAGCCCATAAAGGGTTAAGGTGAAAAAGGAAATATCTTCCGGTAAAAACTGGTAAGAATCTGTCTGAGAAACTGCTTTGTGTTCTGTTAATTCATCTCACAGAGTTACAGCTTTCCCCTCAAGAGGCCTTTCGTGAAGACTGTTCTTGTGGAATTTGCAAAGTTATATTTGGAAGTCCGTAGACGGCTACGGTGAAAAAGGAAATATCTTCCGTTAAAAACTGGAAAGAAGCTTTCTGAGAAACTGCTTTGTTTTCTGTTAATTCATCTCACAGATTTACAGCTTTCCATTCAAGAAGCCTTTCTCTAAATCTGTTTGTGTGGAATTTGCACAGTGATATTTGGAAGCCCATAGAGGACTATGGTGAAAAAGGAAATATCTTCCGTTAAAAACCGGAAAGAAGCTTTCTGAGAAACTCCTTTGTGTTCTGTTAATTCATCTCACAGAGTTACTGCTTTCCCCTCAAGAAGCCTTTCGCTAAGACTGTTCTTGTGGATTTTCCAAAGTGATATTTGAAAGCCCTTAGAGGGCTATGGTGAAAAAGGAAATATCTTCCTTTAAAAACTGGAAGGAAGCTTTCTGAGAAACTGATTTGTATTCTGTTAATTCATCTAACAGAGTTACTGCGTTCCCCACAAGAAGCCTTTCGCTAAGACTGTTCTTGTGGAATTTGCAAAGTGATATTTGGAAGCCCATAGAGGGATACGGTTAAAAAAAAAAAGGATATATCTTCCGTTAAACACTGAAAAGAAGCTTTCTGAGAACCTGCTTTGTGTTCTGTTAATTCATCTCACAGAGTTACAGCTTTCTTTTCAAGAAGACTTTCGCTAAGACTGTTCTTGGGGAATTTTCAATGTGATATGTAGAAGCCCACAGAGGGCTATGGTGAAAAAGGAAAATCTTCCCTTAAAAATTGGAAAGAAGCTTTCTGAGAAACTGCTTTGTGTTCGGTTAATTCATCCCACAGTTATGGCTTTCCCCTCAAGAAGACTTTCACTAAGACTGTTCTTGTGTAATTTGCAAAGTCATATTTGGAAGCCCATAGATGGTTAAAGGTGAAAAAGGAAAAATCTTCCGTTAACAACTGGAAAGAAGTTTTCTGAGAAACTGCTTTATGATCTGTTAATTCATCTCACAGAATTACAGCTTTCCCTTCAAGAATCCTTTGGCTAAGTCTGTTCTTGTGGAATTTGCACAGTGATATTTGGAATCCCATAGAGGGATATGGTGAAAAAGGAAATATCTTCCGTTAAAATCTGGAAAGAAGCATTCTGAGAAACTCCTTTGTGTTCTGTTAATTCATCTCACAGAGTTACACCTTTCCCCTCAAGAAGCCTTTCGCTAAGACTTTTCTTGTGGAATTGGCAAAGTGATATTTGGAATCCCATAGAGGGCTATGGTGAAAAAGAAAATGTCTCCCGTTAAAAACTGGAAAGAAGCTTTCTGAGAAACTGCTTTGTGTTCTGTTAATTCATCTCATAGAGTTACAGCTTTCCCTTCAAGAAGCCTTTTGCTAAGTCTGTTCTTGTGGAATTTGCAAAGTGATATTTGGAAGCCCATAGGGGGCTATGGTGAAAAAGGAAATATCTTCCATTAAAAACTGGAAAGAAGCTTTCTGAGAAACTGCTTAGTGTTCTGTTAATTCATCTCACAGAGTCACTGCTTTCACCTCAAGAAACCTTTCGCTAAGACTGTTCTTGTGGCATTTTCAAAGTGATATTTTCAAGCCCATAGAGGGCTAAGGTGAAAAAGGAAATATCCTAAGATAGAAACTGAAAAGAAGCATTCTGAGAAACTACTTTGTGTTCTTTAATTCATCTCACAGAGTTACAGCTATCCCCTGAAGAAGCCTTTCGGGAAGACTCTTCTTGTGGAATTTGCAAAGTGATATTTGGAAGCCCATAGAGGGCTATGGTGAAAAAGGAATATCTTCCGTTAAAAACTGCAAAGAAGCTTTCTGTGAAACTGCTCTGTGTTCTGTTAATTCATCTCACAGAGTTACAGCATTTACCTCAAGAAGCCTTTCACTAAGACTGTTCTTGTGGAATTTTCAAAGTGATATTTGGAAGCCCAGAGAGGGCTATGGTTAAAAAGGTAATATCTTCCTTTAAAAACTGGAAAGAAGCTTTCTGAGAAATTGCTTTGTGTTCTATTTACTCATCTCACAGAGTTACTGCGTTCCTCTCAAGAAACCTTTCGCAAAGACTGTTCTTGTGGAATTTGTAAAATAATATTTGGAAGCCCATAGAGTGTTAAGGTGAAAAACGAAATACCTTCCATTAAAAACTGGTAAGAAACATTGTGATTAACTGCTTTGTGTTCTGTTAATTCATCTCACAGGGTTACAGCCTTCCCCTCAAGAAGACTTTTGCGAAGTCTGTTCTTCTGGAATTTGTAAAGTGATATTTGGAAGTCCATAGAGGGGATGGCGAAAAAGGAAATATCTTCCGTTAAAAAGTGGATAGAAGCTTTGTGAGAAACTGCTTTGTGTTCTGTTAATTCACCTCACAGAGTTACAGGTTTTCCTTCAAGAAGCGTTTCGCTAAATCGATTTTTGTGGAATTCCCGCAGTGTTATTTGGAAGCCCATAGAGACTATGGTGAAAAAGGAAATATCTTCCGTTAAAAACTGGAAAGAAGCTTTCTGAGAAACTACTTTGTGTTCTGTTAATACATCTCACAGAGCTACTGCATTCCCCTCAAGAAGCCTTTCGCGAAGATTCTTCTTGTGGAATTTGCAAAGTGATATTTGGAAGCCCATAAAGGGCTATGGTGAAAAAGGAAGTATCTTCCGTTAAAAACTGCTAAGAAGTTTTCTGAGAAACTGCTCTGTGTTCTGTTAGTTCTTCTCACAGAGTTACAGCTTTCCCCTCAGGAAGCCTTTCACTAAGACGGTTCTTGTGGAATTTTCAAAGTGATATTTGGAAGTCCATAGAGGGCTATGGTGAAAAAGGAAATATCTTCCGTTAAAAACTGGAAAGAAGCATTCTGAGAAATTGCTTTGTGTTCTGTTTACTCATCTCACAGAGAGACTGCATTACTCTCAAGAAGCCTTTTGCAAAGACTCTTCTTGTGGAACTTGTAAAATAATATTTGGAAGCCCATAGAGGGTTATGGTGAAAAAGTAAAATCTTCCCTTAAAAACTGGAAAGAAGCTTTCTGAGAAACTGCTTAGTGTTCGGTTAATTCATCTCACAGTTACTGCTTTCCCCTCAAGAAGCCTTTCGCTAAGACTGTTTTTGTGGAATTTGCAAAGTGATATTTGGAAGCCCATAGAGAGTTAAGGTGAAAAAGGAAATGTCTTCCATTAAAAACTTGTAAGAAGCTTTCTGAGAAACTGCTTTGTGTTCTGTTAATTCATCTCACAGGGTTACAGCTTTCCCCTCAAGAAGACTTTCGCGAAGACAGTTCTTGTGGAATTTGCAAAGTGATATTTGGAAGTCCATAGAGGGCTACGGTTAAAAAGGAAATATCTTCCGTTAAAAACTGGAAAGAAGCTTTCTGAGAAACTGCTTTGTTTTCTGTTAATTCATCTCACAGATTACAGCCTTTCATTCAAGAAGCCTTTCTCTAAATCTGTTTGTGTGGAATTTGCACAGTGATATTTGGAAGCCCATAGAGGACTATGGTGAAAAAGGAATTATCTTCCGTTAAAAACTGGAAAGAAGTTTTCTTAGAAACTCCTTTGTGTTCTGTTATTTCATCTCACAGAGTTACTGCCTTCCCCTCAAGAAGCCTTTCGCTAAGACTGTTCTTGTGGAATTTCCAAAGTGATATTTGAAAGCCCTTAGAGGGCTATGGTGAAAAAGGAAATATCTTCCTTTAAAAACTGGAAAGAAGCCTTCTGAGAAACTGATTTGTATTCTGTTAATTCATCTAACAGAGTTACTGCGTTCCCCACAAGAAGCCTTTCGCTAAGACTGTTCTTGTGGAATTTGCAAAGTGATATTTGGAAGCCCATAGAAGAATATGTTTAAAAAAAGGATATATCTTCCGTTAAAAACTGAAAAGAAGCTTTCTGAGAAACTGCTTTCTGTTCTGATAATTCATCTCACAGAGTTACAGCTTTCCTTTCAAGAAGCATTTCGCTAAGACTGTTCTTGTGGAATTTTCAATGTGATATTTAGAAGCCCACAGAGGGCTATGGTGAAAAAGGAAAATCTTCCCTTAAAAATTGGAAAGAAGCTTTCTGAGAAACTGCTTTGTGTTCAGTTAATTCATCCCACAGTTACGGCTTTCCCCTCAGGAAGGCTTTCACTAAGACTGTTCTTGTGTAATTTGCAAAGTGATATTTGGAAGCCCATAGAGGGTTCAAGGTGAAAAAGGAAAAATCTTCCGTTAACAACTGGAAAGAAGCTTTCTGAGAAACTGCTTTGTGATCTGTTATTTCATCTCACAGAATTACAGCTTTCCCTTCAAGAAGCCTTTCGCTAAGTCTGTTTTTGTGGAATTCGCACAGTGATATTTGGAAGCCCATAGAGGACTATGGTGAAAAAGTAAATATCTTCCGTTAAAATCTGGAAAGAAGCTTTCTGAGAAGCTCCTTTGTGTTCTGTTATTTCATCTCACAGAGTTACACCTTTCCCCTCAAGTAGCCTTTCGCTAAGTTTGTTCTTGTGGAATTTGTAAAGTGATATTTGGAATCCCATAGAGGGATATGGTGAAAAAGGAAATATCTTCCATTAAAAACTAGAAAGAAGGTTTCAGAGAAACTCCTTTGTGTTCTGTTAATTCATCTCACAGAGTTAAACCTTTCCCCTCAAGAAGCCTTTCGCTAAGACTTTTCTTGTGGAATTGGCAAAGTGATATTTGGAATCCCATAGAGGGCTATGGTGAAAAAGAAAATGTCTCCCGTTAAAAACTGGAAAGAAGCTTTCTGAGAAACTGCTTTTTGTTCTGTTAATTCATCTCATAGAGTTACAGGTTTCCCTTCAAGAAGCCTTTTGCTAAGTCTGTTCTTGTGGAATTTGCGAAGTGATATTTGGAAGCCCATAGTGGGCTATGGTGAAAAAGGAAATATCTTCCATTAAAAACTGGAAAGAAGCTTTCTGAGAAACTGCTTAGTGTTCTGTTAATTCATCTCTCAGAGTCACTGCTTTCACCTCAAGAAACCTTTCGCTAAGGCTGTTCTTGTGGAATTTTCAAAGTGATATTTTCAAGCCCATAGAGGGCTAAGGTGAAAAAAGAAATATCCTAAGATAAAAACTGAAAAGAAGCATTCTGAGAAACTACTTTGTGTTCTTTAATTCATCTCACAGAGTTACAGCTTTCCCCTCAAGAAGACTTTTGCGAAGTCTGTTCTTGTGGAATTTGTAAAGTGATATTTGGAAGTCCATAGAGGGCTAAGGCGAAAAAGGAAATATCTTCCGTTAAAAAGTGGATAGAAGCTTTGTGAGAAACTACTTTGTGTTCTGTTAATTCACCTCACAGAGTTACAGGTTTTTCTTCAAGAAGCGTTTCGCTAAATCGATTTTTGTGGAATTTGCGCAGTGTTATTTGGAAGCCCATAGAGACTATGGTGAAAAAGGAAATATCTTCCGTTAAAAACTGGAAAGAAGCTTTCTGGGAAACTGCTTTGAGTTCTGTTAATTCATCTCACAGAGTTACAGCTTTCCCCTCAAGAAGCCTTTCGCTAAGACTGTTCTTGTGGAATTTACAAATTGATATTTGGAAGCCCATAGAGGGCTATGGTGAAAAAGGAAATATCCTTAGTTACAAACTGAAAAGAAGCTTTCTGAGAAACGGCTTTGTGTTCTGTTAATTGATCTCACAGGGTTACAGCATTCCCCTCAAGAAGCCTTTCACTAAGACTGTTCTTGTGGAATTTTCAAAGTGATATTTGGAAGACCATAGAGGGCTATGGTTAAAAAGGTAATATCTTCTCTTAAAAACTGGAAAGAAGCTTTCCGAGAAATTGCTTTGTGTTCTATTTACTCATCTCACAGATTTACTGCGTTCCTCTCAAGAATCCTTTCGCAAAGACTGTTCTTGTGGAATTTGTAAAATAATATTTGGAAGCCCATAGATGGTTAAGGTGAAAAAGGAAATATCTTCCACTAAAACTGGTAAGAAACTTTCTGATTAACTGCTTTGTGCTCTGTTAGTTCATCTCACAGGGTTACAGCTTTCCCCTCAAGAAGGCTTTTGCGAAGACTGTTCTTGTGGAATTTGCAAAGTGATATTTGGAAGTCCATAGAGGGCTATGGTGAAAAAGGAAATATCCTAAGGTAAAAACTGAAAAGTAGGTTTCTGAGAAAATGTTTTGTGTTCTGTTAATTCACCTCACAGAGTTACAGGTTTTTTTTCAAGAAGCGTTTCGCTAAATCGATTTTTGTGGCATTTGCGCAGTGTTATTTGGAAGCCCATAGAGACTATGGTGAAAAAGGAAATATCTTCCGTTAAAAACTGGAAAGAAGCTTTCTGAGAAACTCCTTTGTGTTCTGTTAATTCATCTCACAGTGTTACAGCTTTCCCCTCAAGAAGCCTTTCGCGAAGACTGTTCTTGTGGAATATGCAAAGTAATATTTGGAAGCCCATAGAGGGCTATGGTGAAAAAGGAAATCTCTTCCGTTAAAAACTGGGAAAAAGCTTTCTGAGAAACGGCTTTGTGTTCTGTCAATTCATCTCACAGAGTTACTGCTTTCCCCTCAAGAAGTCTTTCGCTATGACTGTTCTGTTGCAAATTTCCTAGTGATATTTTTAAGCCCTTAGTGGGCTATGGTGAAAAAGGAAATATCTTCAGGTAAAAAGGGGAAAGAAGCTTTCTGAGAAACTGCTTTGTGTTCTGTTAATTCATCTCACAGATTACAGTTTTCCCCTCAAGAAGCCTTTCGCTAAGGCTGTTCTTGTGGTATTTGCAAAGTGATATTTCATAGCCCTTAGAGGACTATGGTGAAAAAGGAAATCTCTTCCGTTAAAAACTGGAAAGAAGATTTCTGAGTAACGGCTTGTTGTTCTCTTAATTCATCTCACAGAGTTACAGTTTTCCCCTCAAAAAGCCGTTCGCTAAGACTCTTCTTGTGGAATTTACAAAGTGATATTTGGAAGCCCTTAGAGGGCTACGGTGAAAAAGAAAATAACGGAAGATAAAAACTGGAAAGAAGCTTTCTGAGAAACTGCTTTGTGTTCTGCAAATTCATCTCACAGAGTTATAGCTTTCCCCTCAAGAAGCCTTTCGCTAAGACTGTTCTTGTGGAATATGCAAAGTCATATTTGATAGCCCATAGAGGGCAATGGTGAAAAAGTAAGTATATTCAGTTAAAAACTGGAAAGAAGCTTTCTGTGAAACTGCTTTGTGTTCAGTTAATTCATCTCACAGATTTACAGCTTTCCCCTGTGGAAGCCTTTTGCTAAGAGTGTTCTTGTGGAATTTAAAAAGTGATATTTGGAAGCCCATAGAGAGCAGTGGTGAAAAAGGAAATATCCTAAGATAAAAACTGAAAAGAAGCTTTTTGAGAAACTCCTTTGTGTTCCGTTAATTCATCTCACAGAGTTACAGCTTTCCCCTCAAGTCTCCTTACGCTAAGACTGTTTCTGTGGGATTTGAAAAGTGATATTTGGACGCCCCTAGAGGGCTACGGTGAAAAAGGAAATATCTTCAGTTAAAAATTGGAAAGAAGCTTTTTGAGAAACTGCATTGTGTTTTGTTAATTCATCTCACAGAGTTACAGCTTTCCCCTCAAGAAGCCTTTCGCTAAGACTGTTCTTGTGGAATTTGCAAAGTGATATTTGGAAGCCCATAGAGGGCTATGGTGAGAAAAGAAATATCTTCCGTTAAAAACTGGATGGAAGCTTTCTGAGAAACGGCTTTGTGTTCTCTTATTTCATCTCACAGAGTTACAGCTTTCCCCTCAAGAAACCTTTTGCTAAGACTGTTCTTGTGGAATTTTCTAAGTGATATTTCGAAGCCCATAGAGGTCTATGTTGAAAAAGGAAGTCTCTTCTTTAAAAACTGGAAAGAAGCTTTCTGAGAAACGGCTTTGTGTTCTGTTAATTCCTCTAACAGACTTACAGCTTTCGCCTCAAGAAGCCTTTCGCTAAGACTATTCTTGTGGAATTTGCAAGGTGATATTTGGAAGCCCATAGAGGGCTACGGTTAAAAAGGAAATATCTTCAGTTAAGAACTGGAAGGAAACTTTTTGAGAAACTGCTTTGTGTTCTGTTAATTCATCTCACAGAATTACAGCTTTCCCCTGAAGAAGCCTTTTGCTAAGACTGTTCTTGTGGAATTTGCAAAGTGATATTTGGAACCCCATGGAAGGCTATGGTGAAAAAGGAAATATCCTATGATAAAAACTAAAAAGAAGCCTTTTGAGAAACTGCTTTGTGATCTGTTAATTCACCTCGCAGAGTTACAGCTTTCCCCTCAAGAAGCCTTTTGCTAAGACTGTTCTTGTATAATTTGCAAAGTATTATTTGGAAGCCCATAGAGGGCTACGGTGAATAAGGAAATATCCTAAGATAAAATCTGAAAAGAAGCTTTCTAAGAAACGGCTTTGTGTTCTGTTAATTCATCTCACAGAGTTACAGCTTTCCCCACAAGAAGCCTTTCGCCAAGACTGTTCTTGTGAAATTTGCAAAGTGATAATTGGAAGCCCATAGAGGGCTACGGTGAAAAGGAAATATCTTCCGTTAAAAACGGGAAAGAAGCTTTCTGAGAAACTGCTTTGTGTTCTGTCAATTCATCTCACAGAATTACAGCTGTCCCCTCAAGAAGCCTTTCGCTACGACTGTTCTTGTGGAGTTTGCAAAGTGATATTTGAAGCCCATAGAGTGCTATGGTGAAAAAGAAAATATCTTCCGTTAAAAACTGGAAAGAAGCTTTCTGAGACACTGCATTGTGTTCTGCTAATTCATCTCACAGAGTTACAGCTTTCCCCTCAAGAAGCCTTTTGATAAGAGTGTTTTTGTGGAATTTGCAAAGGGATATTTGGAAGCCCATGGAGGGCTATGGTGAAAAAGGGAATATCTTCCGTGAAAAACTGTAAAGAAGCATTCTGAGAAACTGCTTTGTGTTCTGTTAATTCATCTCACAGAGTTATAGCTTTCCCCTCAAGAAGCCTTTCGCTAACAATGTTCTTGTGGAATTTGGAAAGGGATATTTGGAAGCCCATAGAGGTCTATGGTGAAAAAGGAAATATCCTCAGTTAAAGCCTGGAAAGAAGCTTTCTGAAAAACTGCGTTGTGTTCTGATCATTCATCTCACAGAGCTACAGCTTTCACGTCAAGAAGCCTTACGCTTCGACTGTTCCTGTGGAATTTTCAAAGTGATATTTGGAAGCCCTTAGAGGGCTATGGTGAAAAAGGAAATATCTTCCGTTAAAAACTGGAAAGGAGCCTTCTGAGTAACTGCTTTGTGTTCTTTTAATTCATCTCACAGAGTTACATCTTGCCCCTCAAAAAGCCTTTTGCTAAGACTGTTCTATTGGAAGTTGCAAAGTGAGATTTCGAAGTCCATAGAGGGCTATAGTGAAAAAGGAAATATCTTCAGTGAAAAACTGGAAAGAAGCTTTCTGAGAAACTGCGTTGTGTTCCGTTAATTCATCTCACACAGTTACATCTTTCACCTCAAGAAGCCGTTCGATAAGACTGTTCTTGTGGAATTTGTAAAGTGATATTTGGAAGCCCATAGAGGGCTATGGTGAAAATGGAAGAAACTTCCGTTAGAAATTGGAAAGAAACTTTCTGAGAAACTGCTTTGTGTTCTGTTAATTGATCTCACCGACTTACAGCTTTCCCCTCAAGAAGCCTTTCGCTAAGACTCTTCTTGGGTAATTTGGAAAGTGATATTTGGAAGTCCATAGAGGGCTATGGTGAAAATGGAAATATCTTCAGGAAAAACTGAAAAGAAGCACTCTGAGAAACTGCGTGGTGTTCTGGTAATTCATCTCACAGAGTTAGGAAATACCTTCCGTTAAAAATTGGAAAGAAGCTTTCTGAGAAACTTCTTTGTGTTCTGTTAAGTCATCTCACAGAGTTACAGCTTTCCCCTCAACAAACCTTTCGCTAAGACTGTTTTTGTGGACTAAGACTCTTCCTCTGGAATATGCAAAGTGTAATTTTGGAGCCCATAGGGGGCTACGGTGAAAAAGGAAATATCTTCCGTTAAAAGTCTGAAGAAGCATTCTGCGAAACTGCCGTGTGTTTTGTTAGTATATCTCACCGAGTTACAGCTTTCCCCTCAAGAAGCCTTTCGCAAAGACTGTTCTTGTGTGATTTCTCAGTGATATTTGGAAGCCCATAGAGGGTTATGGGGAAAAAGGAAATATTTTCGGTTGAAAACTGCAAAGAAGCTTTCTGAGAAACAGCTCTGTGTTCTGTTAATTCATTTCAGAGAGTTACAGCTTTCCGCTCCAGAAGCCTTTCGCTAAGCCTGCTCTTTTGGAATTTGCAAAGTGATATTTGGAAGCTCTTAGAGGGCTATGGTGAAATAGGAAATATCTTCCGTTAAAAACTGGAAAGAAGCATTCTGAGATACTGCCGTGTGTTCTGTTAATACGTCTAACCGAGTTACAGCATTCCCCTCAAGATGCCTTTCGCTAAGACGGTTCTTGTGGGATTTGCAATGTGATATTTGGAAGCCCATAGAGGGCTATGGTGAAAAAGGAAATATCTTCAGTTAAAAACTGGAAAGAAGCTTTCTGAGAAACTGCTTTGTGTTCTGTAAATTCATCTCACAGAGTTACAGTGTTCCCCTCCAGAAGCTTTTCACTAAGACTGTTCTTGTGGAATTTCCAAAATGATATTTGAAACCCATAGAGGGCTATGGTGAAAAAGGACATATCTTCCATTAAAAACTGGAAAGAAATTTTTTGAGAAACTGCTTTGTGTTCTGTTAATTCATCTCACAGAGCTACAGCATTCTTCTCGAGAAGCCTTTCGGTAAGACTGTTCTTGTGGAATTTGCAAAGTGATATTTGGAAGCCCATAGAGGGCTATGGTGAAAAAGGAAATATCTTCAGTTAAAAACTGGAAAGAAGATTTCTGAGAAACTGCTTTGTGTTCTGTTAATTCATGTCACAGAGTTAAAACTTTCCCCTCCAAAAGCCTTTCGCTAAGACTGTTCTTGTGGAATTTGCAAAACGATGTTTGGAAGCCCAAAGAGAGCTATGGTGAAAAAGAAAATAGTCTAAGATAAAAACTGAAAAGAAGCTTTCTGAGGAACTGCTTTGTGTTCTCTTAACTCGTATCCCAGAGTTACAAATTTTCCCTCAAGAAGCCATTCGCTAAGACTGTTTTTGTGCAATTTGCAAAGTGATATTTGGAAGCCCATAGAGGGCTATGGTGAGAAAAGAAATATCTTCCGTTAAAAACTGGATGGAAGCTTTCTGAGAAACGGCTTTGTGTTCTCTTATTTCATCTCACAGAGTTACAGCTTTCCCCTCAAGAAACCTTTTGCTAAGACTGTTCTTGTGGAATTTTCTAAGTGATATTTCGAAGCCCATAGAGGTCTATGTTGAAAAAGGAAGTCTCTTCTTTAAAAACTGGAAAGAAGCTTTCTGAGAAACGGCTTTGTGTTCTGTTAATTCCTCTAACAGACTTACAGCTTTCGCCTCAAGAAGCCTTTCGCTAAGACTATTCTTGTGGAATTTGCAAGGTGATATTTGGAAGCCCATAGAGGGCTACGGTTAAAAAGGAAATATCTTCAGTTAAGAACTGGAAGGAAACTTTTTGAGAAACTGCTTTGTGTTCTGTTAATTCATCTCACAGAATTACAGCTTTCCCCTGAAGAAGCCTTTTGCTAAGACTGTTCTTGTGGAATTTGCAAAGTGATATTTGGAACCCCATGGAAGGCTATGGTGAAAAAGGAAATATCCTATGATAAAAACTAAAAAGAAGCCTTTTGAGAAACTGCTTTGTAATCTGTTAATTCACCTCGCAGAGTTACAGCTTTCCCCTCAAGAAGCCTTTTGCTAAGACTGTTCTTGTATAATTTGCAAAGTATTATTTGGAAGCCCATAGAGGGCTACGGTGAATAAGGAAATATCCTAAGATAAAATCTGAAAAGAAGCTTTCTAAGAAACGGCTTTGTGTTCTGTTAATTCATCTCACAGAGTTACAGCTTTCCCCACAAGAAGCCTTTCGCCAAGACTGTTCTTGTGAAATTTGCAAAGTGATAATTGGAAGCCCATAGAGGGCTACGGTGAAAAGGAAATATCTTCCGTTAAAAACGGGAAAGAAGCTTTCTGAGAAACTGCTTTGTGTTCTGTCAATTCATCTCACAGAATTACAGCTGTCCCCTCAAGAAGCCTTTCGCTACGACTGTTCTTGTGGAGTTTGCAAAGTGATATTTGAAGCCCATAGAGTGCTATGGTGAAAAAGAAAATATCTTCCGTTAAAAACTGGAAAGAAGCTTTCTGAGACACTGCATTGTGTTCTGCTAATTCATCTCACAGAGTTACAGCTTTCCCCTCAAGAAGCCTTTTGATAAGAGTGTTTTTGTGGAATTTGCAAAGGGATATTTGGAAGCCCATGGAGGGCTATGGTGAAAAAGGGAATATCTTCCGTGAAAAACTGTAAAGAAGCATTCTGAGAAACTGCTTTGTGTTCTGTTAATTCATCTCACAGAGTTATAGCTTTCCCCTCAAGAAGCCTTTCGCTAACAATGTTCTTGTGGAATTTGGAAAGGGATATTTGGAAGCCCATAGAGGTCTATGGTGAAAAAGGAAATATCCTCAGTTAAAGCCTGGAAAGAAGCTTTCTGAAAAACTGCGTTGTGTTCTGATCATTCATCTCACAGAGCTACAGCTTTCACGTCAAGAAGCCTTACGCTTCGACTGTTCCTGTGGAATTTTCAAAGTGATATTTGGAAGCCCTTAGAGGGCTATGGTGAAAAAGGAAATATCTTCCGTTAAAAACTGGAAAGGAGCCTTCTGAGTAACTGCTTTGTGTTCTTTTAATTCATCTCACAGAGTTACATCTTGCCCCTCAAAAAGCCTTTTGCTAAGACTGTTCTATTGGAAGTTGCAAAGTGAGATTTCGAAGTCCATAGAGGGCTATAGTGAAAAAGGAAATATCTTCAGTGAAAAACTGGAAAGAAGCTTTCTGAGAAACTGCGTTGTGTTCCGTTAATTCATCTCACACAGTTACATCTTTCACCTCAAGAAGCCGTTCGATAAGACTGTTCTTGTGGAATTTGTAAAGTGATATTTGGAAGCCCATAGAGGGCTATGGTGAAAATGGAAGAAACTTCCGTTAGAAATTGGAAAGAAACTTTCTGAGAAACTGCTTTGTGTTCTGTTAATTGATCTCACCGACTTACAGCTTTCCCCTCAAGAAGCCTTTCGCTAAGACTCTTCTTGGGTAATTTGGAAAGTGATATTTGGAAGTCCATAGAGGGCTATGGTGAAAATGGAAATATCTTCAGGAAAAACTGAAAAGAAGCACTCTGAGAAACTGCATGGTGTTCTGGTAATTCATCTCACAGAGTTAGGAAATACCTTCCGTTAAAAATTGGAAAGAAGCTTTCTGAGAAACTTCTTTGTGTTCTGTTAAGTCATCTCACAGAGTTACAGCTTTCCCCTCAACAAACCTTTCGCTAAGACTGTTTTTGTGGACTAAGACTCTTCCTCTGGAATATGCAAAGTGTAATTTTGGAGCCCATAGGGGGCTACGGTGAAAAAGGAAATATCTTCCGTTAAAAGTCTGAAGAAGCATTCTGCGAAACTGCCGTGTGTTTTGTTAGTATATCTCACCGAGTTACAGCTTTCCCCTCAAGAAGCCTTTCGCAAAGACTGTTCTTGTGTGATTTCTCAGTGATATTTGGAAGCCCATAGAGGGTTATGGGGAAAAAGGAAATATTTTCGGTTGAAAACTGCAAAGAAGCTTTCTGAGAAACAGCTCTGTGTTCTGTTAATTCATTTCAGAGAGTTACAGCTTTCCGCTCCAGAAGCCTTTCGCTAAGCCTGCTCTTTTGGAATTTGCAAAGTGATATTTGGAAGCTCTTAGAGGGCTATGGTGAAATAGGAAATATCTTCCGTTAAAAACTGGAAAGAAGCATTCTGAGATACTGCCGTGTGTTCTGTTAATACGTCTAACCGAGTTACAGCATTCCCCTCAAGATGCCTTTCGCTAAGACGGTTCTTGTGGGATTTGCAATGTGATATTTGGAAGCCCATAGAGGGCTATGGTGAAAAAGGAAATATCTTCAGTTAAAAACTGGAAAGAAGCTTTCTGAGAAACTGCTTTGTGTTCTGTAAATTCATCTCACAGAGTTACAGTGTTCCCCTCCAGAAGCTTTTCACTAAGACTGTTCTTGTGGAATTTCCAAGATGATATTTGAAACCCATAGAGGGCTATGGTGAAAAAGGACATATCTTCCATTAAAAACTGGAAAGAAATTTTTTGAGAAACTGCTTTGTGTTCTGTTAATTCATCTCACAGAGCTACAGCATTCTTCTCGAGAAGCCTTTCGGTAAGACTGTTCTTGTGGAATTTGCAAAGTGATATTTGGAAGCCCATAGAGGGCTATGGTGAAAAAGGAAATATCTTCAGTTAAAAACTGGAAAGAAGATTTCTGAGAAACTGCTTTGTGTTCTGTTAATTCATGTCACAGAGTTAAAACTTTCCCCTCCAAAAGCCTTTCGCTAAGACTGTTCTTGTGGAATTTGCAAAACGATGTTTGGAAGCCCAAAGAGAGCTATGGTGAAAAAGAAAATAGTCTAAGATAAAAACTGAAAAGAAGCTTTCTGAGGAACTGCTTTGTGTTCTCTTAACTCGTATCCCAGAGTTACAAATTTTCCCTCAAGAAGCCATTCGCTAAGACTGTTTTTGTGCAATTTGCAAAATGATATTTGGAAGCCCATAGAGGGCCATGATGAAAAAGGAAATATGTTCAGTTAAAAACTGGAAAGAAACTTTCTGAGAAACTGCTTTGTGTTCTGGTAATTCATCTCACAGGGTTACAGCTTTCTTCTCAAGAAGCTTTTCGGTAAGTCTGTTTTGTGGAATTTGCAAAGTGATATTTGGAAGCCCATAGTGGGCTATGGAGAAAAAGGAAATATCTTCCGTTAAAAACTGGAAAGAAGATTTCTAAGACACGGCTTTGTGTTCTGTTAATTTATCTAACAGAGTTACAGCATTCCCCTACAGAAGTCATTCGCTAAGATTGTTTTTGTGGAATTTGCAAAGTGATATTTGGAAGCCCCTAGAGGGCTTCGGTGAAAAAGGAAATATCTTCAGTTAAAAACTGGAAAGAAGATTTCTGAGAAACAGCTTTGTGTTCTGATAATTCATCTCACAGAATTGCAGCTTTCCCTTCAAGAAGAATTTCGATAAGACTGGTCTTGTGGCGTTTGCAATCTGATATTTGGAAGGCCATAGAGGGCTATGTTGAAAAAGGAAATTTCTTCACTTAAAAACTGGAAAGAAGGTTTCTGGGAAACTGCTTTGTGTTCTGTTATTTCAACTCACAGCGTTACAGGTTACCTCTCAAGAAGACTTTCGATAAGACTGTTCTTGTGGAATTTGCAAAGTGGTATTTGGAAGCCCATAGAGGGTTATGGTGAAAAAGGAAATATCTTTCGTTAAAAACTGAAAAGAAGCTTTCTGAGAAACTGCTATGTGTTCTGTTAATTCATCTCAGCGAGTTACAACTTTCCCCTCAAGAAGCCTTCAGCTAAGGCTCCTCTTGTGTAATTTGCAAAATGATATTTGGAAGCCCATAGAGGGTAATGGTGAAATTGGAAATATCCTAAGATAAAAACCGAAAAGAAGCTTTCTGAGAATCTGCTTTGTGTTCTGTTAGTTCATCTCACAGAGTTACAGCTTTCCTCTCAAGAAGACGTTCATGAAGGCTGTTCTTGTGTAATTTGCAAAGAGATATTTGGAAAACCATAGAGGGCAATGTTGAAAAAGGAAATATCTTCCGTTAAAAACTGGAAAGAAGCATTCTGAGAAACTGCCATGTGTTCTGTTAATACATCACACCGAGTTACAGCTTTCCCCTCAAGAAATTTTTCGCTAGGACTGTGCTTGTGGAATTTGCAAAGTGATATTTGGAAGCCCAGAGAGGGCTACGGTGAAAAAGGAAATATATTCCGTTAACTACTGGAAAGAAGATTTCTGAGAAACTACTTTGTGTTCTGTTAATTCATCTCACAGGGTTACAGCTTTCCCCTCAAGAAGCCTTTCGCTAAGACTTTTCTTGTGAAATTTGCAAAGTGATATTTGGAAGCCCATAAAGGGCTATGCTGAAAAAGGAAATAGCTTCAGTGTAAAACTGGAAAGAAGGTTTCTGAGAAACTGATGTGTGTTCTGTTAATTCATCTCACAGAGTTACATATTTTCCCACAAGAAGCTTTACTCAAAGACTGTTCTTGTGGAATTTGCAAAGTGATATTTGGAAGCCCATAAAAGTCTACGGTGAAAAAGGAAATATCATCCGTTAAAAACTGGAAAGAAGACTTCTGAGATACTGCTTTGTGTTCTGTTAATTCATCTCAGAGAGATACAGCTTTCCCCTCAAGAAGTCTTTCACTAAGACTGTTCTTGTGGAATTTTCAAAGTGATATTTGGAAGTCTATAGGGGGCTATGGTGAAAAAGGACATATCTTCCATTAAAAACTGGAAAGAAATTTTTTGAGAAACTGCTTTGTGTTCTGTTAATTCATCTCACATAGTTACAGCATTCTTCTCGAGAAGCCTTTCGGTAAGACTGTTCTTGTGGAATTTGCAAAGTGATATTTGGAAGCCCATAGAGGGCTATGGTGAAAAAGGAAATATGTTCAGTTAAAAACTGGAAAGCAGATTTCTGAGAAACTGCTTTGTGTTCTGTTAATTCATCTCACAGAGTTAAAACTTTCTCCTCCAAAAGCCCTTCGCAAAGACTGTTCTTGTGGAATTTGCAAAACGATGTTTGGAAGCCCAAAGAGAGCTATGGTGAAAAAGAAAATATCCTAAGATAAAAACTGAAAAGAAGCTTTCTGAGGAACTGCTTTGTGTTCTCTTAATTCGTATCCCAGAGTTACAATTTTTCCTCAAGAAGCCATTCGTTAAGACTGTTTTTGTGCAATTTGCAAAGTGATATGTGGAAGCCCATAGAGGGCCATGATGAAAAAAGGAAATATCTTCAGTTAAAAACTGGAAAGAAACTTTCTGAGAAACTGCTTTGTGTTCTGGTAATTCATCTCACAGGGTTACAGCTTTCTTCTCAAGAAGCTTTTCGGTAAGTCTGTTTTGTGGAATTGGCAAAGTGATATTTGGAAGCCCATAGTGGGCTATGGAGAAAAAGGAAATATCTTCCGTTAAAAAATGTAAAGAGGCCGGGCGCGGTGGCTCAAGCCTGTAATCCCAGCACTTAGGGAGGCCGAGACGGGCGGATCACGAGGTCAGGAGATCGAGACCATCCTGGCTAACACGGTGAAACCCCGTCTCTACTAAAAATACAAAAAAACTAGCCGGGCGTGGTGCGGGCACCTGTGGTCCCAACTACTCCGGAGGCTGAGGCAGGAGAATGGCGTGAACCCGGGAGGCGGAGCTTGCAGGGAGCTGAGGTCCGGCCACTGCACTCCAGCCCGGGCTACAGAGCAAGACTCCGTCTCAAAAATAAATAAATAAATAAAAATAAAAATAAATAAATAAATAATGGAAAGAAGATTTCTAAGACACGGCTTTGTGTTCTGTTAATTTATCTAACAGAGTTACAGCATTCCCCTACAGAAGTCATTCGCTAAGATTGTTTTTGTGGAATTTGCAAAGTGATATTTGGAAGCCCCTAGAGGGCTATGGTGAAAAAGGAAATATCTTCAGTTAAAAACTGGAAAGAAGATTTCTGAGAAACTGCTTTGTGTTCTGATAATTCATCTCACAGAATTACAGCTTTCCCTTCAAGAAGAATTTCGATAAGACTGGTCTTGTGGGATTTGCAAAGTGATAATTGGAAGGCCGTGGAGGGCTATGTTGAAAAAGGAAATTTCTTCACTTAAAAACTGGAAAGAAGGTTTCTGGGAAACTGCTTTGTGTTCTGTTAATTCATCTCACAGAGTTACAGCTTACCTCTCAAGAAGACTTTCGCTACGACTGTTCTTGTGGAATTTGCAAAGTGATATTTTGAAGCCCATAGCCGGCTATGGTGAAAAAGGAAATATCTTCAGTGAAAAACTAGAAAGAAGCTTTCAGACACACTGCTTTGTGTTCTGTTAATACATCTCTCAGTCGTACAGCTTTCTCCTCAAGAAGCCTTACGCTAAGACTGTTTTTGTGGAATTTCCAAAGTGATATTTGGAAGCCCATAGAGGTATATGGTGTAAAGGAAATATCTTCAGATAAAAACTGGAAAGAAGCTTTCTGAGAAATTACTTTGTGTTCTGCTAATTCATCTCACAGAATTACGGCTTTCCCCTCAAGAAAACATTCGCTAAAGCTGTTTTTGTGGAATTTGGAAAAAGATATTTGGAAAACCATAGAGATCTATGGTTAGAAAGAAATTATCCTAAGATAAAAACTGAAAACAAAATTTCTGAGAAACTGCTTTGTGTTCTCTGAATTCATCTCACAGACTTACAGCTTTCCCCTGAAGAAACCGTTCCCTAAGACTGTTCTTGTGGATTTTGCAAAGTGATATTTGGAAGCCCATAGAGTGCTATGGGGAAAAAGGAAATATCTTCAGTTAAAAAGTGGAAAGAATGTTTCTGAGAAACTGCTTTGTGTTCTGTTAATCCATCACACAGAGTTACAGCATTCCCCTCAAGAAGTCGTTCACTAAGACTGTTCTTGTGAAATTTGCAAAGTGATATTTGGAAGTGCTTAGAGAACTATGGTGAAAAACGAAATATCGTAAGATAAAAAACTGAAAAGAAGCTTTCTGAGAGACTGCTTTGTGTTTTGTTAATTCATCTCAGAGAGTTACAGCTTTCCGAACAAAAAGCCGTTCACTAAGACTGATCTTGTGTTATTTTCAAATTGATATTTGGAAACCCATAGAGGGCTATGGTGAAAAGGGAAATATCTTCAGTTAAAAACTGGAAAGAAGCTTTCTGAGAAACGGTTTCGTGTTCTTTTAGTTCATCTCACAGAGATACAGCTTTCCCCTCAAGAAGACTTTCACCAAGACTGTTCTTGTGGAATTTGCAAAGTGGTCTTTGGAAGTCCAAAGATCGCTATGGTGAAAAAGGATATAGCTTCAGTTAAAAAGTGAAAAGAGGCTTTCTGAGGAACTGCTTTGTGATATGTGATTTCCTGTCACTGAGATACAGCTGTATTTCGTAGAACTGTTGGCTAGCCTTATTTCTGTGGAATCTGAGAAATGTTACTTCGGATCTCTTTGAAGGCTATAGGTCCAAAGGAAATATCCGACGCTAAATGTGTGAAAGAAGCTTTCTGAGAAACTTCTTAGTGATCTGTGAATTGATCTAACAGAGCTACAGTTTCCCCTCAAGAAGCCTTTCGCTAAGACTGTTCTCGTGGAATTTGCAAAGTGATATTTGGAAAACAATAGAGGGCTATGGTGAAAAAGGAAATATCCTAAGATAAAAACTGAAAAGAAGGTTTTTGAGAAACTGCTTTGCGTTCAGTTAATTCATCTCACAGAGTTATAGCTTTCCCCTCAAGAAGCCGTTCATTAAGACTGTTGTTGTGAAATTTGCAAAATGATATTTGGAAGCTCATAGAGGGCTATGGTGAAAATGGAAATATCTTCACTTAAAAACTGGAAAGAAGCTTTCTGAGAAACCTGTTCTGTTAATTCATCTCACAGAGTTACAGCTTTCCCCTCAAGAAGCCTTTCGCTAAGACTGTTCTTGTGGAATTTGCAAAGTGATATTTGGAAGCCCGTAGAGGGCTATGGTGAAAAAGGAAATATGTTCAGTTAAAAGCTGGAAAGAAGCTTTCTGAGAAACTGCTTTGTGTTCTGTAAATTCATCTCACAGTGTTACAGCTTTTCCCTAAAGAAGCCGTTCGCTAAGACTGTTCTTGTGGAATTTGCTAAGTGATATTTGGAAGCCCATAGTGGGCTACGGAGAAAAAGGAATATCTTCAGTTAAAAACTGGAAAGACGCTTTCTGAGAAACTGCTTTGTGTTCTGTTAATTCATCTCACAGAGGTACAGCTTTCCCCTCCAGATGCCTTCCGCTAAGACTGTTCTTGTGGAATTTGCAAAGTGATATTTGGAAGCCCATAGTGGGCTATGGTGAAAAAGGATATATCTTCTGTTAAAAACTGAAAAAAAGATTTCAGAGGAACTGCTTTGTGATATGTGACTTCCACTCACTGAGCTACAGCTGTACTTCGTAGAGCTGTTTGCTAACCTTATTTCTGTGTAATATGAGAACTGTTATTTCGTATCCCTTTGAAGACTATAAGATTAAAGAAAATATCCACTGCTAAATGTGAGAAAGAAGCTTTCTGAGAAACTTATTTGTGATCTGTGAATTCATCTCTCCGAGTTTCAGCTTTCCCCTCAAGAAGGCTTTCGGTAAGACTGTTCTTGGGGACTTTACAAAGTGATATTTGGAAGCCCATAGGGGGCTACGGTGAAAAGGAAATATCTTCAGATAAAAACAGGAAAGAAGCTTTTTGAGAAACTGCTTTGTGTTCTGTTAATTCATCTCACAGACATACAGCTTGTCCCTCAAGAAGCCATTCACGAAGACTGTTCTTGCGGAATTTGCAAAATGATATTTCGCAGCCCAAAGAGGGCAAAGGGTGAAAAAGAAAATATCTTCAGTTAAAAAACGGAAACAAGCTTTCTGAAAAACGGCTGTGTGTTCTGTTAACTCATCTCACAGATTTACTCCTTTCCCGCAAGAAGTGGTTCCCTAAGACTGTTCTTGTGGAATTTGCAAAGTGATATTTGGAAATACACAGAGGGCTAGAGTTAAAAGGAGATATCTACAGTTAAAAACTGGAAAGAAGCTTTCTGAGAAATTGCTTTGTGTTCTGTTAATTCATCTCACAGAGTTACTGCGTTCCTCTCAAGAAGCCTTTCGCTAAGACTCTTCTTGTGGAATTTGTAAAGTGATATTTGGAAGCCCATAGAGGGTTATGGTAAAAAAGTAAAATCTTCCCTTAAAAACTGGAAAGAAGCGTTCTGAGAAACTATTTTGTATTCGGTTAATTCATCTCACAGTTACTGCTTTCCCCTCAAGAAGCCTTTCGCTAAGACTCTTCTTGTGGAATTGGCAAAGTGATATTTGGAAGCCCCTAGAGGTCTATGGTGAAAAAGGAAATATCTTCCGTTAAAAACTGTAAAGAAGCTTTCTGAGAAACTGCTCTGTGTTCTGTTAATTCATCTCACAGAGTCACTGCTTTCACCTCAAGAAGCCTTTTGCTAAGACTGTTATTTTGGAAATTTCATAGTGTTATATTCAAGCCCATAGAGGGCTAAGTTGAAAAAGGAAATATCCTAAGATAAAAACTGAAAAGAATCATTCTTAGAAACTACTTTGTGTTCTGTTAATTCATCTCACAGAGTTACAACTTTCCCCTGAAGAAGACTTTCGCGAAGACTCTTTTGTGGAATTTGCAAAGTGATATTTGGAAGCCCATAGAGGGCTACGGTGAAAAAGGAAATATCTTACGATAAAAACTGGAAAGAAGCTTTCTGAGAAACTGCTCTGTGTTCTGTTAATTCATCTCACAGAGTTACTGCTTTCCCAGGAAGAAGCCATTTTCTAAGATTCTTCTTGTGGATTTTGCAAAGTGATATTGGAAGCCCATAGAGCGCTATGGTGAAAAAGGAAATATCTTCCGTTAAAAACTGGAAAGAAGCTTTCTGAGAAACTGCTTTGTGTTTTGCTAATTCATCTCACAGAGTTACAGCTTTACCCTCAAGAAGCCTTTCGCGAAGACTGTTCTTGTGGAATTTCCAAAGTGATATTTGGAAGCCCATAGAGGGCTATGGTGAAAAAGGAAATAACTTCCGTTAAAAACGGGAAAGAAGCTTTCCGAGAAATTGCTATGTGTTCTGTTAATTCATCTCACAGAGTTACAGCTTTCCCCTCAAGAAGCCTTTCGCTCAGGCTGTTCTTGTTTAATTTGCAAAGTGATATTTGGAGCCCAAAGAGGGACATGGTGAAAAAGAAAATATCTTCTGTTAAAAACTGGAAGTAAGCTTTCTGAAAAATTGCTTTGTGTTCTGTTAATTCATCTCACAGAGTTACAGCTTTCCCCTCAAGAAGCCTTTCGCTAAAACTGTTCTTGTGGAATTTGCAAAGTGATATTTGGAAGCCCATAGAGGGCTATGGTGAAAAAGGAAATATCTTCCGTTAAAAACTGGAAAATAGCTTTCTGAGATATAGCTTTGTGTTGTGTTAATTCATCTCTCAGATTTACAGCTTTCCACTCATGAAGCCTTTGCTAAGACTGTTCTTGTGGAATTTGCAAAGTGATATTTGGAAGCCCTTAGAGGTCTATTTTGAAAAAGGAAATATCTTCAGTTAAAAACTGGAAAGAAGTTTTCTGACAAACTGCCTTGTGTTCTGTTAATTCATCTCACAGAGTTACAGCTTTCCCCTAAAAAGCGTTTCTCAAGGAGCCTTTCGCTAAGACTGTTCTTGTGGAATTTGCCAAGTGATATTTTGAAGCCCATAGACGGCTATGGTGAAAAAGGAAATATCTTCAGTGAAAAACTAGAAAGAAGCTTTCAGACACACTGCTTCGTGTTCTGTAAATACATCTCTGAGTCGTACAGCTTTCTCCTCAAGAAGCCTTACGCTAAGACTGTTTTTGTGGAATTTCCAAAGTGATATTTGGAAGCCCTTAGAGATCTACGGTGAAAAAGGAAATATCCTAAGATGAAAACCGAAAAGAAGCTTTCTGAGATACTGCTTTGTGTCCCATTAGTTCATCTCACGGAGTTACAGCTTTCCCCTCAAGTAGCCATTCTCTAAGACTATTCTTGTGGAATTTGCAAAGAGATATTTGGGTACCCATAGAGGGCTATGGTGAAAAAGGAAATATCTTCTGTTAAGAACTGTAAATAAGGTTTCTGAGAAACTGCTTTTCGTGTTCTGTTAGTTCATCTCACAGAGTTTCAGTTTTCCCCTCAAGAAGCCTTTCGCTGACACTCTTGTTGTGGAATTTGCAAAGTGATATTTGGAAGCCCATAGAGGGCTATGGTGAAAAAGGAAATATCCTAAGATAAAAACTGAAAAGAAGCTTTCTGAGAAACTGCTTAGTGTTTTGTTAATTCATCTCACAGAGTTACAGCTTTCCGCTCAAGAAGCCTTTCGCTAAGAGTGTTCTTGTGGTATTTGCAAAGTGATAATTGAAGTCCATAGAGGGCTATGGTTAAAAAGGAAATCTCTTCCGTTAAAATCTGGAGAGAAGCTTTCTGAGAAACTGCTTTTCGTTCTGTTAATTCATCCCACAGAGTAACAGCTTTCCCCTGAAGAAGCCTTTCGCCATGACTGTTCTTGTGAAATATGCAAAGTGTTATTTGGAAGCCCATACAGGGCTATGGTGAAAAAGGAAATCTCTTCAGTTAAAAACTGGAAAGAAGCTTTCTGAGAAATGGCTTTGTGTTCTGTTAATTCATCCCACAGAGTTACAGATTTCCCCTCAAGAATCCTTTCGCTAAGACTGTTCTGGTGGAATATGCAAAGTGATATTTGGAAGCCCATAGAAGGCTACGGTGAAAAAGGTAATGTCTTCCGTTAAAAACTGGAAAGAAGCTTTCTGAGAAACAGCTTTGTGTTCTCTTAATTCATCTCACAGAGTTACAGCTTTCCGCGCAAGAAGCCTTTCGCTAAGACTGTTCTTGTGGAATTTGCAAAGTGATATTTGGAAGCCCATAGAGTGCTAGGGAGAAAAAGAAAATCTCTTCTGTTAAAAGGGGAAAGAAGCTTTCTGTGAAACTGCTTTGTGTTCTGTTAATTCATCTCAGAGAGTTACAGCTTTCCCCTCAAGAAGCCTTTGGCTAAGACAGTTCTTGTGGAATATGCAAAGTGATATTTGGAAGCCCATAGAGGGTTACGGTCAAAAAGAAAATATCTTCAGTTAAAAACTGGAAAGAAGCTTTCTGAGAAACTGCTTTGTGTTCTGTTAATTCATCTCACAGAGTTATAGCTTTCCTCTCAAGAACCCTTTCGCTAAGACTCTTCTTGTGGAATTTTCAAAGTAATATTTGGAATTCCATAGAGGGCTACAGTGAAAAAGAAAATATCTTCAGTTAAAAACAGGAAAGGAGCTTTCTGAGAAACTGCTTTGTATTCTGTTAATTCATCTCACAGAGTTACAGCTTTCCCCTCAAGAGGCCTTTCGCTAAGACTGTTCTTGTGGAATTTGCAAAGTGATATTTGGAAGCCCATAGAGGGCTATGGTGAAAAAAGGAATTCTCTTCTGTTAAAAACTGGAAAGAAGCTTTCTGAGAAACGGTTTTGTGTTCTCTTAATTCATCTCACAGAGTTACAGCTTTAACCTCAAGAAGCCGTTCTTTAAGACTCTTCTTGTGGAATTTACAAAGTGATATTTGGAAGCCCATAGAGGGCTATGGTGAAAAAGGAAATATCTTCAGTTAAAAACTGGAAAGGAGCTTTCTGAGAAACTGCTTTGTATTCTGTTAATTCATCTCACAGAGTTACAGCTTTCCCCTCAAGAAGCCTTTCGCTAAGACTGTTCTTTAGGAATTTGCAAAGTGATATTTGGAAGCCCATAGAGGTCTATGGTTAAAAAGGACATCTCTTCCGTTAAAAACTGGAAAGAAGCTCTCTGAGAAACGGCTTGGTGTACTCTTAATTCATCTCACATAGTTGCAGCTTTCCCCTCAAGAAGCCGTTCGCTAAGACTCTTCTTGTGGAATTTACAAAGTGATATTTGGAAGCCCATAGAGGGCTATGGTGAAAAAGGCAATATCCTAAGACAAAAAGAGAAAAGAAGCTTTCTGAGGAACTGATTTGTGTTTTGTTAATTCATCTCACAGAGTTATAGCTTTCCTCTCAAGAAGCCTTTCACTAAGACTGTTCTTGTGGAATTTGCAAAGTGATATTTGGAAGCCCTTATAGGGCTACGGTGTTAAAGGAAGTATCTTCAGTCAAAAAATTGGAAAGAAGTTTTATGAGAAACTGCATTATGTTCTGTTAATTAATCTCACAGAGTTACAGCTTTCCACTCAAGAAAAATTTCGCTAAGCCTGTTCTTGTGGAATTTGCAAAGTGATATTTGGAAGCCCATAGAGGGCTACGGAGAAAAAGGAAATATATTCAGTTAAGAACTGGAAAGAAGTTTCTGAGAATCGAACTTGTGTTCTCTTAATTCATCTCACAGAGTTACAGCTTTCCCCTCAAGAAGCCTTTCGCTAATAGAGTTCTTGTGGAATTTAAAAAGTGATATTTGGAAGCCCATAGAGAGCTGTGGTGAAAAAGGAAATATCCTAAGATAAAAACTGGAAAGAAGCCTTTTGAGAAACTGCTTTGTGTTCTGTTAATTCATCTCACAGTGTTACAGCTTTCCCCTTAAGAAGCCTTTCGCTAAGAGGCTTTTTGTGGAATTTAAAAAGTGATATTTGGAAGCCCATAGAGAGCTGTGGTGAAAAAGGAAATATCCTAAGATAAAAACTGAAAAGAAGCCCTTTGAGAAACTGCTTTGTGTTGTGTTAATTCATCTCACAGAGTTACAGCTTTCCCCTCAAGAAGCCTTTCGGTAAGACAGTTCTTGTGGAAGTTTCAAAATGATATTTGGAAGCCCATAGAGGGCTAGGGTGAAAAAGGAAATCTCTTCAGTTAAAAACTGGAAAGAAGCTTTTTGAGAGACTGCATTGTGTTCTGCTAATGCATCTCACTGAGTTACAGCTCTCCCCTGAAAAAGCCTCTCGGTAAGACTGTTCTTGTGGAATTTGCAGAGTGATATTTGGAAGCCCCTAGAGGTCTATGGTAAATTAGAAATATCTTCAGTTAAAAACTGGAAAGAAGCTTTCTGAGAAACTGCTTTGTGTTCTGTGAATTCATCTCACAGAGTTACAGCTTTCCCCTCAAGAAGCCTTTCGCTAAGACTGTTCTTGTGGAATTTCCACAGTGATATTTGGAAGCCCATAGAAGGCTATGGTGAAAAAGGAAATATCTTCTTTGAAAAACTGGAAAGAAACTTTCTCAGAAACTGCGTTGTGTTCCGTTAATACATCTCACAGAGTTACAGCTTTCCCCTCAAGAAGCCTTTCGCTAAGACTGTTCTTTAGGAATTTGCAAAGTGATATTTGGAAGCCCATAGATGTCTATGGTTAAAAAGGACATCTCTTCCGTTAAAAACTGGAAAGAAGCTCTCTGAGAAACGGCTTGGTGTACTCTTAATTCATCTCACATAGTTGCAGCTTTCCCCTCAAGAAGCCGTTCGCTATGACTCTTCTTGTGGAATTTACAAAGTGATATTTGGAAGCCCATAGACGGCTATGGTGAAAAAGGCAATATCCTAAGATAAAAAGAGAAAAGAAGCTTTCTGAGGAACTGATTTGTGTTTTGTTAATTCATCTCACAGAGTTATAGCTTTCCTCTCAAGAAGCCTTTCACTAAGACTCTTCTTGTGGAATTTGCAAAGTGATATTTGGAAGCCCTTATAGTGCTACGGTGTTAAAGGAAGTATCTTCAGTCAAAAAATTGGAAAGAAGTTTTATGAGAAACTGCATTATGTTCTGTTAATTAATCTCACAGAGTTACAGCTTTCCACTCAAGAAACCTTTCGCTAAGCCTGTTCTTGTGGAATTTGCAAAGTGATATTTGGAAGCCCATAGAGGGCTATGGAGAAAAAGGAAATATATTCAGTTATGAACTGGAAAGAAGCTTTCTGAGAAACGAACTTGTGTTCTCTTAATTCATCTCACAGAGTTACAGCTTTCCCCTCAAGAAGCCTTTCGCTAATAGAGTTCTTGTGGAATTTAAAAAGTGATATTTGGAAGCCCATAGAGAGCTGTGGTGAAAAAGGAAATATCCTAAGGTAAAAACTGAAAAGAAGGTTTTTGAGAAACTGCTTTGTGTTCTGTTAATTCATCTTACAGAGTTACAGCTTTCCCCTAAAGAAGTCTTTCGCTAAGACTGATCTTCTGGAACTGGCAAAGTGATATTTGGAAGGCCATAGAGGGCAACGGTGAAAAAGGAAATATCTTCAGTTAAAAACTGGAAACAAGCTTTTTGAGGAACTGCATTGTGTTCTGTTAATACATCTCACAGAGTTACAGCATTCCCCTCAAGGAGTCTTTCACTTAGACTGTTCTTGTGGAAATTGCAAAGTGATATTTGGAAGCCCATAGAGGGCTATGGTTAAAAAGGAAATATCTTCAGCTAAAAACTTGAAATAAGCTTTCTGAGAAACGGCTTTGTGTTCTCTTAATTCATCTCACAGGGTTACAGCTTTCCCCTCAAGAAGCCTTTCGATAAGAATGTTCTTGTTTAATTTGCAAAGTGATATTCGGAAGCCTATAGATAGCTATTGTGAAAAACGAATTATCTTCATTTAAAAAGTGGAAAGAAGTTTTCTGAGAAACTGCTCTGTGTTCTGTAATTCATCTCACAGAGTTACAGCTTTCCCCTCAAGAAGGCCTTCGCTAAGACTGTTTTTGTGGATTTTGCAAAGTGATATTTGGAAGCCCATAAAGGGCTTTGGTGAAAAAGGAAATCTCTTCCGATGAAAACTGGAAAGAAGCTTTCTGAGAAACGGCTTTGTGTTCTGTTAATTCATCTCACAAAGTTAAAGCTTTCCCCTCAAGTAGCCTTTCGCGAAGTATGTTCTTGTGGAATTTTCAAAGTGATATTTGGAAGCCTATAGAGGGCTATGGTGAAGAAGGTAATGTCTTCAGGTAAAAACTGGAAAGAAGATTGCTGAGAAACTGTTTTGTGTTCTGTTAATTCATCTCAAAGTGTTACAGCTTTCCCCTGGAGGAACCTTTCGCTAAGACTGTTCTTGTGGAATTTGCAAAGTGATATTTGGAAGCCCATGGAGGGCTATGGTGGAAAAGGAAATATCTTCATTTTAAAACTGGAAAGAAGCCTTCTGAGAAACTTCTTTGTGTTCTGTTAATTCATCTCACAGAGTTACAGCTCTCCCCTCAAGAAGCCTTTTGCTAAGAGGCTTCTTGTGGAATTTAAAAAGTGATATTTGGAAGCCCATAGAGAGCTGTGGTGAAAAAGGAAATATCCTAAGATAAAAACTGAAAAGAAGCCTTTTGAGAAACTGCTTTGTGTTGTGTTAATTCATCTCACAGAGTTACAGCTTTCCCCTCAAGAAGCCTTTCGGTAAGACAGTTCTTGGTGAAGTTTCAAAATGATATTTGGAAGCCCATAGAGGGCTAGGGTGAAAAAGGAAATCTCTTCAGTTAAAAACTGGAAAGAAGCTTTTTGAGAGACTGCATTGTGTTCTGCTAATGCATCTCACTGAGTTACAGCTCTCCCCTGAAAAAGCCTCTCGGTAAGACTGTTCTTGTGGAATTTGCAGAGTGATATTTGGAAGCCCCTAGAGGTCTATGGTAAATTAGAAATATCTTCAGTTAAAAACTGGAAAGAAGCTTTCTGAGAAACTGCTTTGTGTTCTGTGAATTCATCTCACAGAGTTACAGCTTTCCCCTCAAGAAGCCTTTCGCTAAGACTGTTCTTGTGGAATTTCCACAGTGATATTTGGAAGCCCATAGAGGGCTATGGTGAAAAAGGAAATATCTTCTTTGAAAAACTGGAAAGAAACTTTCTGAGAAACTGCGTTGTGTTCCGTTAATACATCTCACAGAGTTACAGCTTTCCCCTCAAGAAGCCTTTCGCTAAGACTGTTCTTGTGGAATTTGCAAAGTGATATTTGGTTGCCCTTAGAGGGCTATTGTGAAAAAGGAAATCTCTTCCGTTAAAAACTGGAAAGAAGCATTCTGAGAAACGGCTTTGTGTTCTGTTAATTCATCTCATAAAGTAACAGCTTTCCCCTGAAGAAGCCTTTCACTGAGACTGTTCTTGTTGAATTTGTAAAGTGATATTTGGAAGCCTGTAGAGGGCTATGGTGAAAAAGCTAATATCTTAAGTTAAAAACTGGAAAGAAGCTTTGTAAGAAACTATTTTGTGTACTGTTAATTCATCTCACAGAGTTATAGCTTTCCCCTCAAGAAGCCTTTCGCTAAGACTGTTCTTGTGAAATTTGCAAAGTGATATTTGGAAGACCGTAGAGGGCTACGGTGAAAAAAGAAATATCTTCAGTTAAAAACTGGAAAGAAGCTTTCTGAGAAACACTTTCGTGTTCTTCTAGTTCCTCTCACAGAGTTACAGCTTTCCCCTCAAGAGGCCGTTCACCAAGACTGTTCTTTTGGAATTTGCAAAGTGATATTTGGAAGCCCATGGAGGGTTATGGTGAAAAATAAAATATCTTCAGCGAAAAACTGGAAGGAATCTATCTGAGAAACTGCTTTGTGGTCTGTTAATTCATCTCACAGAGTTTCAGCTTTTCCCTCATGAAGCCTTTCGCAAAGATTGTTCTTGTGGAATTTGCAAAGTGATATTTGGAAGACCCTAGAGGGATACGGTGAAAAAGTAAATGTCCTCAGATCAAAATCGGATAGAAGCTTTCTGTGAATCTGCTTTGTGTTCTGTTAATTCATCTCACAGTGTTACAGGTTTCCCCTCAAGAAGCCGTTGACTAAGACTCTTCTTCTGTTATATTCAAAGTGATATCTGGAAGAACATAGAGAGCGATGGTGAAAAAGAAAATATCTTCATTAAAAACTGGAAAGAAGTTTTCTGAAAAACTGCTTTATATTCTGGTAATTTATCTTACAGAGTAACAGATTCCCCTCAAGAAGCCTTTCGCTAAGACTGTTCTTGCGGAATTTGCAAAGTGATATTTGGAAGCCCTTAGAGGGCTATGGTTAGAAAGGAATTATCCTAAGATAAAAACTGAAAAGAAGCTTTCTTAGAAACTGCTTTGTGTTCTGTTAATTCATCTCACATAGTTACAGCTTTCCCCTCAAAAAGTCGTACACTAAGACTGTTCTTGTGGAATTTCCAAAGTGATATTTGTTACCCCCGAGACTCCTATTGTGAAAAAGTAAATATCTTCAGTTAAAAACCTGAAAGAAGCTTTCTGAGAAACTGCTTTGTGTTCTGTTATTTCATCTCAAAGAGCTACAGCTTTCCCCTCAAGAAGTCTTTCGCTAAGACTGTTCTTGTTTAATTTGCAAAGTGATATTTGGAAGCCCATAGAGGGCTACGGAGAAAAAGGAAATGTCCTTAGATAAAAACTGGAAAGAAGCTGTCTGAGAAACTGCTTTGTGTTCTGTTAATTCATCTCACAGAGTTACAGCTTACCCCTCGAGAAGCCTTTCGTTAAAACTGTTCATGTGTAATTCGCAAAGTGATATTTGGAAGCCCATATAGGGTTATGGTGAAAAAAGGAATATCTTCAGTTAGAAACTGTATAGAAGCTTTCTGAGAAACTGCTTTGTTTTCTGTTAATTCATCTCACAGAGTTACAGCTTTCCCCTCAAGAAGTCTTTCGCTAAGACTTTTCTTGTGGAATTTGAAAAGTGATATTTGGAAGCCCATAGAGGGCTATGGGGAAAAGGAAATGTCCCCTGATGAAAACTAGAAAGAAGCTTCTTGAGAAACTGCTTTGTGTTCCGTTAATTCATCTCACAGAGTTACAGCTTTGCCCTCCAGAAACCGTTCACTAAGACCGTTCTTGTGGAATTTTCAAAGTGATATTTGGAAACCCTTAGGGGGCTATGGTGAAAAAGGAAATATCTTCAGTTATAAACTGGAAAGAAGTTTTCTGAGAAACTGCTTTGTGTTCTGTTATTTCATCTGACAGTGTTACAGCTTTCCCCTCAAGAAGCATTCCGCTAAGACTGTTCTTGTGGAATTTGCAAAGTGATATTTGGAAGCCCATAGAGGGCTGTGGTGAAAAAGAAATTTCCTAAGATAAGAACTGAAAAGAAGCTTTCTGAGAAACGACTTTGTGTTCTGTTAATTCATCTTATAGAATTACTGCTTTCCCCTCAAGAAGTCGTTCACTAAGACTGTTCTTGTGGAATTTGCAAAGTGATATTTGGAAGCCCTTAGAGGACTATGGTGTAAAGGAAATATCTTCAGATAAAAACTGGAAAGAAGCTTTCTGAGAAATTGCTTTGTGTTTGTGGAATTTGGAAAAAGATATTTGGAAAACCATAGAGATCTATGGTTAGAAAGAAAATATCCTAAGATAAAAACTGAAAAGAAAATTTCTGAGAAACTGCTTTGTGTTCTCTGAATTCATCTCACAGACTTACAGCTTTCCCCCTAAGAAACCGTTCCCTAAGACTGTTCTTGTGGATTTTGCAAAGTGATATTTGGAAGCCCATAGAGTGCTATGGGGAAAAAGGAAATATCTTCAGTTAAAAAGTGGAAAGAATGTTTCTGAGAAACTGCTTTGTGTTCTGTTAATCCATCTCACAGAGTTACAGCATTCCCCTCAAGAAGTCGTTCACTAAGACTGTTCTTGTGAAATTTGCAAAGTGATATTTGGAAGTGCTTAGGGAACTATGGTGAAAAACGAAATATCGTAAGATAAAAAACTGAAAAGAAGCTTTCTGAGAGACTGCTTTGTCTTTTGTTAATTCATCTCAGAGAGTTACAGCTTTCCGAACAAAAAGCCGTTCACTAAGACTGATCTTGTGTTATTTTCAAATTGATATTTGGAAGCCCGTAGAGGGCTATGGTGAAAAGGGAAATATCTTCAGTTAAAAACTGGAAAGAAGCTTTCTGAGAAACGGTTTTGTGTTCTCTTAGTTCATCTCACAGAGTTACAGCTTTCCCCTCAAGAAGCCTTTCACCAAGACTGTTCTTGTGGAATTTGCAAAGTGGTCTTTGGAAGTCCAAAGATCGCTATGGTGAAAAAGGATATAGCTTCAGTTAAAAAGTGAAAAGAAGCTTTCTGAGGAACTGCTTTGTGATATGTGATTTCCTGTCACTGAGATACAGCTGTATTTCGTAGAACTGTTGGCTAGCCTTATTTCTGTGGAATCTGAGAAATGTTACTTCGGATCTCTTTGAAGACTATAGGTCCAAAGGAAATATCCGACGCTAAATGTGTGAAAGAAGCTTTCTGAGAAACTTCTTTGTGATCTGTGAATTGATCTCACTGAGCTACAGTTTCCCCTCAAGAAGCCTTTCGCTAAGACTGTTCTCGTGGAAATTGCAAAGTGATATTTGGAAAACAATAGAGGGCTATGGTGAAAAAGGAAATATCCTAAGATAAAAACTGAAAAGAAGGTTTTTGAGAAACTGCTTTGCGTTCCGTTAATTCATCACACAGAGTTATAGCTTTCCCCTCAAGAAGCCGTTCATTAAGACTGTTGTTGTGAAATTTGCAAAATGATATTTGGAAGCTCATAGAGGGCTATGGTGAAAATGGAAATATCTTCACTTAAAAACTGGAAAGAAGCTTTCTGAGAAACCGCTTTGTGTTCTGTTAATTCATCTCACAGAGGTACAGCTTTCCCCTCCAGATGCCTTCCGCTAAGACTGTTCTTGTGGAATTTGCAAAGTGATATTTGGAAGCCCATAGTGGGCTATGGTGAAAAAGGATATATCTTTTGTTAAAAACTGAAAAAAAGGTTTCAGAGGAACTGCTTTGTGATATGTGACTTCCACTCACAGGAAGAAGCTTTTTGAGAAACTGCTTTGTGTTCTGTTAATTCATCTCACAGACTTACAGCTTGCCCCTCAAGAAGCCATTCACGAAGACTGTTCTTGCGGAATTTGCAAAATGATATTTCGCAGCCCAAAGAGGGCTAAGGGTGAAAAAGAAAATATCTTCAGTTAAAAAACGGAAACAAGCTTTCTGAAAAACGGCTTTGTGTTCTGTTAATTCATCTCACAGATTTACTCCTTTCCCGGCAAGAAGTGGTTCACTAAGACTGTTCTTGTGGAATTTGCAAAGTGATATTTGGAAATACACAGAGAGCTAGAGTTAAAAGGAGATATCTACAGTTAAAAACTGGAAAGAAGCTTTCTGAGAAACCGCTTTGTGTTCTGTTAATTCATCTCACAGTGATACAGCTTTCCCCTCAAGGAGTCCTTCAACTAAGACGGTTCGTGTGGAATTTGAAATGTGATATTTGGAAGCCCATAGAGGGCTATGGTGGAAAAGGAAATAACTTCAGTTAAAAACTGGAAAGAAGATTTCTGAGAAACTGCTTTGTGTTGTGTTATTTCAACTCACAGAGTTACAGCTTTCCCCTCTAGAAGCCTTTCGCTAAGTCTGCTTTTGTGGAATTTGCAAAGTGATATTTGGAAGCGCTTAGAGAACTATGGTGAAAACGGAAATATCCTAAGATAAAAATTGAAAGGAAGCTTTCTGAGAAACGGCTTTGTGTTCTGTTAATTCTTCTCAACAGAGTTACAGCTTTCCCCTCAGGAAGTCGTTCACTAAGACTGTTCTTGTGGAATCTGCAAAGTGATATTGGAATGCCCATAGAGGGCTATGGTGAAAAAGGAAGTGTCCTCAGATAAAAACCGCAAAGAAGCTTTCTGAGAAACTACTTTGTGTTCTGTTAATTCATCTCACAGAGTTACAGTTTTCCCCTCAAGAAATCGACCACTAAGACTGCTCTTGTGGAGTTTGCAAGGTGATATTTGAAGCCCATAGAGGGCGATTGTGAAAAGGAAATATCTTCACATAAAAACTGGAAAGAAACTTTCTGAGAAACTGCTTTGGGTTCTGTTAATTCATCTCACAGACTTACAGCTTTCCCCTCAAGATGCCTTTCACTAAGATTGTTCTTGTGGAATTTGCAAAGTGATATTTGGAAGCCCAGAGGGCTATGGTGAAAAAGGAAATAGCCTAAGATAAAAACTGAAAAGAAGCTTTCTGAGAAACTGCTTTGTGATCTATTAATTCATCTCACAGATTTACAGCTTTCCCCTGAAGAAGCCGTTCACTAAGACTCTTCTTGTGGATTTTGCAAAGTGGTATTTGGAAGCCCATAGAGGGCTATGGTGAAAAAGGAAATACCTTCAGTTCAAAACTGGAAAGAAGCGTTCTGAGAAACTGCTTTGTTTTCTGTTAATTCATCTCACAGAGTTACAGCTTTTCCCTCAAGAAGTCTTTCGCTAAGACTGTTCTTGTGGAATTTGCAAAGTGACATTTGGAAGCCCATAGAGGGCTATGGGGAAAAAGGAAATATCTTCAGTTAAAGAGTGGAAAGAAGCTTTCTGAGAAACTGCTTTGTGTTCTATTAATTCATCTCACTGTGTGACAGCTTTCCCCTCAAGAAGCCGTTCCCTAAGACTGTTCTTGTGTAATTTTCAAAGTGATATTTTGAAACCGATAGATGGCTATGGTGAAAAAGGATATTTCTTCAGTTAAAAACGGAAAATAGGCTTTCAGAGAAACTGGTTTGTGATATGTGACTTCCACTCACTGAGTTACAGCTGTGTTTCGTAGAGCTGTTTTCTAGCCTTATTACTGTGGAATCTGAGAACTGTTATTTCGGATTCCTTTGAAAACTATCGGGACAAAGGAAATATCGACCGCTAAGAGTGAGAAAGAAGCTTTCTGAGAAACTTCTTTGTGTTCTGTGAATTCATCTCACAGAGTTACAGCTTTCTCTTCAATAAGCCTTTCGCTGAGACTGTTCTTCTGGTATTTGCAAAGTGATATTTGGAAGCCCAGAGAGGTCTATGGTGAAAAGGAAATATCTTCAGTTGAAAACTGGAAAGAAGCTTTCTGAGAAACTCTTTTATGGTCTTTTAATTCATCTCACAGAGTTACAGCTCTCCCCTCAGGAAGCCTTTCGTTAAGACTGTTTTTGTGGAATTTGCAAAGTGATATTTGAAAGCCCATAGATGGCTATGGTTAATAAGGAAATATCCTAACATAAAAACTGATAAGAAGCTTTGTGAGAAACTGCTTTGTTTTCTGTTAATTCACCTCACTGAGTTACAGCTTTGCCCTAAAGAAGTCGTTCACTAAGACTGTTCTTGTGGAATATGCAAAGTGATATTTGCAACCCCTTAAAGGGCTACGGTAAAAAAGGAAATATCTTCAGTTAAAAACTGGAAAGAAGCTGTCTGAGAAACTGCTTTGTGTTCTTTTAATTCATCTCAGAGTGTTACAGCTTTCCTCTAAAGAAGCCGTTCACGAAGACTGTTCTTGTGGAATTTGCAAAGTGTGATTTGGAAGCCCATTGAGGGCTATGGTGAAAAAGGAAATATCTTATGATAAAAACTGAAAAGAAGCTTTCTGAGAAATTGCTTTGTGTTCTGTTAATTCATCTCACAGATTTAGAGCTTTCCCCTAATGAAGCCATTTACTAAGACAGTTCTTGTGGAATTTGAAATGTGATACTTAGAAGCCCATAGAGGGCTATGGTGAAAAGGGAACTATCCTAAGATAAAAACTGAATAGAAGCATTCTGAGAAACTTCTTTTTGTTCTGTTAATTCATCTACCGTGTTACAGATTTCCCCTCAAGAAGCCGTTCACGAAGACTGTACTTGGAGAATGTGCAAAGTGATATTTGGAAGCCCAAAGAGGGCTATGGTGAAAAAGGAAATATCCTAAGATAAAAACTAAAAAGAAGCTTTCTGAGAAACTGCTTTGTGTTCTGTTAATTCATCTCACAGCGTGGCAGCTTTACCCTCAAGAATCCGTTGACTAATACTGTTCTTGAGGAATTTGAAAAGTGATATTTGGAAGCCCAGAGTGGGCTACGGTTAAAAAGGAAATATCTTCAGTAAAAAACTGTAAAGAAACTTTCTGAAAAACTGCTTGTGTTCTGTTAATTCTGTAGCTTTCCCCTCAAGAAGCCTTTCCTAAGACAGTTCTTGTGGAATTTACAAAGTGATATTTGGAAGCCAGAGAGGTCTAAGGTGAAAAAGGAACTGTCCTCAGATAAAAACTTAAAAGAAGCTTTCTGAGAAACTACTTTGGGTTCCTTTAATTCATCTCACAGGGTTAAATCTTTCCCCTCAAGAAGCCTTTCGCTAAGACTGTTCTTGTGGAATTTTCAAAGTGATATTTCGAAGCACATAGAGGGCTATGGTGAAAAAGGAAATGTCCTCAGATAGAAATTGGAAGGAAGCTTTCTGAGAAAATGCTTTGTGTTCTGTTAATTCATCCCACAGATTTACAGCTTTCCCCTCAAGACGTCGTTCACTAAGAGTGTTCTTGTGGAATTTGCAAAGTGATATTTGAAAGCCAGTAGAGGTCTGTGGTGAAAAAGGAAATATGTCTCAGTTAAAAACTGGAAAGGAGCTTTGTGAGAAACTGCTCTGTGTTCTGTTAATTCATCACACACAGTTACAGCTTTCCCCTCAAGAAGCCTTTCGCAAAGACTGTTCTTGTGGAAATTGCAAAGTGATATTTGGAAGCCCTTAGAGGGCTATGGTGAAAAAGGAAATAGCGTCTCTTGAAAACTGGAAAGAAGCTTTCTGAGAAACTGCTTTGTGTTCTGTTAATTCATCTCACAGAGTTACAGCTTTCCCTTCAAGAAGCCTTTCGCTAAGAATGTTCTTGTGGAATTTGCAAAGTGATATTTGGAAGTCCTTAGAAGGCTAAGGTGAAAAAGGAAATATCTTCAGTTAAAAAACTGGAAAGAAGCTTTCTGAGAAACTGCTTTGTGTTCTGTTAATTCATCTCATAGAGTTACAGCTTTCCCCTCAAGAAGCCTTTCGCTAAGACTCTTCTTGTGGAATTTGCAAAGTGATATTTGGAAGCCCATTGTGGGCTATGGTGAAAAAGGAAATATTCTAACATAAAAACTAGAAAGAAGCTTTTGAGAAACTGCTTTGTGTTCTGTTAATTCATCTTACAGAATTACAGCATTCCCCTCAAAAAGCCTTTTGCTAAGACTGTTCTTGTGGAATTTGCAAGGTGATATTTGGAAGCCCATAGAGAGCTAAGGAGAAAAAGTATATATCTTCCCATAAAAACTAAAAAGAACCTTCCTGAGAAACTGCTTTGTGATATGTGACTTCCACTCACTGAGTTACATCTGTATTTCGTAGAGCTGTGTGCTAGCTTTATTTCTGTGGAATCTGAGGACTGTTATTTCGAAATCCATTGAAGACTATAGCGATAAAGGAAATATCCGCTGCTAAACGTGAGAAAGAAGCTTTCAGAGAAACTTCTTTGTGATCTGTGAATTCATCTCACAGAGTTACAGCTTTCCCCTCAAGAAGTTTTTCGCTAACACTTTCCTTGGGGAATTTGCAAAGTGATATTTGGAAGCCCATAGAGGGCTTTGGTGAAAAATTGAAAATCCTAAGATAAAAAATGAAAAGAGGCTTTCTGAGAAACTGCCTTGTGTTCTGTTAATTCATCTCACAGAGTTACAACTCTCCCCTCAAGAAGCCGTTCGCTAAGTATGTTCTTGGGGAATTTTCAAAGTGATATTTGGAAGCCTATAGAGGGCTATGGTGAAAAAGGTAATGTCTTCAGGTAAAAACTGGAAAGAAGATTTCTGAGAAACTGTTTTGTGTTCTGTTAATTCATCTCAAAGAATTACAGCTTTCCCCTGGAGAAACCTTTCGCTAAGACTGTTCTTGTGGAATTTGCAAAGTGATATTTGGAAGCCCATGGAGGGCTATGGTGAAAAAGGAAATATCTTCATTTTAAAACTGGAAAGAAGCGTTCTGAGAAACTTCTTTGTGTTCTGTTAATTCATCTCACAGAGTTACAGCTATCCCCTCAAGAAGCCTTTTGCTAAGAGTGTTCTTGTGGAATTTAAAAAGTGATATTTGGAAGAACATAGAGAGCTGTGGTGAAAAAGGAAATATCCTAAGATAAAAACTGAAAAGAAGCCTTTTGAGAAACTGCTTTGTGTTCTGTTAATTCATCTCACAGAGTTACAGCTTTCCCCTCAAGAAGCCTTTCGCTAAGAGACTTCTTGTGGAATTTAAAAAGTGATATTTGGAAGCCCATAGAGAGCTGTGTTGAAAAAGGAAGTATCCTAAGATAAAAACTGAAAAGAGCCTTTTGAGAAACTAGTTTGTGTTGTGTTAATTCATCTCACAGAGTTACAGCTTTCCCCTCAAGAAGCCTTTCGCTAAGACTGTTCTTGTGGAATTTTCAAAATGATATTTGTAAGCCCATAGAGGGCTAGGGTGAAAAAGGAAATCTCTTCAGTTAAAAACTGGAAAGAAGCTTTTTGAGAAACTGCATTGTGTTCTGCTAATGCATCTCACTGAGTTACAGCTCTCCCCTCAAGAAGCCTCTCGGTAAGACTGTTCTTGTGGAATTTGCAGAGTGATATTTGGAAGCCCCTAGAGGGCTATGGTAAATTAGAAATATCTTCAGTTAAAAACTGGAAATAAGCTTTCTGAGAAACTGCTTTGTGTTCTGTGAATTCATCTCACAGTGTTACAGCTTTCCCCTTAAGAAGCCTTTCGCTAAGTCTGTTCTTGTGGAATTTCCACAGTGATATTTGGAAGCCCATAGAGGGCTATGGTGAAAAAGGAAATATCATCTTTGAAAAACTGGAAAGAAACTTTCTGAGAAACTGTGTTGTGTTCTGTTAATATATCTCACAGAGTTACAGCTTTCCCCTCAAAAAGCCTTTCGCTAAGACTGTTCTTGTGGAATTTGCAAAGTGATATTTCGAAGCCCATTGAGGGCTATGGTGAAAAAGGAAATATCTTCATTTTAAAACTGGAAAGAAGCGTTGTGAGAAACTTCTTTGTGTTCTGTTAATTCATCTCACAGAGTTACAGCTCTCCCCTCAAGAAGCCTTTTGCTAAGAGAGTTCTTGTGGAATTAAAAAGTGATATTTGGAAGAACATAGAGAGCTGTGGTGAAAAAGGAAATATCCTAAGATAAAAACTGAAAAGAAGCCTTTTGAGAAACTGCTTTGTGTTCTGTTAATTCATCTCACAGTGTTACAGCTTTCCCCTCAAGAAACCTTTCGCTAGGAGACTTCTTGTGGAATTTAAAATGTGATATTTGGAAGCCCATAGAGAGCTGTGGTGAAAAAGGAAATATCCTAAAATAAAAACTGAAAAGAAGCCTTTTGAGAAACTGCTTTGTGTTTTGTTAATTCATCTCACAGAGTTACAGCTTTCGCCTCAAGAACTCATTGACTAAGACTGCTCTTGTGGAATTTGAAAAGTGATATTTCGAAGCCCATAGCGGGCTATAGTGAAAAAGGAAATATCCTAAGATAAAAACTGAAAGGAAGCATTCTGAGAAACGGCTTTGTGATTTGTTAATTCATCTCACAGGGTTAAAGCTTTCCCTTCTAGAAGCCTTTCGCAAAGGGTCTTCTTGTAGAATTGGAAAAGTGATATTTGGAATCCCATAGAGGGCTATGGTGAAAAAGGAAATATCTTCATTTAAAAATTGGAAAGAAGCTTTCTGTGAAACTGCTTTTTGTTCTGTTAATTCATCTCACAGAGTTAAATCTTTCTCCTCAGGATGCCTTTCGCTAAGACTGTTCTTGTGGAATTTGGAAACTGATATTTGGAAGCCCATAGAGGACTATGGTGAAAAACGAAATATCTTTCGTTAAAAACTGGAAAGAAGCTTTCTGAGCAACTACTTTGTGTTCTGTTAATTCATCTCACAGATTTACAGCTTTCCCCTCAAGAAGGCTTTCGTTAAGACTGTTCTTGTGGAATATGGAAAGTGATATTTGGAAGGCCATAGAGGGCTATGGTGAAAAAGGAAATATCTTCCGTTAAAAACTGGAAAGAAGCTTTCTGAAAAACTCCTTTATGTTCTGTTAATTCATCTCACCGAGTTACAGCTTTCCCTTCAAGAAGCCTTTCGCTAAGCTTGTTCTTGTCCATTTAGAAAGTAATATTTGGAAGCCCATAGAGGGGTGTGGTGAAAAAGTAAATATCTTTAGTTACAAATTTGAAAAAATTTTTCTGAGAAACTACTTTGTGCTCTGTTAATTCATCTCACAGTGTTACAGTTTTCCCTTCAAGAAGCCTTTCGCTAAGACTGTTCTTGTGGAATTTGCAAAGTGATATTTGGAAGCACAGAGAGGTCTAGTTTAAAAAGGGAAATACCTTCAGTTAAAAACTGGAAAGAAGCTGTCTGAGAAACTGCTTTGTGTTCTGTTCATCCTTCTCACAGAGTTACAGCTTTTCCCTCAAGAAAACTTTTGCTAAGACTGTTCTTGTGAGATTTGCAATGTGTTATTTGGAAGCCCATAGAGGTCTTTGGTGAAAAACGGAATATCCTAAGATAATAACTGAAAAGAAGCACTCTGAGAAACTGCTTTATGTTTCGTTAATTCACCTCACAGAGTTACAGCTTTCCCCTCAAGAAGCCTTTCGCTAAGACTGTTCTTGTGGAATTTTCAAAGTGATATTTGAAAGCCCATAGAGGGCTACGGTGAAAAAGGAAATATCTTCCTTTAAAAACTGGAAAGAAACTTTCGAGAAACTGCTTTGTATTCTGTTATTTCAACTCACAGAGTTACAGCTATCCCCTCAAGAAGCCTTTCACTAAGACTGTTTTTCTGGAATTTGCAAAGTGATATTTCGAAGCCCAAAGTGGTCTAGGGTGAAAAGGAAATATCTTCAGTTAAAAACTGGAAAAAAGCTATCTGAGAAACTGCTTTGTGTTCTGTTAATTCATCTCACGGAGTTACAGCTTTCCCTTCTAGAAGCCTTCGCTAAGAGAGGTCTTGTGGAATTTGCAAAGTGATATTTGGAAGCCCATAGTGGGCTACGGTGAAAAAGGAAACATCCTAAGTTAAAAACTGAAAAGAAACATTTTGAGAAACTGCTTTGTGTTCTGTTAATTCATCTCACCGAGTTACTGCTTTCCCTTCAAGATGCCTTTATCTAAGGCTGTTCTTGTGGAATTTGCAAAGTGATATTTGGAAGCCCATAGAGGGCAATTGTGAAAAAGGAAATCTCTTCCGTTAAAAACTGGAAAGAAGCATTATGAGAAATGGCTTTGTGTTCTGTTAATTCATCTCATAAAGTAACAGCTTTCCCCTGAAGAAGCCTTTCACTAAGACTGTTCTTGTTGAATTTGGAAAGTGATATTTGGAAGCCTGTAGAGGGCTACGGTGAAAAAGCTAGTATCTTAAATTAAAAACTGGAAAGAAGCTTTGTAAGAAACTATTTTGTGTACTGTTAATTCATCTCACAGAGTTATAGCTTTCCCCTCAAGAAGCCTTTCGCTAAGACTGTTCTTGTGAAATTTGCAAAGTGATATTTGGAAGACCATAGAGGGCTACGGTGAAAAAAGAAATATCTTCAGTTAAAAACTGGAAAGAAGCTTTCTGAGAAACTGCTTTGTGTTTTGATAATTCATCTCACAGAGTTTCAGCTTTTCCTTCAAGAAGCCTTTCTTTAAGACTGTTCTTGTGGAATTTGCAAAGTGATATTTGCAAGCCCCTGGAGGGTTATGGTGAAAATGAAATATCTTCCGTTAAAAACTGGAAAGAAACTTTCTGAGAAACTGCTTTGTGTTCTGATAATTCATCTCACAGAGCTACAGCTTTCCCCTCAAAAAGCCATTCGCTAAGACTGTTCTTGTGGAATTTCCAAAGTGATATTTGGAAGCCCATAGAGGGCTATGGTGAAAAAGGAAATATCTTCAGTTAAAACTGCAAAGAAAATTTCTGTGAAACTGCCCTGTGTTCTGTTAATATCATCTCACAGAGTTACAGCTTTCCCCTCAAGAAGCCTTTCGCTGAGACTGTTCTTGTGGAATTTCCAAAGTAATATTGGGAAGCCCAAAGTGGGCCATGGTGAAAAAGGAAATATCTTCATTTAAACTGGAAAGAAGCTTTCTGGGAAATTGCTTTGTGTTCTGTTAATTCATCTAACAGAATTACAGCTTCCCCCTCAAGTAGCTTTTCGCTAAGACTCTTCTTGTGGAATTTTCAAAGTGATATTTGGAAGCCCCTAGAGGGCCACGGTGAAAAAAGAAATATCCTAAGATAAAAACTGAAAAGAAGCTTTCTGAGAAACGGCTTTGTGTTCCGTTAATCATCTCACAGAGTTACAGCTTTCCCCACATGAAACGTTTCGCTAAGACTGTTCTTGTGGAATTTGCAAAGTGATACTTGGAAGCCCATAGAGGGCTATTGTGAAAAAGGAAATATCTTCCGTTAAAAACTGGAAAGAAACTGTCTGAGAAACTGCTTTGTGTTCTGTTAATTCATCTCACAGAGTTACAGCTTTCCCCTTAATACTCCTTTCGATAAGTCTGGTCTTGTGGAATTTGCAAAGAGATTTTTGGAAACCCCTAGAGGGCTAGGGTAAAAAAGGAACCATCTTCCGTTAAAAACTGGAAAGAAGCTTTCTGAGAGACTGCTTTGTGTTCTGTTATTTCATCTCACAGAGCTAAACTTTCCCCTCAAGAAGGCGTTCCCTAAAACTGTTCTTGTGGAATTAGCGAAGTGATATTTGGAAGCCCATAAAGGGCTATGGTGAAACAGGAAATATCTTCCGTTAAAAACTGGAAATAGGCTTTCTGAGAAACTGCTTTGTGTTTTGTTAGTTCATCTCACAAAGTTACAGCTTCCCCCTCAAGAAGCCTTTCGATAAGATTCTTCTTGTGGAATTTCCAAAGTGATATTTGAATGCCCATAGACTGCTACCGTGAAAAAGGAAATATCTTCAGTTAAAGACTGAAAAGAAGCTTTCTGAAAACTGCTTTGTGTTCTGTTAATTCATCTCACAGTGTTACAGCTATCATCTCAGGAAGCCATTCGCTAACACTGTTGTTGTGTAATTTCCAATGTGATATTTCAAAGCCCAAGAAGGCTATGGTGAAAAAGGAAATATCCTAAGGTAAAAACTGAAAAGAATCTTTCTGAGAAACTGCTTTGTGTTCTGTTAATTTTTCTGACAGAGTTACAGCTTTCCCCTCAGGAAGCCTTTCGCTAAGACTGTTCTTGTGGAATGTTCAAAGTGATATTTGGAAGCCCATAGAGGGCTATGGTAAAAAGGAAATATCTTCCGTTAAAAACTGGAAAGAATCTATCAGAGAAACTGCTTTGTGTTGTGTTAATTCATGACACAGAGTTACAGCTTTCCCCTCAGATAGCCGTTAACTAAGACTGTTCTTTTGAAATTTGCAAAGTGATAATTCGAAGCCCATAGAGGGTTATGGTGAAAAAGGAAATATCTTCAGTTAAAAAGTGGAAAGAAGCTTTCTGAGAAACTGCTTTGTGTTCGGTTAATTCATCTCACAAAGTTACAGCTTTCCCCTCAAGAAGCCGTTAACTAAGACTGTTCTAGTGGAATTTGCAAAGTGATATTTGTAAGCCCATAGAGGGAAATGGTGAAAAAGGAAATATCTTCAGATAAAAACTGGAAAGAAGCTTACTGAGAAACTGCTTTTTGTTCTGTTAATTCATCTCACAGAGTTACAGTCTTCAACTCAAGAAGCCTTTCGCTAAGACTGTTCTTGTGGAATTTGCAATGTGATATTTGGAAGCCCATGGAGGGCTATGGTGAAAAAGGAAATATCTTCCATTAAAATCTGGAAAGAAGCTTTCTGAGAATCTGCCTTGTGTTCTGATAATTCATCTCACAGAGTTACAGCTTCCCCCCCAAAAAGCCCTTCGCTAAGACTGTTGTTGTGGAATTTGAAAAGTTATATTTGGAAGCTCCAGAGGGCTATGTTGAAAAGGAAATATCTTAAGTTAAAAACTGGAAAGAAGCTTTCTGAGAAACTGCTTTGTGTAATGTTAATTCATCTCACAGAGTTACAGCTTTCCCCTCAAGAAGCCGTTAACTAAGACTGTTCTTGCGAAATTTGCAAGGTGTTATTTGGAAGCCCATTTTGGGCTATGGTGAAATAGGAAATATCCTAAGATAAAAACTGAAAACAAGTTTTCTGAGAAACGGCTTTGTGTTCTGTTAATTCATCTCACAGAGTTACAGCTATCCCCACAAGAAGCCATTCGATAAGACGGATCTTGTGGAATTTGCAAAGTGATATTTGGAAGCCCATAGAAGGCTATGGTGAAAAATGAAATATCCTATGATAAAAACTGAAAAGAAACTTTGTGAGAAACTGCTTAGTGTTCTGTTAATTCATCTCACAGAGTTACAACTTTCCCCTCCAGAAGCCTTTCGCTAAGACTGTTTTTGCGGAATTTGCAAAGTGATATTTGGAAGACCATAGAGGGCTATGGTGAAAAAGGAAATATCCTAAAATAAAAACTGAAAAGAAGCTTTCTGAGAAACTTCTTTGTGTTCTGTTAATTCATCTCAGAGAGTTACAACTTTCCCCTTAAAAAGCCATTCGCTAAGACTGTTCTTGTGGAATTTGCATAATGATATTTGGAAGCCCTTAGAGTGCTATGGTGATAGAGGAAATATATTCAGTTAAAAACTGGAAAGGAGCTTACCGAGAAACTTTTTTCTGTTCTGTCAATTCATCTCACAGAGTTCCAGCTTTCCCCTCAAGAAGTCGTAGACTAAGACAGTTCTTGTGAAAATTGGTAAGTGATATTTGGAAGCCCATAGAGGGCAATGGTGAAAAAGGAAATATCTTCAGTTAAAAACAGCAAAGAAACTTTTGAGAAACTGTTCTGTGTTCTGTTAATTCATCTTACAGAGCTAAAGCATTCCCATCAAGAAGCTTTTCGCTAAGACTGTTCTTCTGGAATTTGCAAAGTAATATTTGGAAACCCATAGAGGGCTATGGTGAAAAAGGAAATATCTTCAGTTAAAAATTGGAAATAAGCTTTCTGAGAGACTGCTTTGTGTTCTGTTAATTCATCTCACAGAGATACAGCTTTCCCCTCAAAAAGCTTTTCGCTAAGACTGTTCTTGTGGAATTTGCAAAGTGATTTTTGGAAGCCCCTACAGGGCTATGGTGAAAAAGGAAATCTCGTAAGATAAAAACTGAAAAGAAGGTTTCTGGGAAACTGCTTTGTTTTCTGTTAATTCGTCTCACAGAGTTACAGCTTTCCTCTTAAGAAGTCTTTCGCTAAGACTGTTCTTGTTGCATATGCAAAGTGATATTTGGAAGCCCATAGAAGGCTATGGTGAAAAAGAAAATATCTTGCGTTAAAAACTTCAAAGAAGATTTCAGAGAAACTTCTTCGTGTTCTGTTGATTCATCTCACAGAGTTACAGCTTTCCCCTCAAGAAGCCTGTCGCTAAGTCTGTTCTTGTGGAATTTGCATTGTGATATTTGGAAGCCCATAGAGGGCTATGGTGAAAATGAAATATCTTCCGTTAAAAACGGGAAATAAGTTTTCTGAGAAACTGCTTTGTGCTCTGTTAATTCATCTCACAGAGTTTCAGCTTTCCTCTTAAGAAGCCTTTCGGTAAGACTGGTCTTTTGGTATTTGCAAAGTGATATTTGCAAGCCCTTAGAGGGTTATGGTGTAAAGGAAATATCTTCAGATAAAAACTGGAAAGAAGCTTTCTGAGAAATTGCTTTGTGTTTGTGGAATTTGGAAAAAGATATTTGGAAAACCATAGAGATCTATGGTTAGAAAGAAAATATCCTAAGATAAAAACTGAAAAGAAAATTTCTGAGAAACTGCTTTGTGTTCTCTGAATTCATCTCACAGACTTACAGCTTTCCCCCTAAGAAACCGTTCCCTAAGACTGTTCTTGTGGATTTTGCAAAGTGATATTTGGAAGCCCATAGAGTGCTATGGGGAAAAAGGAAATATCTTCAGTTAAAAAGTGGAAAGAATGTTTCTGAGAAACTGCTTTGTGTTCTGTTAATCCATCTCACAGAGTTACAGCATTCCCCTCAAGAAGTCGTTCACTAAGACTGTTCTTGTGAAATTTGCAAAGTGATATTTGGAAGTGCTTAGGGAACTATGGTGAAAAAGTAAATATCTTTAGTTACAAATTTGAAAAAATTTTTCTGAGAAACTACTTTGTGCTCTGTTAATTCATCTCACAGTGTTACAGTTTTCCCTTCAAGAAGCCTTTCGCTAAGACTGTTCTTGTGGAATTTGCAAAGTGATATTTGGAAGCACAGAGAGGTCTAGTTTAAAAAAGGAAATACCTTCAGTTAAAAACTGGAAAGAAGCTGTCTGAGAAACTGCTTTGTGTTCTGTTCATTCTTCTCACAGAGTTACAGCTTTCCCCTCAAGAAACCTTTTGCTAAGACTGTTGTTGTGGAATTTGCAAAGTGATATTTGGAAGCCCATAGAGTGCTATGGTGAAAAAGGAAATATCTTCCGTTAAAAACTGGAAAGAAGCTTTCTGAGAAACTGCTTTGTGTTCTGTTAATTCATCTGAAACAATTACAGCTTTCCCTTCAAGAAGCCTTTCGCTAAGGCTGTTCTTGTGGAATTTGGTAAGTGATATTTGGAAGTCCACATGGGGCTAGGGTGAGAAAGGAAATATCTTCAGTTAAAAACTGGAAAGAAGCTGTCTGAGAAACTGCTTTGTGTTCTGTTCATCCTTCTCACAGAGTTACAGCTTTTCCCTCAAGAAAACTTTTGCTAAGACTGTTCTTGTGAGATTTGCAATGTGTTATTTGGAAGCCCATAGAGGTCTTTGGTGAAAAAGGGAATATCCTAAGATAATAACTGAAAAGAAGCACTCTGAGAAACTGCTTTATGTTTCGTTAATTCACCTCACAGAGTTACAGCATTCCCCTCAAGAAGCCTTTCGCTAAGACTGTTCTTGTGGAATTTTCAAAGTGATATTTGATAGCCCATAGAGGGCTACGGTGAAAAAGGAAATATCTTCCTTTAAAAACTGGAAAGAAACTTTCGAGAAACTGCTTTGTATTCTGTTATTTCAACTCACAGAGTTACAGCCATCCCCTCAAGAAGCCTTTCGCTAAGACTGTTTTTCTGGAATTTGCAAAGTGATATTTCGAAGCCCAAAGTGGTCTAGGGTGAAAAGGAAATATCTTCAGTTAAAAACTGGAAAAAAGCTATCTGAGAAACTGCTTTGTGTTCTGTTAATTCATCTCACGGAGTTACAGCTTTCCCTTCTAGAAGCCTTCGCTAAGAGAGGTCTTGTGGAATTTGCAAAGTGATATTTGGAAGCCCATAGTGGGCTACGGTGAAAAAGGAAACATCCTAAGTTAAAAACTGAAAAGAAACATTTTGAGAAACTGCTTTGTGTTCTGTTAATTCATCTCACCGAGTTACTGCTTTCCCTTCAAGATGCCTTTATCTAAGGCTGTTCTTGTGGAATTTGCAAAGTGATATTTGGAAGCCCATAGAGGGCAATGGTGAAAAAGGAAATATCTTCCGGAAAAACTGGAAAGAAGCTTTCTGAGAAACTGCTTTGTTTTCTGTTAATTCATCTCACCGAGTTACAGGTTTTCCTTCAAGAAGCCTTTCGCTAAGGCTGTTCTTGTGGAATTTGGTAACTGATATTTGGAAGCCCTTAGAGGGCTATGGTGTAAAAAATAAATATCTTTAGTTAAAAACTGGAAATAATCTTTCTGAGCAACTGCTTTGTGTTCTGTTAATTCCTCTCACAGAGTGACTGCTTTCCCCTAAAGAAGCCTTTCGCTAAGACTGTTGTTGTGGTATTTGCAAAGTGATATTTGGAAGTCCCTAGAGGGCTATGGTGAAAAAGGAAATATCTTCCGTTAAAAACAGGAAAGAAGCTTTCTGAGAAACTGCTTTGTGTACATTGAATTCTTCTCACAGAGTTACAGCTTTCCCCTGAAGAAGCCTTTTGCTAAGACTGTTCTTGTGGAGTTTGCAAAGTGATATTTGCAAGCCCCTAGAGGGCTATGGTGAAAAAGGAAATATCTTCCGTAAAAAACTGAAAAGAAGCTTTCTGAGAAACTCCTTTGTGTTCGGTTAATTCATTTTACAGAGTTACAGCTTTCCATTCAAGAAGCCTTTTGCTAAGGCTGTTTTTGTGGAGTTTGGAAAGTGATATTTGGAAGCCCATAGAGGGCTACGGTGAAAATGGAAATATACTAAGTTAAAAACTGAAAAAAAAAAAAAATTCTGAGAAACTGCTTTGTGTTCTGTTAATTCATGACACAGAGTTACAGATTTCCCTTCAAGAAGCCTTTCGCCAAGGCTGTTCTTGTGGAATTGGCAAAGTGATATTTGGAAGCCCATAGAGTGCTAGGGTGAAAAGTGAATATCTTCAGTTAAAAAATGGAAAGAAGCTGTCTGACAAACTGCTTTGTGTTCTGTTAATTCATCTCACAGAGTTACACATTTCCCCTCAAGAAGCCTTTCGCAAAGACTGTTCTTGTGGAATTTTCGAAGTGATATTTGGAAGCCCCTAGAGGGCTGTGGTGAAAAACGAAATATCTTCCGTAAAAAACTGGAAAGAAGCTTTCTGAGAAATTGCTTCGTGTTCTGTTAATTCATCTCACAGACGTACAACTATCCCTTCAAGAAGCGTTCCGCTAAGGCTGTTCTTGTGAAATTGGCAAAGTGATATTTGGAAGCCCATAGAGGGCTATGGTGAAAAGGAAATATGTTCATTTAAAAAATGGAAAGTAGCTTTCTGAGAAACTGCTTTGTGTTCTGTTAATTCATCTAACAGAGTTACAGCTTTCCCCTCAAGAAACCTTCCGCTAGGACTGTTCTTTTGGAATTTGCAAAGTGATATTTGGAAGCACATAGAGGGCTATGGTGAAAAAGGAAATATCTTCTGTTAAAAACTGGAAAGAAGCTTCCTGAGAAACTGCTTTGCGTTCTGTTAACTAATCTCACAGAGTTACAGCTTTCCCTTCAAAAAGCCTTTCGCTAGGGCTGTTCTTGTGGAATTTCTAAAGTGATATTTGGAAGCCCATAGAGGGCTACGGTGAAAAAGGAAATATCTTCAGTTAAAAACTGGAAAGAAGTTGTCTGAGAAACTACTTTGGGTTCCGTTAATTCACCTCACAGAGTTACAGATTTCCCTCAAAAATCCTTTCGCTAAGACTGTTCTTGTGGAATTTGCAAAGGGATATTTGGAAGCCCTTCGAGGGCTATGGTGAAAAAGGAAATATCTTCAGTTAAAAACTGGAAAGAATCTTTCTGAGAAACTGCTTTGTGTTCTGTTAATTCATTTCACAGAGTTACTGCTTTCCCCTCAAGAAGCCTTTCGCTAAGACCGTTCTTGTGGTCTTTGCAAAGTGGTATTTGGAAGTCCCCAGAGGGCTATGGTGAAAAAGGAAATATCTTCCGTTAAAAACTGGAAAGAAGCTTTCTGAGAAACTGCTTTGTGTTCTGTTAATTCTTCTCACAGAGTTACAGCTTTGCTCTGCAGAAGGCTTTCTCTAAGACTGTTCTTGTCGAATTTTCACAGTGATATTTGGATCCCCATACAGGGCTATGGTGAAAAAGGAAATAGCCTAAGTAAAAAACTGAAAAGAAGCCTGCTGAGAAACAGCTTTGTGTTCTGTTAATTCATCTCACAGAGTTACAGCTTTCCGCTCAAGAAACCTTTCGCTAAGTCTGTTCTTGTGAAATTTGCAAAGTGATATTTGGAAGCCCATAGAGAGCTATGGTGAAAAAGGAAATATCTTCCGTTAAAAACTGGAAAGAAGCATTCTGAGAAACTGCCGGGTGTTCTGTTAATACATCTAAAAAAAATTACAGCTTTCCACTCCAGAAACCCTTCGCTAAGTCAGTTCTTGCGGAATAATCAAAGTGATATTTGGAAGCCCTTAGAGGGCTATGGTGAAAAAGAAAATATCTTCAGTTAAAAACTGGAAAGAAGGTTTCTGAGAGACAGCTTTGTGTTCCATTAATTAATCTCACAGAGTTACAGCTTTCCCCTCAAGAAGCCTTTCGTTAAGACTGTTCTTGTGGAATTTGCAAAGTGATATTTGGAAGCCCATAAAGGGCCATGGTGAAAAAGGAAATATCTTCAGTTAAAATCTGGAAGGAAGATTTCTGAGAAACTACTTTGTGTTCTGTTAATTCCTCTCAGAGACTTACAGATTTCCCCTCATGAAGCCTTTCCCTAAGACTGTTCCTGTGGAATTTACAAAGTGATATTTGGAAGCCCGCAGAGGGCTATGGTGAAAAAGGAGATATCCTAAGATAAAAACAGAAAAGAAGCTTTCTGAGAAACTGCTTTGTGTTCTGTCAATTTATTTCACAGAGTTACCGCTTTCCCCTCAAGAACACTTTCGCGATGGCGGTTCTTATGCAATTTGCAAAGTGATCTTAGAAGCCCGTAGAGGGCTATGGTGAAAAAGGAAATAACTTACACTAAAAATTGGAAAGAAGCTTTTTGAGAAACTGATGTGTGTTCTGTTAAAACATCTCACCGAGTTACAGCTTTCACCTCAAGAAGCCTTTCGCTAAGACTGTTCTTGTGGGATTTGCAAAGTGACATTTGGAAGCCCATAGAGGGCTATGGTGAAAAAGGAAATATATTTCGTTAAAAACTGGAAAGAAGATTTCTAAGAAACTGCATTGTGTTCTGTTAATTCATCTCGCAGAGTTACAGCTTTCCCCTCCAGAAGCCTTTCGATAACATTGTTCTTGTGAAATTTGCAAAGTGATATTTGGAAGCCCGTATAGGGCTATGGTGAAAAAGTAAATATATTTCGTTAAAAACTGGAAAGAAGAATTCTGAGAAACTGCATTGTGTTCTGTCAATTCATCTCGCAGAGTTACAGCTTTCCCCTACAGAAGCCTTTCGCTAACACTGTTCTTGTGGAATTTGCAAAGTGATATTTGGAAGCCCATAGAGGGCTATGGTGAAAAGGAAATCTCCTAAGATAAAAATTGAAAAAAAGCTTTCTGAGAAACTGGTTTGTGTTCTGTTAATTCATCTCACAGAGTTACAGCGTTCCCCTCAAGAAGCCTAACGCTAAGGGTCTTTCTGTGGAATTTGCAAAGTGATATTTGGAAGCCCATAGAGGGCTATGGTGAAAAAGGAACTATGTTCCGTTAAAAACTGCAAAGAAGATTTCTGACACACTGATTTGTATTCTGTTAATTCATCTCACACAGATACAGCTTTCCCCTCCAGAAGCCTTTCGCTAAGACTGTTCTTGTGGAATTTGCATATTGATATTTGGAAGCCCATAGAGGGCTATGGTGAAAAAGGAAAATCCTAAGATAAAAACTGAAAAGAAGCTTTCTGAGAAACTGCTTTGTGTTGTGTTAATTCATCTCACAGAGTTACAGCTTTCCCCTCAAGAAGTCGTTCCCTAAGACTGTTCTTATGAAATTTGCAAAGTGATATTTGGAAGCCCTTTGAGGCGTATGGTGAAAAAGGAAATATACAAAGAAAAAAACTGAAAAGAAGCTTTCTGAGAAACTGATTTGTGTTCTGTTAATTCCTCTCACAGATTATAGCTTTCACCTCAAGAAGCGTTTCGTTAAGACTGTTCTTGTGGAAATTGCAAAGTGATATTTGGAAGCTCCTAGAGGGTTATGGTGAAAAAGGAATTATCCTAAGATAAAAACTTAAAAGAAGCTTTCTGAGAAACTGCACTGTGTTTTCCTAAATGATCTCACGGAGTTTTAGATTTCCCCTCCAGTAGCCTTTCGCTAAGACTGTTCTTGTGGAATTTACAACGTGATATTTGGAAGCCAGTAGAGGGCTATGGTGAAAAAGGAAATATCTTCCGTTAAAAACTGGAAAGAAGATTTCTGAGAACCTCCTTTGTGTTCTGCTAATACATCTCATAGAGTTACAGATTTCCCCTCAAGAAGCCGATCACTAAGACTGTTCTTGTGGGATTTGCAAAGTGATATTTGGAAGCCCATAGAGGGCAATGGTGAAAAAGGAGATATCTTCCCTTAAAAACTGGAAACAAGCTTTCTGAGAAACTGCCATGTGTTCTCTTAATGCACCTCACCGAGTTACAGCTTTCCCCTCAAGAAGACTTTCGCTAGGACTGTTCTTGTGGGATTTGCAAAGAGATATTTGGAAGTCCATAGAGGGCTATGGTGAAAAAGGAAATTTCTTCCGTTAAAAACTGTAAAGAAGTTTTCTGAGAAATTGCTATTTGTTCTGTTAATTCATCTCACAGAGTTACAGCATCACCTCCAGAGGCCTTTCGCTAAGACTGTTCTTGTGGAATTTGCAAAGTGATATTTGGAACCCCTTTGAGGGCTTTGGTGAAAAAGGAAATATCCTAAGATAAAAACTAAAAAGAAGCTTTCTGAGAAACTGCTTTGTGTTCTGTTAATTCATCTCACAGAGTTACAGCTTATCCCTCCAGAAGACTTTCGCTAACACTGTTCTTGTAGAAATTGCAAAGTGTAATTTGGAAGCCCATGAAGGGCTATGGTGAAATAGGAAATATTTTCCATTAAAAACCGGCAAGAAGCTTTCTGAGAATCTGTTTTGTGTTCTGTTAATTCATCTCACAACGTTACAGCTTTCCCATCAAGAAGCCGTTAACTAAGACTGTTCTTGTGGAATTTGCAAAGTGAAATTTGGAATCCCATAGAGAGCTATGGTGAAAAAGGAAATATCTTCCGTTAAAAACAGAAAAGAAGCTCTCTGAGAAACTGCTTTGTGGTCTGTTATTTCATCTCACAGAGTTACAGCTTTCGCCTGAAGAAGCCTTTCGCTAAGACTGTTCTTGTGGAATTTGTAAAGTGATATTTGGAAGCCAATAGAGGGCTATGGTGAAAAAGGAAATATCTTCAGTTAAATACTGGAAAGAAACTTTCTGAGAAACTGCTTTGTGTTCTATTAATTCATCTCAGAGAGTTACAGCTTTCCCCTCAAGAAGCCTTTCGCTAAGACTGTTCTTGTGGAATTTGCAAAGTGATATTTCGAAGCCAATAGAGGGCTATGAAGAAAAAGGAAATATCCTTAGATAAAAAAAGAAAAGAAGCTTTCTGAGAAACTGCTTTGTGTTCTGTTATTTCATTTCAGAGAGTTACAGCTTTTCCCTCAAAAAGCCTTTTACTAAGACTGTTGTTGTGGGATTTGCAAAGTGATATTTGGAACACCATAGAGTGCTACAGTGAAAAAGGAAATATCTTCAGATAAAAACTGGAAAGAAGCTTTCTGGGAAATAGGTTTTTGTTCTGTTAATTAATCTCGAAGAGTTACAGCTTTCCCCTCAAGAAGCCTTTCGCTAAGACTGTTCTTGTGGAATTTGCACAGTGATAGTTGGAAGCCCATAGAGGGCTATGGTCAAAAAGTAAATATCTTACGTTAAAAACCGGAAAGAAGATTTCTAAGAAACTGCTTTGTGTTCTGTTAATTCATCTCACAGAGTTACAGCTTTCCCCTCAAGAAGCCTTTCGCTAAGACGCTTCTTGTGGAATTTCCAAAGTGATATATTTTTTAATAATCCTCTAGAGGGCTACGGTGAAAAAGGAAATATCATCCGTTAAAAACTGGAAGGAAGCTTTCTGAGAAACTGCTTTTTGTTCTGCTATTTCAACTCACAGAGTTTCTGTTTTCACCTCAAGAAGCCATTCACTATGACTCTTCTTGTGGAATTTGCAAAGTGATATTTGGAAGCCCATAGAGGGCCATGGTGAAAAACGAAATATCTAAAGATAAAAAGTGAAAAGAAGCTTTCTGAGAAACTGCTTTGGTTCTGTTAATTCAACTCACAGAGGTACAGCTTTATCCTCAAGCAGACTTTCGCTAAGTTTGTTGTTGTGGAATTTGCAAAGTGATATTTGGAAGCACATAGAGGGCTATGGTGAAAAAAGAAATATCTTCAGTTAAAATCTGAAAAGAAGCTTTCTGAGAAACTGCTTTGTGTTCTGCTAATTCATCTCCCAGAGTTACAGCTTTCCCTTGAAGAAGCCTTTCGTTAAGACTGTTTTTGTGGAATTTGCAAAGTGATATTTGGAAGCACATAGAGGGCTACGGTGAAAATGGAAATATCCCGAGATAGAAACCTAAAAGAAGCTTTCTGAGAAACTGCTTCGTGTTCTGTGAGTTCATCTCACAGAGTTACAGCTTTCCCCTCAAGAAGTCGTTCACTAAGACTGCTCTTGAGAAATTTGTAAAGTGATATTTGGAAGCCCATAGAGGGCTACAGTGAAAAAGGAAATATCTTCAGTTAAAAACTGGAAAGAAGCTTTCTGAGAAACTGCCGTGTTTTCTCTTAATATATCTGACCGAGTTACAGATTTCCCTACAAGAAGCCTTTCGCTAAGACTGTTCTTGTCGGATTTGCAAAGTGATGTTTGGAAGCCCATAGAGTGCTATCGTTAAAAAGGTAATATCATCAGTTAAAAACTGGAAAGAATCTTTGTGAGAAACTGCTTTGTGTTCTGTTAATTCATCTCACAGAGTTACAACCTTCCCCTCCAGAAGCCTATCGCTAAGACTGTTCTTGTGGGATTTTCAAAGTGACATTTGGAAGCCCGTAGAGGGCTAGGATGAAAAAGGAAACATCTTCTGTTAAAAACTGCAAAGAAGTTTTCTGAGAAACTGCTTTGGGTTCTGTTTATTCATCTCACAGAGTTACAGCTTTCCCCTAAGGAAGCCTTTCGCTAAGACTGTTCTTGTGGAATTTCCAAAGTGATATTTGGAAGTCCATAGAGCGCTAAGGTGAAAAAGGAAACATCTTCTGTTATAAACTGCAAAGAAGCTTTCTGAGAAACTGCTTTGTGTTCTGTTAATTCATCTCAGAGAGTTACTACTTTTGCCTCCAGAAACCTTTCGCTAAGACTGTTGTTTTGGAATTTGCAAAGTGATATTTGGAAGCCCATACAGGGCTATGGTGAAAAAGGAAATATCCTAAGATAAAAACTGAAAAGAAGCTTTCATAGAAACTGCTTTGTGTTCTCTTAATTCATCTCACAGAATTACAGCTTTCCCCTCCAGAAGCCTTTCGCTAAGACTGTTCTTGTGGAATTTGCAAAGTGATATTTGGAAGCTCATAGAGGGCTACGGTAAAAAAGGAAATATCTTCAGTTAAAAACTTGAAAGAAGCATTTTGAGAAACTGCTTTGTGCCCTGTTAATTCATTTCACAGAGTTACATCTTTCCCCTCAGGAAGCCTTTCGCTAAGACTGTTCTTGTGGAATATGCAAAGTGATATTTGGTAGCCCATAGAGGGCTATGGTGAAAAAGGAAATATCTGCATTTAAAAACTTGAAAGAAGCTGTCTGAGAAACTGCTTTGTGTTCTGTTAATTCATCTCACAGAGTTACAGCTTTCTCTTCAAGAAGCCATTCGCTAACACTGTTCTTGCGGATTTTCCAAAGTAATATTTGGAAGCCCATAGAGGGCTATGGTGAAAAAGGAAGAATCATAACATAAAAACTGAAAAGAAGCCTTCTGAGGAACTGCTTTGTGTTCTGTTAATTCATCTCACAGAGTTACAGCTTTCCCTTCAAAAAGTCTTTATTAAGACTGTCCTTGTGGAATTTGCAAAGTGATATTTGGAAGCCCATGTAGGGCTATGGTGTAAAAGGAATTATCTTCCGTTAAAAACTGTAAAGAAGCTTTCTGAGAAACTGCTTTGTGTTCTGTTAATTCATCTCACAGAGTTACAGACTTCCCCTCAAGAAGACTTTCACTGAGATTGTTCTTGTGGAATTTCGTAAGTGATATTTGGAAGCCCATAGAGGGCTATGGTGAAAATGAAATATCTCCCTTTAAAAACTGAAAAGAAGCTTTCTGAGAAACTGCCTTGTGTTCTGTTAATTCATCTCTCATAGTTACAGATTTCCCTTTAGTAAGCCTTTCGCTAAGACTGTTTTGTGGAATTTGCAATGTGATATTTGGAAGCCCATAGTGGGCTATGATGAAAAAGGAAACATCCTAAGATAAAAACTGGAAAGAAGCTTTCTAAGAAACTGCTTTGTGTTATGTTAATTCATCTCACAGAGTTACAGATTTCCCCTGAAGAAGACTTTCGAGAAGACAGTTCTTGTGAAATTTGCAAAGTGATATTTGGAATCCCGTAGAGGGCTATGGTGAAAAAGAAAATATCTTCCGTTAAACACAGGAAAGAAGCTTTCTAAGAAACCGCTCTGTGTTCTGTTAATTTATCTCACAGAGTTACAGCTTCCACCTCAAGAATCCTTTTGCTAAGATTGTTCTTGTAGAATTGGCAAAGTGATATTTGGAAGCCCATAGAGCGCTATGGTGAAAAAGGAAATATCTTCAGTTAAGAACTGCAAAGAAGCTTTCTGAGAAACTGCTTTGTGTTCTGTTAATTCATCTCACAGAGTTACATCTTTCCTCTTAAGAAGCATTTCGCTAAGACTGTTCTTGTGTAATTTGCAAAGTGATATTTGGGAGCCCCTAGATGTCTATGGTGAAAATGTAAATATCTTCAGTAAAAAACTGAAAAGGAACTTTCTGAGAAACTGCTTTGTGTTCTGTTAATTCAGCTGACAGAGTTACAGCTTTCCCCTCAAGAAGCCCTTCGCTAAGGGTGTTCTTGTAGAATTTGCAAAGTGATATTTGGAAGCCCTAGAGGTCTCTAGTGAAAAAGGAAATATACTAAAATAAAAACTGTAAAGAAGCTTTCTGAGAAACTGCTTTGTGTTCTGTTAATTCATCTCACAGAGTTACAGTTTTCCCCTCAAGAAGCCTTTCGCTGTGACTGTTCTTTTGGAATTTGCAAAGTAATATTTGAAAGCCCATAGAAGGCTCTGGTGAAAAAGGAAATAGTTTCAGTTAAAAACTGGAAGGAAGCTTTCTGAGAAACATCTTTGTGTTCTGTAAATTCATCTCACACATTTACAGCTTTACTCCCAAGAAGCCTTTGGCTAATAATGTTCTTGTGGAATTTCCAAAGTGATATTTGTAAGCCCACAGAGGGCTATGGCGAAACAGGAAATATTTTCTGTTAAAAACTGGAAAGAAACTTTCTGAGAAACTGCTTTGTGTTCTGTTAATTCTTCTCACAGAATTACAGCTTTCCCTTCAAGAAGCCTTTCGCTAAAGCTGTCTTGTGGAATTTGCAAAGTGATATATTGAAGCACATAGAGGTCTATGGTGCAAAAGGAAATATCCTAAGGTAAACCTGAAAAGAAGCTTTCTGAGAAACTGCTCTGTGTTCTGTTAATTCATCTCAGAGAGATAAAGCGTTCCCTCAAGAAACCTTTCGCTAAGACTGTTCTTGTGGCATTTGCAAAGTGATATATTGAAGCACATAGAGGGCTATGGTGCAAAAGGAATTATCCTAAGATAAAAACTGAAAAGAAGCTTTATGAGAAACTGCTTTGTGTTCTTCTAATTCATCTCAGAGAGTTACAGCTTTCGCCTCAAGAAGCCTTTGGCTAAGACTGTTCTTTTGGAATTTGAAAAGTGATATTTGTAAACCCATAGAGGGCTATGGTGAAAAAGGTAATACCTTCAGTTAAAAACTGAAAAGAAGATTTCTGTCAAACTGCTTTGAGTTCTGTTAATTCATCTCACAGAGTTACAGCTTTCCCTCAAGAAATCTTTCGCTAAGACTGTTCTTGTGGAATTTGCAAAGTTATATTTGGAAGCCCATAGCGGGCTATGGTGTAAAAGGAAATATATTCGGTTAAAAACAGGAAAGAAGCTTTCTGAGAAACTGCTTTGTGTTCTGTTAATGCATCTGACAGAGTTACAGCTTTCCCCTAAAGAAGCCTTTCGCTAAGAATGTTCTTGTGGAATTTCCAAAGTGATATTTGGAAGCCCGTAGAGGGCTATGGTGAAAAAGGAAATATCTTAAGATAAAAACAGAAAAGAAACTTTATGAGAAAGTGCTTTCTGTTCGGTTAATTCATCTCACAGAGTTTCAGATTTCCCCTCAAGAAGACTTTTTCCAAGACTGTTCTTGTGGAATTTGCAAAGTGATACTTGGAAGCCCTACAGGGTTATGGTGAAAAAGGAAATATCTTCCGTTAAAAACTGGAAAGACGCTTCCTGAGAAACTGCTTTGTGTTCTGTTAATTCATCTCACAGAGCTACAGGATTCCCCTAAAGAAGCCTTTCGCTACGACTGTTCTTGTGGAATTTGAAAAGTGATATTTGAAAGCCCATAGAGTGCTATTTTGAAAAAGGAAATATCCTAAGATAAAACTGAAAAGAAGTTTTATGAGAGACGGCTTTGTGTTCTGTTAATTCATCTCACAGACTTACAGCTTTCCCCTCAAGAAGTCATTTGCTAAGTCTGTTCTTGTGGAATTTGCAAAGTGATATTTGGAAGCCCATAGAGGGCTATGATGAAAAAGGAAATATCCTAAGATAAAAACTGAAAAGAAGCTTTCTGAGAAACTGCCTTGTGTTCTGCTATTCACTTCACAGAGATACAGCTTTCCCCTCTAGAAACCTTTTGCTAAGACTGTACTTGTTTAATTTGCAAAGTGATATTTGGAAGCACATAGAGGGCTACGGTAAAAAAGGAAATATCTTCAGTTAAAAACCTGAAAGAAGCATTTTGAGAAACTGCTTCGTGTTCTGTTAATTCATTTCACAGAGTTACATCTTAACCCTCAGGAACCCTTTCGCTAAGACTGTCCTTGTGGAATTTGCAAAGTGATATTTGGAAGCCCATAGAGGGCTATGGTGAAAAAGGAAATATCTTCCGTTAAAAACTGTAAAGAAGCTTTCTGAGAAACTGGTTTGTGTTCTGTTAATTCATCTCATAAAGTTACAGATTTCCCCTCAAGAAGACTTTCGCTAAGATTGTTCTTGTGGAATTTCCTTAGTGATATTTGGAAACCCATAGAAGGCTATGGTGAAAATGAAATATGTCCCTTTAAAAACTGGAAAGAAGCTTTCTGAGAAACTGATTTGTGTTCTGTTAATTGATCTTTCATAGTTACACATTTCCCTTCAGGAAGCCTTTGCTAAGACTGTTTTGTGGAATTTTCATTGTGATATTTGGAAGCCCATAGTGGGCTATGGTGAAAAAGGAAATATACTAAGATAAAAACTGATAAGAAGCTTTCTGATAAAGTGTTTTGTGTTCTGCTAATTCATCTCACAGAGTTACAGCTTTCATCTCAAGAAGCCTTTCGCTAAGACTGGTCTTGTGGAATTTGCAAAGTGATATTTTGGAGCCCTTAGAGGGCTATGGTGGAAAAGGAAATATCTTTAGTTAAAAACTGGAACGAAGCTTTCTGAGAAACTGCTTTTTGTTTTTTAATTCATCTCACAGAGTTACAGCTCTCCACTCAAGAAGCCAGTCGCTGAGACTGTTCCTTTGGAATTTCCAAAGTGATATTTGGAAGCCCATTGAGGGCTATGGTGAAAAAGGAAGTATCCTAAGATAAAAACTGAAAAGAAGCTTTCTGAGAAACTGCTTCATGTTGTGTTAATTCAACTCACAGTCTTACAGTTTTCTCCTCAAGAAGCTGTTCACTAAGACTGTTCTTGTGAAATTTGCAAAGTGATATTTGGAAGCCCATAGAGGCCTATGGTGAAAAAGGAAATATCCTCAGTTAAAAACTGGAAAGAAGCTTTCTGAGAAACTGTCCTGTGTTCTGTTAATTTATCTCACAGAGTTACAGTTTTCCCGTCAAGAAGTCTTTCGCTAAGATAGTTCTTGGGGAATTTCCAAAGTGATATTTGGAAGCCCATATTGGGCAGTGGTGAAAAAGGAAATAACTTCAGATAAAACTGGAAAGAATCTTTCTGAGAAACTGCTTTGTTTTGTGATAATTCACCTCACAGAGTTACCGCTTTCCCCTCAAGAAGCCGTTCACTAAGACTGTTCTTGTGAAATTTGCAAAGTGATATTTGGAAGAACAAAGAGGGCTATGGTGAAAAAGGAAATATCTTCCGTTAAAAACTGGAAAGAAACTTTCTGAGAAACTTCTTTGTGTCCTCTTTTTTCATCTCACTGAGTTACAGCTTTTAACTCAAGAAGGCTTTCGCTACGTATGTTCTTGTGGAGTTTGCTACGTGATATTTGGAAGCCCATAGACGGCTCTGGTGAAATAGAAAATATCTTCAATTAAAAACTGCAAAGAAGATTTATGAGAAACTGCTTTGTGTTCTGTTAATTCATGTCAAGGAGTTACAGCTTTACCCTCAAGAAGCCATTCGCTAAGACTGTTCTTGTGGAATTTGAAAAGTGATATTTGGAAGCCCCTGCATGGTTATGGTGAAAATGAAATATCTTCCGTTCAAAAATGGAAAGAAGCTTTCTGAGAAACTGCTTTGTGTTCTGTTAATTCATCTCCAAGAGTTACAGTTTCCCCTCAATAAGCCTTTCGATAAGACTGTTCTTGTTAAATTTGCAAAGTGATATTTGGAAGCCCATAGAGGGCTATGATGAAAAAGGAAATATCTTCAGTTAAAAACTGAAAAGAAGCATTCTGAGAAACTGCTCTGTGTTCTGTTACGTTATCTCACAGAGTTACAGCTTTCCCCTCAAGAAGCCTTTCGCGAAGACTGTTCTTGTGGAATTGGCAAAGTGATATTTGGAAGCCCATAGAGGGCTATGGTGAAAAAGGAAATATTCTATGATAAAAACTGAAAAGAAGCTTTCTGAGAAAGTGCTTTGTGTTCTGCTAATTCATCTCACAGAGTTACAGCTTCCCCCTCAAGAAGCCTTTCACTAAGACTGTTCTTGTGGAATTTGCAAAGTGATAATTGGGAACCCATAAAAGGCTATGGTGAAAAAGGAAATATCTTTAGTTAAAAACTGGAAAGAAGCTTTCTGAGAAACTGCATTGTGTTCTGTTAATTCATCTCACAGAGTTACAGCTTCTCAATCAGAAGCCTTTCGCTAAGACTCTTCTTGTGGAATTTCCAAAGTGATATTTGGCAGACAATAGAGGGCTATGGTGAAAAAGGAAATATCTTCAGTTAAAGACTGAAAAGAAGCTTTCTGAGAAACTGCTTTGTATTCTGCTAATTCATCTCACAGAGTTTCAGCTCTCCCCTCAAGAAGTCATTCGCTAAGACTGTTCTTGTGGAATATCCAAAGTGATATTTGGAAGCCCATAGAGGGCTATGGTGTAAAATGAAATATCCTAAAATAAAAACTGAAAAGAATCACTCTGATAAACTGCTTTGTGTTCTCTTATTTCTTCTCACAGAGTTACAGTTTTTCCCTCAAGAAGTCTTTCCCTAAGTCTGTTCTTGTGTAATTTGCAAATTGATATTTGGAAGCTCATAGAGGTCTATGGTGAAGAAGGAAATATCTTCCGTTAAAAACTGGAAAGAAGCTTTCTGAGAAACTGCTTTATGTTGTTTCAATTCATCTCACCGACTTACATCTTTCTCCTCAAGAAGCGTTTCACTAAGACTGTTCTTGTGAAATTTGCAAAGTGATATTTGGAAGCCCATAGAGGGCTATGGTGAAAAAGGAAATATCCTCGGTTAAAAACTGCAAAGAATGTTTCTGAGAAACTGCCCTGTGTTCTGTTAATTCTTCTCACAGAGTTACAGTTTCCTCTCAAGAAGCATTTCGCTAAGACTGTTCTTGTGGAATTTCCAAAGTAATATTTGGAAGCCCATAGTGGGCCATGGTGAAAAAGAGATACATTCAGTTAAAACTGGAAAGAAGCTTTGTGGGAAATTGCTTTGTGTTCTGTTAATTCATTTCACAGAATTACAGCTTCCCCCTCAAGTAGCTTTTTGCTAAGACTGTTCTTGTGGAATTTGCAAAGTGATGTTTGGAAACCCCTAGAGGGCTATTGTGAAAAAAGAAATATCCTAAGATAAAAACTGAAAAGCAGCTTTCTGAGAAACGGCTTTGTGTTCTGGTAATTCATCTCACAGAGTTACAGCTTTCCCCTCAAAAAGCCATTCTCTAAGACTATTCTTCTGGAATTTGCAAAGTGATATTTGGAAGCCCATAGAGGGCTATGGAGATAAAGGAAATATCCTGAGATAAAAACTGAAAAGAAACTTTCTGAGAAACTGCTTTGTGTTCTGTTAATTCATTTCACAGAGTTACAGCTTTCCCCACGAGAAGTTTTTCGCTAAGACTGTTCTTGTGCAATTTGCAGAGTGATATTTGGAAGCCCATAGAGGGCTATGGTGAAAAAGGAAATATCTTTAGATAAAAACTGAAAAGAAGCTTTCTGAGAAACGGCTTTGTGTTCTGTTAATTCATCTCACAGAGTTACAGCTTTCTCCTCAAAAAGCCATTCGCTAAGACTGTTGTTGTGGAATTTCAAAGTGATATTTGGAAGCCCATAGAGGGCTATGGAGAAAAAGGATATATCCTGAGATAAAAACTGAAAAGAAGCTTTCTGAGAAACTCCTTTGTGTTCTGTTAACTCATCTCACAGAGTTACAGCGGTCCCCTCAGGAAGCCTTTCGCTAAGACTGTTCTTGTGGAATTTGCAAAGTGATATTCGGAAGCTTAGAGGGCTATGGTGAAAAATGTAATATCTTCCGATTAAAACTGGTAAGAAGCTTTCTGAGAAACTGCTTAGAGTTGTGTTAATTCATCTCACAGAGTTACAGCTTTCACCTAAAGAAGCCTTTCTCTAAGACTGTTCTTTTGGAATTTGCAAAGTGATATTTGGAAGCCCATAGAAGTCTATGGTGAAAAAGGAAATAGCTTTAGTTACAAACTGGAAAGAATCTTTCTGAGAAACTGCTTTGTGTTCTCTTAATTCATCTCACAGAGTTACACCTTCCCCCTCAAGAAGCCTTTCACTAATACTCTTCTAGTGGAATTTGCAAAGTGATATTTGGAAGCCCATAGAGGGCTATGGTGAAAAAGGAAATATCTTCAGTTAATACTGAAAAGAAGCTTTCTGAAAAACTGCTTTGTGTTCTGTTAATTCATCTCACAGAGTTGCAGCTCTCCCCTCAGGAAGCCATTCGCTAAGACTGTTCTTGTGAAATTTCCTAAGTGATATTTGGTAGCCCATAGAGGGCTATGGTGAAAAAGGAACTATCCTAAAATAAAAAGTGAAAAGAAGCTTTCTGAGAAACTGCTTTGTGTTCTGTTAATTCTTCACACAAAGTTACAGCTTTTCCATCAAGAAGCCTTTTGCTAAGACTGTTCTTGTGGAATTTGCAAAGTGATATTTTGAGTCCCAAAGAGGGCTATGGTGAAAAAGGAAATATAATCAGTTTAAAACTGCAAAGAAGTTTTCTGAGAAACTCCTTTGTTTTCTGTGAATTCATCACACAGAGTTACCGTTTTCCCTCAAGACGCTATTCGCTAAGACTGTTTTTCTGGAATTTGCGAAATGATATTTGGAAGTGCATAGAGGGCTGTGGTGAAAAAGGAAATATCCTGAGATAAAAACGGAAAAGATGATTTCTGAGAAACTGCTTTGAGATCTGTTAATTCATCTCACAGAGTTCCAGCATTCCCCTCAAGAAGCCTATCGCTAACACTGTTCTTGTCGAATTTGCAAAGTGATATTTGGAAGCCAATAGAGGGCTATGGGAAAAAGGAAATATCTTCAGTTGAAAACTGGAAAGAAGCTTTCTGAGAAACGGCTTTCTGTTCTGTCAATTCATCTCACAGATTTGCAGCTTTCTCCTCAAGAAGCCGTAGACTAAGACAGTTCTTGTGAAATTTGGAATGTGATATTTGGAAGCCCATAGAGGGCTATGGTGAAAAAAGAAATATCTTCCGTTAAAAACTGAAAAGAAGCTTTCTGGGAAACTGCTTTGTGTTCTGTTAATTCATCTCAGAGAGTTACAGCTTTCCCTTCAAAAAGCCATTCGCTAAGACTGTTCCTGTGGAATTTGCAAAGCGATAATTGGAAGCCCTTAGAGGGCTATGGTGAAATTGAAATATCTTCCATTAAAAACCGGAAAGAAGCTTTCTGAGAAACTGCTTTGTGTTCTGTTAATTCATCTCACAGAGTCAAACCTTGCCCTTCAAGAAGCGGTTCACTAAGTCTGTTCTTGTGAAATTTGCAAAGTGATATTTCGAAGCCCAAGGAGTGCTATTGTGAAAAAGGAAATATCTTCAGTTTAAAACTGCAAAGAAGCTTTCTGAGAAACTCCTTTGGTTTCTGTGAATTCATCTCACAGAGTTACAGCTTTCCCTCCACAAGCCATTCGCTAAGACTGTTCCTGTGGAATTTGCGAAGTGATATTTGGTAGTGCATAGAAGTCTGGTGAAAAAGGAAATATCCGAAGATAAAAACCGCAAAGAAGCTTTCTGAGAAACTGCTGTGTGTTCTGTTAATTCATCTCACAGTGTTACAGCTTTCCCCTCAAGAAGCCTTTCCCTAGGAATGTTCTTTTAGAATTTGCAATGTGATATTTGGAAGCCCATTGAAGGCTATAGTGAAAATGAAATATCTTTTGTTAAAAACTGGAAAGAAGCTTTCTGAGACTCCTTTGTGTTCTGTTAATTCATCTCAGAGAGTTACAGCATTCCGCTCAAGAAGCGGTTCACTAAGACTCTTCTTGTGAAATTTGCAAAGTGATATTTGGAAGCCCATAGAGGGCTATAGAGAAAAAGGAAATATCTTCAGTTAAAAACTGCAAAGAAGCTTTCTGAGAAACTGCTTTGTGTTCTGTTAATTCATCTCAGAGAGTTATAGCTTTCCTCTTAAGAAGCCATTCGCTAAGACTGTTTTTCTGGAATTTGCAAAGTGATATTTCTAAGCCCATAGAGGGTTATGGTGAAAATGAAATATCTTTCGTTAAAAACTGCAAAGAAGTTGTCTGAGAAACTGCTTTGTGTTCTTTTAATTCGTCTCACAGAGTTACAGCTTTCCCCTCAAGAAGAGTTTCACTAAGACTGTTCTTGTGAAATTTGCAAAGTGATATTTCGAAGCCCATAGAAGGCTATAGTGAAAAAGGAAATATCTTCAGTTTAAAACTGCAAAGAAGCTTTCTGAGAAACTGCGTTGTGTTCTGTTAACTCATCTCCCAGAGTTACAGCTTTCCCCTTAAGAAGCCTTTCGATAAGGCTGTTCTTGTGGAATTTGCAAATTGATCTTTGGGTGCCCTTAGAGGTCTATGGTGAAAAAGAAAATATCTTCCGTTAAAAACTTTAAAGAAGCTTTCTTAGAAAGTTCTTTCTGTTCTGATAATTCATCTCACAAAGTTACAGTTTTCCCTTCAAGAAGCCTTTCGATAAGACTGTTCTTGTCGAATTTGCAAGGTGATATTTGGAAGCCCATAGAGGGCTACGCTGAAAAAGTAAATACCTTCAGTTAAAAACTGGAAAGAAGCTTTCTGAGAAACATCTTTGTGTTCTCTTAATTCATCTCACAGAGATACAGCTTTCCGCTCAAGAAGCCTTTGGATAAGACTGTTCTTGTGGATTTGCAAAGTGATATTTTAAAGACCATAGAGGGCTATAGTGAAAAAGGAAATACCTTCCGTTAAAAACTGGAAAGAAGCTTTCTGAGAAACTGCTTTGTGTTCTGTTAATTCATCTCACAGAGTTACAGCTTTCCCCTCAAGAAGCCTTTCGCTAAGACTGTTCTTGTGGAATTTGCAAAGTGATATTTGGAAAACCTTGGAGGGTTATGGTGAAAATGAAATATCTTCCTTTAAAAACTGGAAAGAAGCTTTCTGAGAAACTGCTTTGTGTTCTGATAATTCATCTGACAGAGTTACAGCTTTCCCCTCAAAAAGCCATTCGCTAAGACTGTTCTTGTGGAAATTGCAAAGTGGTATTTGGAAGCCCATAGAGTGCTATGGTGATAAAGGAAATATCTTCAGTTAGAATCTGGAAAGGAGCTTACCGAAAATCTGCTATCTGTTCTGTCAATTCATCTCACAGAATTCCAGATTTCCCCTCAAGAAGTCGTAGACTAAGACAGTTCTTGTGAAAATTGGTAGGTAATATTTGGAAGCCCATAGAGGGCTAAGGTGAAAAAGGAAATATCTTCAGTTAAAAATTGGAAATAAGATTTCTGTGAGACTGCTTTGTGTTCTGTTAATTCATCTCACAGAGTTACAGCTTTCCCCTCAAAAAGCCTTTCGCTAAAACTGTTCTTGTGGAATTTGCAAAGTGATATTTGGAAGCCCCTAGAGGGCTATGGTGAAAAAGGAAATCTCGTAAGATAAAAACTGAAAAGAAGCTTTATGAGAAACTGCTTTGTGTTCTGTTAATTCATCTCACAGAGTTACATCTTTCCCCTTGAGAAGCCTTTCGCTAAGACTGTTCTTGTTGCATCTCCAAAGTGATATTTGGAAGCCAATAGAGGGCTATGGCAAAAAAGGAAATACCTTGCGTTAAAAATTTCAAAGAAGTTTTCAGAGAAACTGCTTTGTGTTTTGTTGATTCATCTCACAGAGTTACAGCTTTCCCCTCAAGAAGCCTTTCGCTAAGTCTGTTCTTGTGGAATTTGCATTGTGATATTTAAAAGCCCATAGAGGGCTCTGGTGAAAATGAAATATCTTCCGTTAAAAACTGGAAAGAAGCTTTCTGAGAAACTGCATTGTGTTCGGTTAATTCATCTCACAGAGTTACAGCTTTTCCCTAAAGAAGCCTTTCGATAAAACTGCTCTTTTGGAATTTGCAAAGTGATATTTGCAAGCCCTTAGAGGGCTGTGGTGAAAAAGGAAATATCCTAAGATAAAAAGTGGGAAGAAATTTTCTGAGTAACTGCTTTGTGTTCTGTTAATTCATTTCACAGAGTTACAGCTTTCCCCTCAAGAAGCCTTTGGCTACGTCTGTTCTTGGGGAATTTGCAAAGTGATATTTGGAAGCCCATAGAGAGCTATGGTGAAAAAGTAAATATCTGTAGTTAAAAACTGAAAAGAAACTTTCTGAGAAACAGCTTTGTGTTCTGTTAATTCACCTCATATGGTTACAGCTTTCCCCTCAAGAAGCCATTCGCTAAGACTGTTCTTGTGGAATTTGCAAAGTGATATTTGGAAGCCCATAGAGGGCTATGGTGAAAAACGAAATATCCTAAGATAAAAACTGAAAAGAAGCTTTCTGAGAAACTGCTTTGTGTTCTGTTAAATCATCTCACAGGGTTACAGCTTTCCCCTAAAGAAGCCTTGTGCTAATACTGTTCTTGTGGAATTTACAAAGTGATATTTTGAGGCCCATAGAGGGCTATGGTGAAAAAGGAAATAGCTTCAGTTAAAAACTGGAAAGAATCTTTCTGAAAAAGTGCTTTGTGTTCTGTTAATTCATCTCAGAGTGTTACAGCTTCCCTGTTCTTGTGGAATTTGGAAAGTGATATTTGGAAGCCCTTAGAGGGCTATGGTGAAAAAGAAATATCTTCAGTTAAAAACTGAAAACAAGGTTCCTGAGAAACTCCTTTGTGTTCTGTTAATTCATCTCACAGAGTTACAGCTTTCCCCTCAAGAAGCCATTCCCTAAGACTGTTCTTGTGGAATTTGCAAAGTGATATATGAAAGCGGGTAGATGGCTATGGTGAAAAACGAAATATCCTAAGATAAAAATTGAAAAGAAGCTTTCTGAGAAACTGCTTTGTGTTATGTTAATTCGTCTCACAGAGTTACAGCTTTCCCCTCAAGAAGCCTTTCACTAAGACTGTTCTTGTGTAATTTACAAAGTGATATTTGGAGGCCCATAGAGGGCCAAGGTGAAAAAGGAAATATCTTCCGTAAAAAACTGGAAAGAGGCTTTCTGAGAAACTGCTTTGTGTTCTGTTAATTCATCTAACAGAGTTACAGCTTTCCCCTCAAAAAGCCATTCGCTAAGACTGTTCTTGTGGAAATTGCAAAGTGGTATTTGGAAGCTCATAGAGTGCTATGGTGATAAAGGAAATATCTTCAGTTAGAATCTGGAAAGGAGCTTACCGAAAATCTGCTATCTGTTCTGTCAATTCATCTCACAGAATTCCAGATTTCCCCTCAAGAAGTCGTAGACTAAGACAGTTCTTGTGAAAATTGGTAGGTAATATTTGGAAGCCCATAGAGGGCTAAGGTGAAAAAGGAAATATCTTCAGTTAAAAATTGGAAATAAGATTTCTGTGAGACTGCTTTGTGTTCTGTTAATTCATCTCACAGAGTTACAGCTTTCCCCTCAAAAAGCCTTTCGCTAAAACTGTTCTTGTGGAATTTGCAAAGTGATATTTGGAAGCCCCTAGAGGGCTATGGTGAAAAAGGAAATCTCGTAAGATAAAAACTGAAAAGAAGCTTTATGAGAAACTGCTTTGTGTTCTGTTAATTCATCTCACAGAGTTACATCTTTCCCCTTGAGAAGCCTTTCGCTAAGACTGTTCTTGTTGCATCTCCAAAGTGATATTTGGAAGCCAATAGAGGGCTATGGCAAAAAAGGAAATACCTTGCGTTAAAAATTTCAAAGAAGTTTTCAGAGAAACTGCTTTGTGTTTTGTTGATTCATCTCACAGAGTTACAGCTTTCCCCTCAAGAAGCCTTTCGCTAAGTCTGTTCTTGTGGAATTTGCATTGTGATATTTAAAAGCCCATAGAGGGCTCTGGTGAAAATGAAATATCTTCCGTTAAAAACTGGAAAGAAGCTTTCTGAGAAACTGCATTGTGTTCTGTTAATTCATCTCACAGAGTTACAGCTTTTCCCTAAAGAAGCCTTTCGATAAAACTGCTCTTTTGGAATTTGCAAAGTGATATTTGCAAGCCCTTAGAGGGCTGTGGTGAAAAAGGAAATATCCTAAGATAAAAAGTGGAAAGAAATTTTCTGAGTAACTGCTTTGTGTTCTTTTAATTCATTTCACAGAGTTACAGCTTTCCCCTCAAGAAGCCTTTGGCTACGTCTGTTCTTGGGGAATTTGCAAAGTGATATTTGGAAGCCCATAGAGAGCTATGGTGAAAAAGTAAATATCTGTAGTTAAAAACTGAAAAGAAACTTTCTGAGAAACAGCTTTGTGTTCTGTTAATTCACCTCATACGGTTACAGCTTTCCCCTCAAGAAGCCATTCGCTAAGACTGTTCTTGTGGAATTTGCAAAGTGATATTTGGAAGCCCATAGAGGGCTATGGTGAAAAACGAAATATCCTAAGATAAAAACTGAAAAGAAGCTTTCTGAGAAACTGCTTTGTGTTCTGTTAAATCATCTCACAGGGTTACAGCTTTCCCCTAAAGAAGCCTTGTGCTAATACTGTTCTTGTGGAATTTACAAAGTGATATTTTGAGGCCCATAGAGGGCTATGGTGAAAAAGGAAATAGCTTCAGTTAAAAACTGGAAAGAATCTTTCTGAAAAAGTGCTTTGTGTTCTGTTAATTCATCTCAGAGTGTTACAGCTTCCCTGTTCTTGTGGAATTTGGAAAGTGATATTTGGAAGCCCTTAGAGGGCTATGGTGAAAAAGAAATATCTTCAGTTAAAAACTGAAAACAAGGTTCCTGAGAAACTCCTTTGTGTTCTGTTAATTCATCTCACAGAGTTACAGCTTTCCCCTCAAGAAGCCATTCCCTAAGACTGTTCTTGTGGAATTTGCAAAGTGATATATGAAAGCGGGTAGATGGCTATGGTGAAAAAGGAAATATCCTAAGATAAAAATTGAAAAGAAGCTTTCTGAGAAACTGCTTTGTGTTATGTTAATTCGTCTCACAGAGTTACAGCTTTCCCCTCAAGAAGCCTTTCACTAAGACTGTTCTTGTGTAATTTACAAAGTGATATTTGGAGGCCCATAGAGGGCCAAGGTGAAAAAGGAAATATCTTCCGTAAAAAACTGGAAAGAGGCTTTCTGAGAAACTGCGTTGTGTTCTGTTAATTCATCTAACAGAGTTACAGCTTTCCTCTCAAAAAGCCATTCCCTAAGACTGCTTTTGTGGAATTTGCAAAGTGATATTTGGAAGCCCTTAGAGGGCTATGTTGAGGAAGAAAACATCCTAAGATAAAAATTGAAAAGAAGCCTTCGGAGAAAGAGCTTTTTGTTTTGTTAATGCATCTCACAGAGTTACAGCTTCTCCCTCAAGAAGCCTTTCACTAAGACTGTTCTTGTGGAATTTGTAAAGTGATATTTGGAAGCCCATAGAAGTCTATGGTGAAAAGGAAATAAATTCAGTTAAAACCTGGAAAGAAGCTTTCTGAGAAACTGTTTTGTGTTCTGTTAATTTCATCTCACAGTTACAGCTTTCCACTCAAGAAGCCTTTCGCTATGACTCTTCTTGTGGATTTTGCAAAGCGATATTTGGAAGCCCATAGAGAGCTATGGTGAAAAAGGAAATATCTTCAGTTAAAAACTGCAAAGAAGTTTTCTGAGAAACTGCTTTGTGTTCTGTTAATTCATTTCACAGAGTTACAGCTTTCCCCTCAAGAATCCATTCGCTAAGACTGTTCTTGTGGAATTTCCTAAGTGATATTTGGAAGCCCATAGTGGGCTAGGGTAAAAATGAGATATCTTCCGTTAAAATCTGCAAAGAAGATTTCTGAGAAACTGCTTTATGTTCTGCTAATTCATCTCACAGAGTTACAGCTTACCCCTCAAGAATCCTTTCGATAAGGTTGTTCTTGTGGAATTTGCAAAGTGATATTTGAAAGCTCACAGAGCGCTATGGTGAAAAAGGAAATATGTTCAGTTAAAAACTGGAAAGAAGCTTTCTGAGAAACTGCTTTGTGTTCGGTTAATTCATCTCACAGAGTTGCAGCTTTCCCCTCGACAAACCTTTCGCAAAGATGTTCCTGTGGAATTTGCAAAGTGATATTTGGAAGCCCATAGAGGAATATGGTGAAAAAGGAAATATCCTAAGATAAGAACTGAAAAGAAGCTTTCTGAGAAACTGCTTCGTGTTCCGTTAATTCATCTCACAGAGTTACAGCTTTCCCGTCAAGAAGTCTTTCTCTAAGACTGTTCTTGTGTAATTTGCAAGGTGATATTTGGAAGCCCAGAGAGTGCTATGGTGAAAAAGGAAATATCCTAAGATAAAAACTGAAAAGAAGCTTTATAGAAAGTGCTTTTTGTCTGTTAATTCATCTCACACTGTAACAGCTTGGCCCTGAGAAGCCTTTCACTAATACTGTTCTTGTGGAATTTGTAAAGTGATATTTGCAAGCCAATAGAGGGCTACGGTGATAAAGGAAATATCTTCAGTAATAACTGAAAAGAAGCTTTCTGAGAAACTGATTTCTCTTCTGTTAATTCATCTCACAGAGTTACAACTTTCCCCTCAAGAAGCCATTCGCTAAGAGTGTTCTTGTGGAATTTGCAAAGTGATATTTGGAAACCCATAGAGGACCATGTTGAAAAAGGAAATATCGTAAGAGAAAAACTGACAAGAAGCTTTCTGAGAACCTGCTTTGTGTTCTGTTAATTCATCACACAGAGTTACAGCTTTCCCCTAAAGAAGCCTTTCGCTAAAGTGGTGTTGTGAAATTTGCAAAGTGATAGTTGCAAGCCCAAAGACGGCTATGGTGAAAAAGGAAATATCTTCAGTTAAAAACTGGAAAGAAGCTTTCTGAGAAACTTCTTTGTGTTCTGTTAATTCATCTCACAGAGTTACACCCTCCCATGAAGAATCCTTTCACTAAGACTGTTCTTGTGGAATTTGCAAATGGATATTTGGAAGTCCATAGCGGGTATGGTGAAAAATTAAATATCTTCCGTTAATAACTGTAAAGAAGCTTTCTGAGAAACTGTTTTGTCTTCTGTTAATTCATCTCACAGATATACAGCTTTCCACTCAAGGAGCCGTTCACTAAGACTGTTCTTGTGGAATTTGCAAAATGATGTTTGGAAGCCCGTAGAGGACTATGGTGAAAATGAAATATGTTCCGTTAAAAACTGCAAAGAAGATTTCTGAGAAACTGCTTTGTGTTCTGTAAATTGATCTCACAGAGTTACAGCTTTCGCCTCAAGAAGCCTTTCGCTAAGACTGTCCTTGTCGAATTTGCAAAGTGATATTTGGAAGCCCATAGAGGGCTATGGTGAAAAAGGAAATATCCTAAGATAAAAACTGACAAGAAGGTTTCTGAGAACCTGCTTTGTGTTCTGTTAATTCATCCCACAGTGTTACAACTTTCCCCTCAATAAATCTTTTGCTAAGGTGTTCTTGTGGAATTTGCAAAGTGATATTTGGAAGCCCATAGAAGACTAGGGTGAAAAAGGAAATATCCTAAGATAAAAATTGAAAAGAACCTTTCTGAGAAACTGCTTTGTGTTATGTTAGCTCATATCACACAGTTACAGCTTTCCCCACAAGATGCCTTTCGCTAAGACTGTTCTTGTGGAATTTGCCAAGTAATATTTGGAAGCCCTTAGATGGCTACGGGGAAAAAGGAAATATCTTCCGTTAAAACTGGAGAGAAGTTTCTGAGAAACTGCTTTGTGTTCTGTTAATACATCTCACAGAGTTACAGCTTTCCCCTCAAGAAGCCTTTCGCTAAGACTGTTCTTGTGGAATTTACAAAGTGATATTTGGAAGCCCCTAGAGAGCAATGGTGAGAAAGTAAATATCTGTATTTAAAAACTGAAAAGAAGCTTTCTGAGAAACTGCTTTGTGTTCTGTTAATTCATCTCATACGGTTACAGCTTTCCCCTCAAGAAGCCATTCGCTAACACTGTTCTTGTGGAATTTGCAAAGTGATATTTGGAAGCCCATAGAGGGCTATGGTGAAAAACGAAATATCCTAAGATAAAAACTGAAAACAAGCTTTCTGAGAAACTGCTTTGTGTTCTGTTAAATCATCTCACAGGGTTACAGCTTTCCCCTAAAGAAGCCTTTTGCTAATACTGTTCCTGTGGAATTTACAAAGTGATATTTTGAGGCCCATAGAGGGCTATGGTGAAAAAGGAAATAGCTTCAGTTAAAAACTGGAAGGAAGCTTTCTGAAAAAGTGCTTTGTGTTTTGTTAATTCATCTCAGAGTGTTACAGTTTCCCCCTCAGGAAGCCTTTCGCTAAGACTGTTCTTGTGAAATTTGGAAAGTGATATTTGCAAGCCCTTAGAGGGCTATGGTAAAAAAGGAAATATCTTCAGTTAAAAACTGAAAAGAAGCTTCCTGAGAAACTGCTTTGTGTTCTGTTAATTCATCTCACAGAGTTACAGCTTCCCCTCAAGAAGCCATTCCCTAAGACTGTTCTTCTGGAATTTGCAAAGTGATATATGGAAGCCCATAGAGGGCTATGGTGTAAAAGGAAATATCCTAAGAAAAAAATTGAAAAGAAGCTTTCTGAGAAACTGCTTTTTGTTCTGTTAATTCATCTCACAGAGTTACAGCTTTCCCCTCAAGAAGCCTTTCGCTAAGACTGTTCTTGTGGAATTTGCAAAGTGATATTTGGAAAACCTTGGAGGGTTATGGTGAAAATGAAATATCTTCCTTTAAAAACTGGAAAGAAGCTTTCTGAGAAACTGCTTTGTGTTCTGATAATTCATCTGACAGAGTTACAGCTTTCCCCTCTAAAAGCCATTCGCTAAGACTGTTCTTGTGGAAATTGCAAAGTGGTATTTGGAAGCCCATAGAGTGCTATGGTGATAAAGGAAATATCTTCACTTAGAAACTGGAAAGGAGCTTACCAAGAATCTGCTATCTGTTCTGTCATTTCATCTCACAGAATTCCAGATTTCCCCTCAAGAAGTCGTAGACTAAGACAGTTCTTGTGAAAATTGGTAGGTAATATTTGGAAGCCCATAGAGGGCTAAGGTGAAAAAGGAAATATCTTCAGTTAAAAATTGGAAATAAGATTTCTGTGAGACTGCTTTGTGTTCTGTTAATTCATCTCACAGAGTTACAGCTTTCCCCTCAAAAAGCCTTTCGCTAAAACTGTTCTTGTGGAATTTGCAAAGTGATATTTGGAAGCCCCTAGAGGGCTATGGTGAAAAAGGAAATCTCGTAAGATATAAACTGAAAAGAAGCTTTATGAGAAACTGCTTTGTGTTCTGTTAATTCATCTCACAGAGTTACATCTTTCCCCTTGAGAAGCCTTTCGCTAAGACTGTTCTTGTTGCATCTCCAAAGTGATATTTGGAAGCCAATAGAGGGCTATGGCAAAAAAGGAAATACCTTGCGTTAAAAATTTCAAAGAAGTTTTCAGAGAAACTGCTTTGTGTTTTGTTGATTCATTTCACAGAGTTACAGCTTTCCCCTCAAGAAGCCTTTCGCTAAGTCTGTTCTTGTGGAATTTGCACTGTGATATTTAAAAGCCCATAGAGGGCTCTGGTGAAAATGAAATATCTTCCGTTAAAAACTGGAAAGAAGGTTTCTGAGAAACTGCATTGTGTTCGGTTAATTCATCTCACAGAGTTACAGCTTTTCCCTAAAGAAGCCTTTCGATAAAACTGCTCTTTTGGAATTTGCAAAGTGATATTTGCAAGCCCTTAGAGGGCTGTGGTGAAAAAGGAAATATCCTAAGATAAAAAGTGGAAAGAAATTTTCTGAGTAACTGCTTTGTGTTCTTTTAATTCATTTCACAGAGTTACAGCTTTCCCCTCAAGAAGCCTTTGGCTACGTCTGTTCTTGGGGAATTTGCAAAGTGATATTTGGAAGCCCATAGAGAGCTATGGTGAAAAAGTAAATATCTGTAGTTAAAAACTGAAAAGAAACTTTCTGAGAAACAGCTTTGTGTTCTGTTAATTCACCTCATACGGTTACAGCTTTCCCCTCAAGAAGCCATTCGCTAAGACTGTTCTTGTGGAATTTGCAAAGTGATATTTGGAAGCCCATAGAGGGCTATGGTGAAAAACGAAATATCCTAAGATAAAAACTGAAAAGAAGCTTTCTGAGAAACTGCTTTGTGTTCTGTTAAATCATCTCACAGGGTTACAGCTTTCCCCTAAAGAAGCCTTGTGCTAATACTGTTCTTGTGGAATTTACAAAGTGATATTTTGAGGCCCATAGAGGGCTATGGTGAAAAAGGAAATAGCTTCAGTTAAAAACTGGAAAGAATCTTTCTGAAAAAGTGCTTTGTGTTCTGTTAATTCATCTCAGAGTGTTACAGCTTCCCTGTTCTTGTGGAATTTGGAAAGTGATATTTGGAAGCCCTTAGAGGGCTATGGTGAAAAAGAAATATCTTCAGTTAAAAACTGAAAACAAGGTTCCTGAGAAACTCCTTTGTGTTCTGTTAATTCATCTCACAGAGTTACAGCTTTCCCCTCAAGAAGCCATTCCCTAAGACTGTTCTTGTGGAATTTGCAAAGTGATATATGAAAGCGGGTAGATGGCTATGGTGAAAAACGAAATATCCTAAGATAAAAATTGAAAAGAAGCTTTCTGAGAAACTGCTTTGTGTTATGTTAATTCGTCTCACAGAGTTACAGCTTTCCCCTCAAGAAGCCTTTCACTAAGACTGTTCTTGTGTAATTTACAAAGTGATATTTGGAGGCCCATAGAGGGCCAAGGTGAAAAAGGAAATATCTTCCGTAAAAAACTGGAAAGAGGCTTTCTGAGAAACTGCTTTGTGTTCTGTTAATTCATCTAACAGAGTTACAGCTTTCCCCTCAAAAAGCCATTCGCTAAGACTGTTCTTGTGGAAATTGCAAAGTGGTATTTGGAAGCTCATAGAGTGCTATGGTGATAAAGGAAATATCTTCAGTTAGAATCTGGAAAGGAGCTTACCGAAAATCTGCTATCTGTTCTGTCAATTCATCTCACAGAATTCCAGATTTCCCCTCAAGAAGTCGTAGACTAAGACAGTTCTTGTGAAAATTGGTAGGTAATATTTGGAAGCCCATAGAGGGCTAAGGTGAAAAAGGAAATATCTTCAGTTAAAAATTGGAAATAAGATTTCTGTGAGACTGCTTTGTGTTCTGTTAATTCATCTCACAGAGTTACAGCTTTCCCCTCAAAAAGCCTTTCGCTAAAACTGTTCTTGTGGAATTTGCAAAGTGATATTTGGAAGCCCCTAGAGGGCTATGGTGAAAAAGGAAATCTCGTAAGATAAAAACTGAAAAGAAGCTTTATGAGAAACTGCTTTGTGTTCTGTTAATTCATCTCACAGAGTTACATCTTTCCCCTTGAGAAGCCTTTCGCTAAGACTGTTCTTGTTGCATCTCCAAAGTGATATTTGGAAGCCAATAGAGGGCTATGGCAAAAAAGGAAATACCTTGCGTTAAAAATTTCAAAGAAGTTTTCAGAGAAACTGCTTTGTGTTTTGTTGATTCATCTCACAGAGTTACAGCTTTCCCCTCAAGAAGCCTTTCGCTAAGTCTGTTCTTGTGGAATTTGCATTGTGATATTTAAAAGCCCATAGAGGGCTCTGGTGAAAATGAAATATCTTCCGTTAAAAACTGGAAAGAAGCTTTCTGAGAAACTGCATTGTGTTCTGTTAATTCATCTCACAGAGTTACAGCTTTTCCCTAAAGAAGCCTTTCGATAAAACTGCTCTTTTGGAATTTGCAAAGTGATATTTGCAAGCCCTTAGAGGGCTGTGGTGAAAAAGGAAATATCCTAAGATAAAAAGTGGAAAGAAATTTTCTGAGTAACTGCTTTGTGTTCTTTTAATTCATTTCACAGAGTTACAGCTTTCCCCTCAAGAAGCCTTTGGCTACGTCTGTTCTTGGGGAATTTGCAAAGTGATATTTGGAAGCCCATAGAGAGCTATGGTGAAAAAGTAAATATCTGTAGTTAAAAACTGAAAAGAAACTTTCTGAGAAACAGCTTTGTGTTCTGTTAATTCACCTCATACGGTTACAGCTTTCCCCTCAAGAAGCCATTCGCTAAGACTGTTCTTGTGGAATTTGCAAAGTGATATTTGGAAGCCCATAGAGGGCTATGGTGAAAAACGAAATATCCTAAGATAAAAACTGAAAAGAAGCTTTCTGAGAAACTGCTTTGTGTTCTGTTAAATCATCTCACAGGGTTACAGCTTTCCCCTAAAGAAGCCTTGTGCTAATACTGTTCTTGTGGAATTTACAAAGTGATATTTTGAGGCCCATAGAGGGCTATGGTGAAAAAGGAAATAGCTTCAGTTAAAAACTGGAAAGAATCTTTCTGAAAAAGTGCTTTGTGTTCTGTTAATTCATCTCAGAGTGTTACAGCTTCCCTGTTCTTGTGGAATTTGGAAAGTGATATTTGGAAGCCCTTAGAGGGCTATGGTGAAAAAGAAATATCTTCAGTTAAAAACTGAAAACAAGGTTCCTGAGAAACTCCTTTGTGTTCTGTTAATTCATCTCACAGAGTTACAGCTTTCCCCTCAAGAAGCCATTCCCTAAGACTGTTCTTGTGGAATTTGCAAAGTGATATATGAAAGCGGGTAGATGGCTATGGTGAAAAAGGAAATATCCTAAGATAAAAATTGAAAAGAAGCTTTCTGAGAAACTGCTTTGTGTTATGTTAATTCGTCTCACAGAGTTACAGCTTTCCCCTCAAGAAGCCTTTCACTAAGACTGTTCTTGTGTAATTTACAAAGTGATATTTGGAGGCCCATAGAGGGCCAAGGTGAAAAAGGAAATATCTTCCGTAAAAAACTGGAAAGAGGCTTTCTGAGAAACTGCGTTGTGTTCTGTTAATTCATCTAACAGAGTTACAGCTTTCCTCTCAAAAAGCCATTCCCTAAGACTGCTTTTGTGGAATTTGCAAAGTGATATTTGGAAGCCCTTAGAGGGCTATGTTGAGGAAGAAAACATCCTAAGATAAAAATTGAAAAGAAGCCTTCGGAGAAAGAGCTTTTTGTTTTGTTAATGCATCTCACAGAGTTACAGCTTCTCCCTCAAGAAGCCTTTCACTAAGACTGTTCTTGTGGAATTTGTAAAGTGATATTTGGAAGCCCATAGAAGTCTATGGTGAAAAGGAAATAAATTCAGTTAAAACCTGGAAAGAAGCTTTCTGAGAAACTGTTTTGTGTTCTGTTAATTTCATCTCACAGTTACAGCTTTCCACTCAAGAAGCCTTTCGCTATGACTCTTCTTGTGGATTTTGCAAAGCGATATTTGGAAGCCCATAGAGAGCTATGGTGAAAAAGGAAATATCTTCAGTTAAAAACTGCAAAGAAGTTTTCTGAGAAACTGCTTTGTGTTCTGTTAATTCATTTCACAGAGTTACAGCTTTCCCCTCAAGAATCCATTCGCTAAGACTGTTCTTGTGGAATTTCCTAAGTGATATTTGGAAGCCCATAGTGGGCTAGGGTAAAAATGAGATATCTTCCGTTAAAATCTGCAAAGAAGATTTCTGAGAAACTGCTTTATGTTCTGCTAATTCATCTCACAGAGTTACAGCTTACCCCTCAAGAATCCTTTCGATAAGGTTGTTCTTGTGGAATTTGCAAAGTGATATTTGAAAGCTCACAGAGCGCTATGGTGAAAAAGGAAATATGTTCAGTTAAAAACTGGAAAGAAGCTTTCTGAGAAACTGCTTTGTGTTCGGTTAATTCATCTCACAGAGTTGCAGCTTTCCCCTCGACAAACCTTTCGCAAAGATGTTCCTGTGGAATTTGCAAAGTGATATTTGGAAGCCCATAGAGGAATATGGTGAAAAAGGAAATATCCTAAGATAAGAACTGAAAAGAAGCTTTCTGAGAAACTGCTTCGTGTTCCGTTAATTCATCTCACAGAGTTACAGCTTTCCCGTCAAGAAGTCTTTCTCTAAGACTGTTCTTGTGTAATTTGCAAGGTGATATTTGGAAGCCCAGAGAGTGCTATGGTGAAAAAGGAAATATCCTAAGATAAAAACTGAAAAGAAGCTTTATAGAAAGTGCTTTTTGTCTGTTAATTCATCTCACACTGTAACAGCTTGGCCCTGAGAAGCCTTTCACTAATACTGTTCTTGTGGAATTTGTAAAGTGATATTTGCAAGCCAATAGAGGGCTACGGTGATAAAGGAAATATCTTCAGTAATAACTGAAAAGAAGCTTTCTGAGAAACTGATTTCTCTTCTGTTAATTCATCTCACAGAGTTACAACTTTCCCCTCAAGAAGCCATTCGCTAAGAGTGTTCTTGTGGAATTTGCAAAGTGATATTTGGAAACCCATAGAGGACCATGTTGAAAAAGGAAATATCGTAAGAGAAAAACTGACAAGAAGCTTTCTGAGAACCTGCTTTGTGTTCTGTTAATTCATCACACAGAGTTACAGCTTTCCCCTAAAGAAGCCTTTCGCTAAAGTGGTGTTGTGAAATTTGCAAAGTGATAGTTGCAAGCCCAAAGACGGCTATGGTGAAAAAGGAAATATCTTCAGTTAAAAACTGGAAAGAAGCTTTCTGAGAAACTTCTTTGTGTTCTGTTAATTCATCTCACAGAGTTACACCCTCCCATGAAGAATCCTTTCACTAAGACTGTTCTTGTGGAATTTGCAAATGGATATTTGGAAGTCCATAGCGGGTATGGTGAAAAATTAAATATCTTCCGTTAATAACTGTAAAGAAGCTTTCTGAGAAACTGTTTTGTCTTCTGTTAATTCATCTCACAGATATACAGCTTTCCACTCAAGGAGCCGTTCACTAAGACTGTTCTTGTGGAATTTGCAAAATGATGTTTGGAAGCCCGTAGAGGACTATGGTGAAAATGAAATATGTTCCGTTAAAAACTGCAAAGAAGATTTCTGAGAAACTGCTTTGTGTTCTGTAAATTGATCTCACAGAGTTACAGCTTTCGCCTCAAGAAGCCTTTCGCTAAGACTGTCCTTGTCGAATTTGCAAAGTGATATTTGGAAGCCCATAGAGGGCTATGGTGAAAAAGGAAATATCCTAAGATAAAAACTGACAAGAAGGTTTCTGAGAACCTGCTTTGTGTTCTGTTAATTCATCCCACAGTGTTACAACTTTCCCCTCAATAAATCTTTTGCTAAGGTGTTCTTGTGGAATTTGCAAAGTGATATTTGGAAGCCCATAGAAGACTAGGGTGAAAAAGGAAATATCCTAAGATAAAAATTGAAAAGAACCTTTCTGAGAAACTGCTTTGTGTTATGTTAGCTCATATCACACAGTTACAGCTTTCCCCACAAGATGCCTTTCGCTAAGACTGTTCTTGTGGAATTTGCCAAGTAATATTTGGAAGCCCTTAGATGGCTACGGGGAAAAAGGAAATATCTTCCGTTAAAACTGGAGAGAAGTTTCTGAGAAACTGCTTTGTGTTCTGTTAATACATCTCACAGAGTTACAGCTTTCCCCTCAAGAAGCCTTTCGCTAAGACTGTTCTTGTGGAATTTACAAAGTGATATTTGGAAGCCCCTAGAGAGCAATGGTGAGAAAGTAAATATCTGTATTTAAAAACTGAAAAGAAGCTTTCTGAGAAACTGCTTTGTGTTCTGTTAATTCATCTCATACGGTTACAGCTTTCCCCTCAAGAAGCCATTCGCTAACACTGTTCTTGTGGAATTTGCAAAGTGATATTTGGAAGCCCATAGAGGGCTATGGTGAAAAACGAAATATCCTAAGATAAAAACTGAAAACAAGCTTTCTGAGAAACTGCTTTGTGTTCTGTTAAATCATCTCACAGGGTTACAGCTTTCCCCTAAAGAAGCCTTTTGCTAATACTGTTCCTGTGGAATTTACAAAGTGATATTTTGAGGCCCATAGAGGGCTATGGTGAAAAAGGAAATAGCTTCAGTTAAAAACTGGAAGGAAGCTTTCTGAAAAAGTGCTTTGTGTTTTGTTAATTCATCTCAGAGTGTTACAGTTTCCCCCTCAGGAAGCCTTTCGCTAAGACTGTTCTTGTGAAATTTGGAAAGTGATATTTGCAAGCCCTTAGAGGGCTATGGTAAAAAAGGAAATATCTTCAGTTAAAAACTGAAAAGAAGCTTCCTGAGAAACTGCTTTGTGTTCTGTTAATTCATCTCACAGAGTTACAGCTTCCCCTCAAGAAGCCATTCCCTAAGACTGTTCTTCTGGAATTTGCAAAGTGATATATGGAAGCCCATAGAGGGCTATGGTGTAAAAGGAAATATCCTAAGAAAAAAATTGAAAAGAAGCTTTCTGAGAAACTGCTTTTTGTTCTGTTAATTCATCTCACAGAGTTACAGCTTTCCCCTCAAGAAGCCTTTCGCTAAGACTGTTCTTGTGGAATTTGCAAAGTGATATTTGGAAAACCTTGGAGGGTTATGGTGAAAATGAAATATCTTCCTTTAAAAACTGGAAAGAAGCTTTCTGAGAAACTGCTTTGTGTTCTGATAATTCATCTGACAGAGTTACAGCTTTCCCCTCTAAAAGCCATTCGCTAAGACTGTTCTTGTGGAAATTGCAAAGTGGTATTTGGAAGCCCATAGAGTGCTATGGTGATAAAGGAAATATCTTCACTTAGAAACTGGAAAGGAGCTTACCAAGAATCTGCTATCTGTTCTGTCATTTCATCTCACAGAATTCCAGATTTCCCCTCAAGAAGTCGTAGACTAAGACAGTTCTTGTGAAAATTGGTAGGTAATATTTGGAAGCCCATAGAGGGCTAAGGTGAAAAAGGAAATATCTTCAGTTAAAAATTGGAAATAAGATTTCTGTGAGACTGCTTTGTGTTCTGTTAATTCATCTCACAGAGTTACAGCTTTCCCCTCAAAAAGCCTTTCGCTAAAACTGTTCTTGTGGAATTTGCAAAGTGATATTTGGAAGCCCCTAGAGGGCTATGGTGAAAAAGGAAATCTCGTAAGATATAAACTGAAAAGAAGCTTTATGAGAAACTGCTTTGTGTTCTGTTAATTCATCTCACAGAGTTACATCTTTCCCCTTGAGAAGCCTTTCGCTAAGACTGTTCTTGTTGCATCTCCAAAGTGATATTTGGAAGCCAATAGAGGGCTATGGCAAAAAAGGAAATACCTTGCGTTAAAAATTTCAAAGAAGTTTTCAGAGAAACTGCTTTGTGTTTTGTTGATTCATTTCACAGAGTTACAGCTTTCCCCTCAAGAAGCCTTTCGCTAAGTCTGTTCTTGTGGAATTTGCACTGTGATATTTAAAAGCCCATAGAGGGCTCTGGTGAAAATGAAATATCTTCCGTTAAAAACTGGAAAGAAGGTTTCTGAGAAACTGCATTGTGTTCGGTTAATTCATCTCACAGAGTTACAGCTTTTCCCTAAAGAAGCCTTTCGATAAAACTGCTCTTTTGGAATTTGCAAAGTGATATTTGCAAGCCCTTAGAGGGCTGTGGTGAAAAAGGAAATATCCTAAGATAAAAAGTGGAAAGAAATTTTCTGAGTAACTGCTTTGTGTTCTTTTAATTCATTTCACAGAGTTACAGCTTTCCCCTCAAGAAGCCTTTGGCTACGTCTGTTCTTGGGGAATTTGCAAAGTGATATTTGGAAGCCCATAGAGAGCTATGGTGAAAAAGTAAATATCTGTAGTTAAAAACTGAAAAGAAACTTTCTGAGAAACAGCTTTGTGTTCTGTTAATTCACCTCATACGGTTACAGCTTTCCCCTCAAGAAGCCATTCGCTAAGACTGTTCTTGTGGAATTTGCAAAGTGATATTTGGAAGCCCATAGAGGGCTATGGTGAAAAACGAAATATCCTAAGATAAAAACTGAAAAGAAGCTTTCTGAGAAACTGCTTTGTGTTCTGTTAAATCATCTCACAGGGTTACAGCTTTCCCCTAAAGAAGCCTTGTGCTAATACTGTTCTTGTGGAATTTACAAAGTGATATTTTGAGGCCCATAGAGGGCTATGGTGAAAAAGGAAATAGCTTCAGTTAAAAACTGGAAAGAATCTTTCTGAAAAAGTGCTTTGTGTTCTGTTAATTCATCTCAGAGTGTTACAGCTTCCCTGTTCTTGTGGAATTTGGAAAGTGATATTTGGAAGCCCTTAGAGGGCTATGGTGAAAAAGAAATATCTTCAGTTAAAAACTGAAAACAAGGTTCCTGAGAAACTCCTTTGTGTTCTGTTAATTCATCTCACAGAGTTACAGCTTTCCCCTCAAGAAGCCATTCCCTAAGACTGTTCTTGTGGAATTTGCAAAGTGATATATGAAAGCGCGTAGAGGGCTATGGTGAAAAAGGAAATATCCTAAGATAAAAATTGAAAAGAAGCTTTCTGAGAAACTGCTTTGTGTTATGTTAATTCATCTCTCAGAGTTACAGCTTTCCCCTCAAGAAGCCTTTCACTAAGACTGTTCTTGTGTAATTTACAAAGTGATATTTGGAGGCCCATAGAGGGCCAAGGTGAAAAAGGAAATATCTTCCGTAAAAAACTGGAAAGAGGCTTTCTGAGAAACTGCTTTGTGTTCTGTTAATTCATCTTACAGAGTTACAGCTTTCCTCTCAAAAAGCCATTCCCTAAGACAGCTTTTGTGGAATTTGCAAAGTGATATTTGGAAGCCCTTAGAGGGCTATGGTGAGGAAGAAAACATCCTAAGATAAAAATGGAAAAGAAGCCTTCGGAGAAAGAGCTTTTTGTTTTGTTAATGCATCTCACAGAGTTACAGCTTCTCCCTCAAGAAGCCTTTCACTAAGACTGTTCTTGTGGAATTTGTAAAGTGATATTTGGAAGCCCATAGAAGTCTATGGTGAAAAGGAAATAAATTCAGTTAAAACCTGGAAAGAAGCTTTCTGAGAAACTGTTTTGTGTTCTGTTAATTTCATCTCACAGTTACAGCTTTCCACTCAAGAAGCCTTTCGCTATGACTCTTCTTGTGGATTTTGCAAAGCGATATTTGGAAGCCCATAGAGAGCTATGGTGAAAAAGGAAATATCTTCAGTTAAAAACTGCAAAGAAGTTTTCTGAGAAACTGCTTTGTGTTCTGTTAATTCATTTCACAGAGTTACAGCTTTCCCCTCAAGAATCCATTCGCTAAGACTGTTCTTGTGGAATTTCCTAAGTGATATTTGGAAGCCCATAGTGGGCTAGGGTGAAAATGAGATATCTTCCGTTAAAATCTGCAAAGAAGATTTCTGAGAAACTGCTTTATGTTCTGCTAATTCATCTCACAGAGTTACAGCTTACCCCTCAAGAATCCTTTCGATAAGGTTGTTCTTGTGGAATTTGCAAAGTGATATTTGAAAGCTCACAGAGCGCTATGGTGAAAAAGGAAATATGTTCAGTTAAAAACTGGAAAGAAGCTTTCTGAGAAACTGCTTTGTGTTCGGTTAATTCATCTCACAGAGTTGCAGCTTTCCCCTCAAGAAACCTTTCGCAAAGATGTTCCTGTGGAATTTGCAAAGTGATATTTGGAAGCCCATAGAGGAATATGGTGAAAAAGGAAATATCCTAAGATAAGAACTGAAAAGAAGCTTTCTGAGAAACTGCTTCGTGTTCCGTTAATTCATCTCACAGAGTTACAGCTTTCCCGTCAAGAAGTCTTTCTCTAAGACTGTTCTTGTGTAATTTGCAAGGTGATATTTGGAAGCCCAGAGAGTGCTATGGTGAAAAAGGAAATATCCTAAGATAAAAACTGAAAAGAAGCTTTACAGAAAGTGCTTTTTGTCTGTTAATTCATCTCACACTGTAACAGCTTGGCCCTGAAGAAGCCTTTCACTAATACTGTTCTTGTGGAATTTGTAAAGTGATATTTGCAAGCCAATAGAGGGCTACGGTGATAAAGGAAATATCTTCAGTAATAACTGAAAAGAAGCTTTCTGAGAAACTGATTTCTCTTCTGTTAATTCATCTCACAGAGTTACAACTTTCCCCTCAAGAAGCCATTCGCTAAGAGTGTTCTTGTGGAATTTGCAAAGTGATATTTGGAAACCCATAGAGGACCATGTTGAAAAAGGAAATATCGTAAGAGAAAAACTGACAAGAAGCTTTCTGAGAACCTGCTTTGTGTTCTGTTAATTCATCACACAGAGTTACAGCTTTCCCCTAAAGAAGCCTTTCGCTAAAGTGGTGTTGTGAAATTTGCAAAGTGATAGTTGCAAGCCCAAAGACGGCTATGGTGAAAAAGGAAATATCTTCAGTTAAAAACTGGAAAGAAGCTTTCTGAGAAACTTCTTTGTGTTCTGTTAATTCATCTCACAGAGTTACACCCTCCAATGAAGAATCCTTTCACTAAGACTGTTCTTGTGGAATTTGCAAATGGATATTTGGAAGTCCATAGCGGGTATGGTGAAAAATTAAATATCTTCCGTTAATAACTGTAAAGAAGCTTTCTGAGAAACTGTTTTGTCTTCTGTTAATTCATCTCACAGATATACAGCTTTTCACTCAAGGAGCCGTTCACTAAGACTGTTCTTGTGGAATTTGCAAAATGATCTTTGGAAGCCCATAGAGGACTATGGTGAAAATGAAATATGTTCCGTTAAAAACTGCAAAGAAGATTTCTGAGAAACTGCTTTGTGTTCTGTAAATTGATCTCACAGAGTTACAGCTTTCGCCTCAAGAAGCCTTTCGCTAAGACTGTCCTTGTCGAATTTGCAAAGTGATATTTGGAAGCCCATAGAGGGCTATGGTTAAAAAAAGAAATATCCTAAGATAAAAACTGACAAGAAGGTTTCTGAGAACCTGCTTTGTGTTCTGTTAATTCATCCCACAGTGTTACAACTTTCCCCTCAATAAATCTTTTGTTAAGGTGTTCTTGTGGAATTTGCAAAGTGATATTTGGAAGCCCATAGAAGACTAGGGTGAAAAAGGAAATATCCTAAGATAAAAATTGAAAAGAACCTTTCTGAGAAACTGCTTTGTGTTATGTTAGCTCATATCACACAGTTACAGCTTTCCCCACAAGATGCCTTTCGCTAAGACTGTTCTTGTGGAATTTGCCAAGTAATATTTGGAAGCCCTTAGATGGCTACGGGGAAAAAGGAAATATCTTCCGTTAAAACTGGAGAGAAGTTTCTGAGAAACTGCTTTGTGTTCTGTTAATACATCTCACAGAGTTACAGCTTTCCCCTCAAGAAGCCTTTCGCTAAGACTGTTCTTGTGGAATTTACAAAGTGATATTTGGAAGCCCCTAGAGAGCTATGGTGAGAAAGTAAATATCTGTATTTAAAAACTGAAAAGAAGCTTTCTGAGAAACTGCTTTGTGTTCTGTTAATTCATCTCATACGGTTACAGCTTTCCCCTCAAGAAGCCATTCACTAAGACTGTTCTTGTGGAATTTGCAAAGTGATATTTGGAAGCCCATAGAGGGCTATGGTGAAAAACGAAATATCCTAAGATAAAAACTGAAAACAAGCTTTCTGAGAAACTGCTTTGTGTTCTGTTAAATCATCTCACAGGGTTACAGCTTTCCCCTAAAGAAGCCTTTTGCTAATACTGTTCTTGTGGAATTTACAAAGTGATATTTTGAGGCCCATAGAGGGCTATGGTGAAAAAGGAAATAGCTTCAGTTAAAAACTGGAAGGAAGCTTTCTGAAAAAGTGCTTTGTGTTTTGTTAATTCATCTCAGAGTGTTACAGTTTCCCCCTCAGGAAGCCTTTCGCTAAGACTGTTCTTGTGGAATTTGGAAAGTGATATTTGGAAGCCCTTAGAGGGCTATGGTAAAAAAGGAAATATCTTCAGTTAAAAACTGAAAAGAAGCTTCCTGAGAAACTGCTTTGTGTTCTGTTAATTCATCTCACAGAGTTACAGCTTCCCCTCAAGAAGCCATTCCCTAAGACTGTTCTTCTGGAATTTGCAAAGTGATATATGGAAGCCCATAGAGGGCTATGGTGTAAAAGGAAATATCCTAAGAAAAAAATTGAAAAGAAGCTTTCTGAGAAACTGCTTTGTGTTCCGTCAATGCATCTCACAGAGTTACAGCATTCCCCTCAAGAAGCCTTTCACTAAGACTGTTCTTGTGTAATTTGCAAAGTGATATTTGGAAGCCCACAGAAGGCTATGGTGAAAAATGAAATATCTTCCGTAAAAAACTGGAAAGAGGCTTTCTGAGAAACTGCTTTGTGTTCTGTTAATTCATCATACGGAGTTACAGCTTTCTTCTGAAAAAGCCATTCCCTAAGACTGCTTTTGTGGAATTTGCAAAGTGATATTTGGAAGCCCATAGAGGGCTATGGTGAAGAAGAAAACATCCTAAGATAAAAATTGAAAAGAAGCCTTCGGAGAAACCGCTTTGTGTTTTGTTAATGCATCTCACAGAGTCACAGCTTTTCCCTCAAGAACCTTTCGCTAAGACTGTTCTTGTGGAATTTGCAAAGTGATATTTGGAAGCCCACTGAGGGCTATGGTGGAAAAGGAAATATCCTAAGATAAAAATTGAAAAGAAGCTTTCTGAAAATCTGCTTTGTGTTCTGTTAATTCATCTCACAGAGTTACAGCTTTCCCCTTAAGAAGATAAAAATTGAAAAGAAGCCTTCGGAGAAACCGCTTTGTGTTTTGTTAATGCATCTCACACAGTCACAGCTTTTCCCTCAAGAAGCCTTTCGCTAAGACTGTTCTTGTGTAATTTGTAAAGTGATATTTGGAAACCCATAGAGGTCTATTTTGAAAATGAAATATCTTCCGTTCAAAACTGGAAAGAAGCTTTCTGAGAAACTGCTCTGTGTTCTGTTAATTCATCTCACACAGTTACATCTTTCCCTTCAAGAAGCCTTTCGCTAAGGCTGTTCTTATGGAATTGGCAAAGGGATATTTGGAAGCCCATAGAGGGCTATGGTGAAAAAGGGAATATCTTCCGTTCAAAACTGGAAAGAAGCTTTCTGAGAGACTGCTTTGTGTTCTATTAATTCATCTCACAGAATTACACGTTTCCCCTCAAGAAGCCTTTCGCTAAGACAGTTCTTGTGGAATTTACAAATTGATATTTGGAAACCCATAGAGGGCTATGATGAAAAAGGAAATATCCCAAGATAAAAACTGAAAAGAAGCTTTGTGAGAAACTACTTTGTGTTGTGTTAGTTCATCTCTCAGAGTTACTGCTTTTCAATCAAGAATCCATTCACTAAGAATGTTCTTGTGGACTTTGCAGAGAAATATTCGGAAGCCCATAGAGGGATTTGGTGAAAAAGGAAATATCTTCAGTTAAAAAATGGAAAGAAGTTTTCTGTGAAACTGCTTTGTGTTCTATTAATTCATCTCACAGAGGTACCGCTTTTCCATCCAGGAGCCGTTCACTAAGACTATTCTTGGGAAATTTGCAAAGTGATATTTCGAAGCCCATAGAGGGCTATGGTGAAAATGGAAGTATCCTAAGATAAAAACCGAAAAGAAGCTTTCTGAGAAACTACTTTGTGTTCTGCTAATTCACGTGACAGAGTTACAGCTTTCCCCCTAAAGAAGCATTTCCTTAAGACTGTTCTTGTGGAATTTTCAAGGCGATATTTGGAAGCCCATAGAGGGCTATGGTAAAAATAGAAATATCTTCCGTTAAAAACTGGAAAGAATCTTTTTGAGAAACTGCTTGGTGTTCTGTTAATTCATTCACTGAGTTACAGCGTTCCCCTCAAAAAGCCTTTTGCTAAGACTGTTCTTGTGGAAATTGCAAAGTGATATTTGGAACCCCTAGAGGGCTAAGGTGAAAAAGGAAATATCTTCCGTTAAAAACTGAAAAGAAGCTTTCGAGAAACTGCTTTGTGTTCTCTTAATTCATCTCACAGAGTTACAGATTTCTCCTCCAGAAGCCTTTCGCTAAGAACGTTCTTGTGGAATTTGCAAAGTGATATATGGAAGTCCATAGAGGGCTATGGTGAAAAATAATATATCTTCCGTTAAATACTGGAAAGAAACTTTCGGGAAACTGCTTTGTGTTCTGTTAATTCATCCCACACAGTTACAATTTTCCCCTCCAGAAGCCTTTCGCTAACAATGTTCTTGTGGAATTTGCAAAGTGATATTTGGAAGCCCATAGAGGGCTATGGTGAAAAAGGAAATATCCTAAGATAAAAACTGAAAAGAAGCTTTCTGAGAATCTACTTTGTGTTCTGTTAATTCATCTCACAGAGTAACAGCTTTCACCTCAAGAAGCCTTTCGCTAAGTCTGTTCTTGTGGAATATTCAAAGTTATATTTGTAAGCCCATAGAGGGCTAAGGTAGAAAAGGAAATATCCTAAGATAAAAACTGAAAAGAAACTTTCTGAGAAACTGCTTCGTGTTCTGTTAATTCATCTCACAGAGTTACCGCTTTCCCCTCAAGAGGCCTTTCGCTAAGACTGTTCTTGTGGAATTTCCAAATTGATATTTGGAAGCCCATAGAAGGCAATGGTGATAAAGGAAATATCTTCTGTTAAAAACTGGAAAGAAGCTTTCTTAGAAACTGCTTTGTGTTCTGTTAATTCATCTCAAAGAGTTACAGCTTTCCCCTCAAGTAGGCTTTCGCAAAGACTGTTCTTGTAGAATTTAAAAATGATATTTGGAAGCCCATAGTGGGCTACGGTAAAAAAGGAATATCTTCAGTTAAAAACTGGAAAGAAGCTTTCTGAGAAACAGCTTTGTGTTCTGTTAATTCAACTCACAGAGTCACAGCTTCCTCCTCAAGAAGCCTTTGGCCAAGGCTCTTCTTTTGGAATTCGCAAAGTGATATTTGTAAGCCCATAGAGGGCTATTGTGAAAATGGAAATATCCTAAGATAAAAACCGATAAGAAGCTTTCTGAGAAACTACTTTGTGTTCTGAAAGTTCATCTCACAGTGTTACAGCTTTCCTTTCATGTGGCCGTTCACTAAGACTCTCCTTGTGAAATTTGCAAAGTGATATTTGGAAGCCCATAGAGGGCTATGGTGAAAAAGGAAATATCTATCGTTGAAAACTGGAAAGCTTTCTGAAAAACTGTCTTGTCTTCTGTTAATTCATCTCAAAGAGTTACAGCTTTCCCCTCTAGAAGCCTTTCGCTAAGACTGCTCTTGTGGGATTTGCAAAGTGATATTTGGAAGCCCCTAGAGGACTATGGTGAAAAAGGAATTTTCTTCAGTTAAAAACAGGAAAGAAGCCCTCTGGGAGACGGCTTTGTGATCTGTTAATTGATCTCACAGTGTTAGAGCTTTCCCCTCAAGAAGCCTTTCACTCAGGCTGTTCTTGTTTAATTTTCAAAGTGATATTTGGAGCCCATAGAGGGACATGGTGAAAAAGAAAATATCATCTGTTAAAAACTGGAAGTAAGCTTTCTGAAAAACTGCTTTGTGTTCTGTTAATTCATCTCACACAGTTACAACTTTCCCCTCAAGAGGCCTTTCGCTAAGACTGTTCTTGGGGAATTTGCAAAGTGATATTTGGAAGCCCATAGAGGGCTATGGTGAAAAAGAAAATATCTTCAGTTAAAAACTGGAAAGAAGCTTTCTGAGAAACAGCTTTGTGTTCTGTTAATTCATCTCTCAGAGTTACGGCGTTCCACTCATGAAGCCTTTCGCTAAGACTGTTCTTGGGGAATTTGCAAAGTGATAATTGGAAGCCCATAGAGGTCTATGGTGAAAAAGGTAATATCTTCCATTAAAAACTGGAAAGAAGCTTTCTGACAAACTGCCTTGTGTTCTGTTAATTCATCTCACAGAGTTACAGCTTTCTCCTAAAAAGCCTTTCTCAAAGACCCTTTCGCTAAGACTGTTCTTGTGGAATTTGCAAAGTGATATTTTGAAGCACATAGACGGCTATGGTGAAAAAGGAAATATCTTTAGTGAAAAACTAGAAAGAAGCTTTCAGACACACTGCTTTGTGTTCTGTTAATATATCTCTCAGTCGTACAGCTTTCCCCTCAAGAAGCCTTTCGCTAAGAGTGTTCTTGTTGAATTTCCAAAGTGATATTTGTAAGACCTTAGAGTTCTACGGTGAAAAAGGAAATATCCTAAGATGAAAAACGAAAAGAAGCTTTCTGAGATACTGCTTTGTGTTCCGTTAGTTCATCTTCAGAGTTACAGCTTTCCCCTCAAGTAGCCATTCTCTAAGACTGTTCTTGTGGAATTTGCAAAGAGATATTTGGGTGCCCACAGAGGGCTATGGTGAAAAACGAAATCTCTTCTATTAAAAGGGGAAAGAAGCTTTCGGTGAAACTGCTTTGTGTTCTGTTAATTCATCTCAGAGAGTTATAGCTTTCCCCTCAAGAAGCCTTTGGCTAAGACTGTTCTTGTGGAATATACAAAGTGATATTTGGAACCCCATAGAGGGTTATGGTCAAAAAGAAAATATCTTCAGTTAAAAACTGGAAAGAAGCTTTCTGAGAAACTGATTTGTGTTCTGTTAATTCATCTCACAGAGTTATAGCTTTCCTCTCAAGAACACTTTCGCTAAGACTGTCCTTGTGGAATTTGCAAAGTAATATTTTGAAGTCCATAGAGGGCTACGGTGAAAAAGAAAATATCTTCAGTTGAAAACTGGAAAGGAGCTTTCTGAGAACCTGCTTTGTATTCTGTTAATTCATCTCAAAGAGTTACATCTTTTCCCTCAAGAAACCTTTCGCTAAGACTGTTCTTGTGGAATTTGCAAAGTGATATTTGGAAGCCCATGGAGGGCTATGGTGTAAAAGGAATTCTCTTCCGTTAAAAACTGGAAAGAAGTTTTCTGAGAAACGGCTTGGTGTTCTCTTAATTCATCTCACAGAGTCACAGCTTTCCCCTCAAGAAGCCTTTCGCTAAGACTCTTCTTGTGGAATTTACAAAGTGATATTTGGAAGCCCATAGAGGGCTATGGTGAAAAAAGAAATATCCTAAGATAAAAACAGAAAAGAAGCTTTCTGAGAAACTGCTTTGTGTTTTGTTAATTCATCTCACAGTGTTATAGCTTTCCTCTCAAGAAGCCTTTCGCTAAGACTCTTCTTGTGGAATTTACAAAGTGATATTTGGAAGCCCTTAGAGGGCTACGGTGTTAAAGGAAGAATCTTGAGATAAAAACTGGAAAGAAGTTTTTTGAGAAACTGCATTGTGCTCTGTTAATTCATCTCACAGAGTTACAGCTTTCCCCTCAAGAAGCCTTTCGCTAAGATTGTTCTTGTTTAATTTGCAAAGTGATATTCGGAAGCCTATAGAGAGTTACTGTGAAAAACGAATTATCTACATTTAAAAAGTGGAAAGAAGTTTTCTGAGAAATTGCTTTGTGTTCTGTAATTCATGTCACAGAGTTACAGCTTTCCCCTCAAGAAGCCCTTTGCTAAGACTGTTTTTGTGGATTTTGCAAAGTGATATTTGGAAGCCCATAATGGGCTATGATGAAATAGGAAATCTCTTCCGTTAAATACTGGAAAGAAGCTTTCTGAGAAACGGCTTTGTGTTCTGTTAATTCATCTTACAGAGTTAAATCCTTCCCCGCAAGTAGCCTTTCGCTAAGTATGTTCTTGTGGAATTTTCAAAGTGATATTTGGAAGCCTGTAGAGGGCTATGGTGAAAAAGGTAATGTCTTCAGGTAAAAACTGGAAAGAAGATCTCTGAAAAACTGTTTTGTGTTCTGTTAATTCATCTCAAAGAGTTACAGCTTTCCCCTGGAGAAACCTTTCGCTAAGGCTGTTCTTGTGGAATTTGCAAAGTGATATTTGGAAGGCCATGGAGGGCTATGGTGAAAACGGAAATATCTTCATTTTAAAACTGGAAAGAAGCGTTCTGAGAAACTGCTTTGTGTTCTGTTAATTCATCTCACAGAGTTACAGCTTTCCCCTCGAGAAGCCTTTCACTAAGACTGTTCTTGTGTAATTCGCAATGTGATATTTGGAAGCCCTTATAGGGTTATGGTGAAAAAAGGAATATCTTCAGTTAGAAACTGTATAAAAGCTTTCTGAGAAACTGCTTTGTTTTCTCTTAATTCATCTCACAGAGTTACAGCATTCCCCTCAAGAAGTCTTTCGCTAAGACTTTTCTTGTGGAATTTGCAAAGTGATATTTGGAAGCCCATAGAGGGCTATGGTGAAAAAGGAAATGTCCTCAGATGAAAACTAGAAAGAAGCTTCTTGAGAAACTGCTTTGTGTTCCGTTAATTCATCTCACAGAGTTCCAGCTTTGCCCTCCAGAAACCGTTCACTAAGACCATTCTAGTGGAATTTTCAAAGTGATACTTGGAAACCCTAGGGGGCTATGGTGAAAAAGGAACTATCGTCAGTTATAAGCTGGAAAGAAGTTTTCTGAGAAACTGCTCTGTGTTCTTTTAATTCATCTCACAGAGTTACATCTTTCCCTTCAAGAAGCATTCCGCTAAGGCTGTTCTTGTGGAATTTGCAAAGTGATATTTGGAAGCCCATAGAAGGCTACGGTGAAAAAAGAAATATGTTCAGTTAAAACCTGGAGAGAAGCTTTCTGAGAAACTGCTTTGTGTTCTCTAAATTCATCTCAGAGCGTTACAGCTTGTCCCTAAAGAAGCCGTTCGCTAAGACTGTTCTTGTGGAATTTGCTAAGTGATATTTGGAAGCCCATAGTGCGCTACGGTGAAAAAGGAATATCTTCAGTTAAAAACTAGAAAGAAGCTTTCTGAGAAACTGCTTTGTGTTCAGTCAATTCATCTCACAGAGGTACAGCTTTCCCCTCCAGATGCCTTCCGCTAAGACTGTTCTTGTGGAATTTGCAAAGTGATATTGGAAGCCGATAGTGGGCTATGGTGAAAAAGGATATATCTTCTGTTAAAAACTGAAAAAAAGGTTTCAGAAGAACTGCTTTGTTATATGTGACTTCCACTCACTGAGCTACAGCTGTATTTCGTAGAGCTGTTTGCCAGCCTTATTTCCTTGTAATATGAGAACTGTTATTTTGTATCCCTTTGAATACTATAAGATTAAAGAAAATATCCACCGCTAAATGTGAGAAAGAAGCTTTCTGAGAATCTTATTTGTGATCTGTGAATTCATGTCTCCGAGTTTCGGCTTTCCCCTCAAGAAGGCTTTCGGTGAGACTGTTCTTGGGGACTTTACAAAGTGATATTTGGAAGCCCCTAGAGGGCTACGGTGAAAAGGAAATATCTTCAGATAAAAACAGGAAAGTAGCTTTTTGAGACACTGCTTTGTGTTCTGTTAATTCATCTCACAGAGTTACAGCTTGGCCCTCAAGAAGCCGTTCATAAAGACTGTTCTTGCGGAATTTCCAAAATGATATTTCGCAGCCCAAAGAGGGTTAGGTGTGAAAAAGAAAATATTTTCAGTTAAAAAATGGAAACGGCCGGGCGTGGTGGCTCAAGCCTGTTATCCCAGCACTTTGGGAGGCCGAGATGGGCGGATCACAAGGTCAGGAGATCGAGACCATCCTGGCTAACACGGTGGAACCCCGTCTCTACTAAAAAATACAAAAAACTAGCCGGGCGAGGTGGCGGGCGCCTGTAGTCCCAGCTACTCGGGAGGCTGAGGCAGGAGAATGGCGTGAACCCAGGAGGAGGAGCTTGCAGTGAGCCGAGATCTGGCCACTGAACTCCAGCCTGGGCGACAAAGCAAGACTCTGTCTCAAAAAAAAAAAAATGGAAACAAGCTTCTGAAAAACGGCTTTGTGTTCTGTTAATTCATCTCACAGATTTACTACTTTCCCCGCAAGAAGTGGTTCACTAAGACTGTTCTTATGGAATTTGCAAAGTGATATTTGGAAATACACAGAGGGCTAGAGAGAAAAAGGAGATATCTTCAGTTAACAACTGGAAAGAAGCTTTCTGAGAAACCGCTTTGTGTTCTGTTAATTCATCTCACAGTGATACAGCTTTCCCCTCAAGGAGCCCTTCAACTAAGACTGTTTGTGTGGAATTTGAAATGTGATATTTGGATGCCCATAGAGGGCTATAGTGGAAAAGGAAATAACTTCAGTTAAAAACTGGAAAGAATATTTCTGAGAGACTACTTTGTGTTCTGTTATTTCAACTCACAGAGTTACAGCTTTCCCCTCTAGAAGCCTTTCGCTAAGTCTGCTCTTGTGGAATTTGCAAAGTGATATTTGAAAGCGCTTAGAGAACTAGGGTGAAAACGGAAATATCCTAAGATAAAAATTGAAAGGAAGCTTTCTGAGAAACGGCTTTGTGTTCTGTTAATTCTTCTCACAGAGTTACAGCTTTACCCTAAGGAAGTCGTTCACTAAGACTGTTCTTGTGGAATCTGCAAAGTGATATTGTAATGCCCTTAGAGGGCTACGGTGAAAAAGGAAGTGTCCTCAGATAAAAACCGCAAAGAAGCTTTCTGAGAAACTACTTTGTGTTCTGTTAATTCATCTCACAGAGTTACAGGTTTCCTCTCAAGAAATCGATCACTAAGACTGCTCTTGTGGAGTTTGCAAAGTGATATTTGAAGCCAATAGAGGGCGATTGTGAAAAGGAAATATCTTCAGATAAAAACTGGAAAGAAACTTTCAGAGAAACTGCTTTGTGTTTTGTTAATTCATCTCACAGATTTACAGCTTCCCCCTCAAGAAGCCTTTCGCTAAGAATGTTCTTGTGGAATTTGGAAAGTGATATTTGGAAGTCCTTAGTGGGCTAAGTTGAAAAAGGAAATATCTTCAGTTAAAAAACTGGAAAGAAGCTTTCTGAGAAACTGCTTTGTGTTCCGTTAATTCATTTCATAGAGTTACAGCTTTCCCCTCAAGAAGCCTTTCGCAAAGACTCTTCTTGTGGAATTTGCAAAGTAATATATGGAAGCCCATTGTGGGCTATGGTGAAAAAGGAAACATTCTAACATAAAAACTAGAAAGAAGCTTTTGAGAAACTGCTTTATGTTTTGTTAATTCATCTCACAGAGTTACAGCATTCCCCTCAAAAAGCCTTTCGCTAAGACTGTTCTTGTGGGATTTGCAAAGTGATATTTGGAAGCTAATAGAGAGCTAAGGAGAAAAAGGATATATCTTCTGATAAAAACTGAAAAGAACCTTTCTGAGAAACTGCTTTGTGATATGTGACTTCCACTCACTGAGTTACAGCTGTATTTCGTAGAGCTGTGTGTTAGCCTTATTTCTATGGAATCTGAGGACTGTTATTTCGAATCCCTTTGAAGACTATAGGGATAAAGGAAATATCCGCTGCTAAAAGTGAGAAAGAAGCTTTCTGAGAAACTTCTTTGTGATCTGTGAATTCATCTCACAGAGTTACAGCTTTCCCCTCAAGAAGTTTTTCGCTAACACTTTTCTTGGGGAATTTGCAAAGTGATATTTGGAAGTCCACAGAGGGCTTTGGTGCAAAATTGAATATCCTAAGATAAAAACTGAAAAAAAGCTTTCTGAGACACTGCTTTGTGTTCTGTTAATTAATCTCACAGAGTTACAGCTTTCCCCTCAAGGAGAACTTTACTAAGTCTGTTCTTGTGGAATTTGGAAAGTGATATTTAGAAGCCCATATAGGGCTATGGTTAAAAAGGAAACATCTTCAGTTGAAAACTGGAAAGAAGCTTTCTGAGAAACTGCATTTTGTTCTGTTAATTCATCTCACAGAGTTACAGCTTTCCCCTCAAGAAGTCTTTCGCTAGGACTCTTCTTGTGTCATTTGGAAAGTGGTATTTAGAAGGTCATAGAGAGCTATGGTGAATAAGGAAATATCTTCCGTTATAAATTTGGAAAGAAGCTATCCGAGAAAGTGCTTTGTGTTCTGTTAATTCCTCTCACAGAGTTACAGCTTTCTCCTCAAGAAGACTTTCGCTAAGACTGTTCTTGTGGAATTTGCAAAGTGATATTTGGAAGCTCATAGAGGGCTGTGTTATAAAATGAAATATCTTCATTTAAAAACTGGAAAGAAGCTTTCTGAGAAACTGCTTTGTGTATTATTAATTTATCTCACAGATTTACATCTTTCCCCTCAAGAATCCTTTCGCTAAGACTGTTCTTGTGGAATTTGGAAAGTGATATTTAGAAACCTTAGAGGGCTATGGTGAAAAAGGAAATATCTTCCATTAAAAATCGGAAAGAAGCTTTCTGAGAAACTGCTTTGAGTTCTGTTATTTCATCTCACAGAGTTACAGCTTTCCCTTCGAGAATCCATTCATTAAGAATGTTCTTGTGGAATTTGCAAAGTGGTATTTGGAAGAACTTAGAGGGCTATGTTGAAAAAGGAAATATCCTACGACAAAAACCGAAAAGAAACTTTCTGAGAAACTGCATTGTGTTCTCTTAACTCATCTCACGGAATTATAGCTTTCCCCTCAAGAAGTCGATCACTAAGACTGTTCTTGTGGAGTTTGCAAAGTGATATTTGGAAGTTCATAGAGGGCTATGGGGAAAAAGGAAATATCTTCAGTTAAAAACTGGATAGAAGCTTTCTGAGAAACTGCTTTGTGTTCTGTTAATTCATCTCACAGAGTTACAGCTTTCCCCTTAAGAAGCCTTCCCTAAGACTGTTCTTGTGGAATTTGGAAAGTGATATTTAGAAGCCCGTAGAGTTCTATGAAAAATGAAATAGCCTAAGATAAAAACTGAAAACAAGCTTTCGGAGAAACTGCTTTGTGTTCTGTTAATTCATCTCACAGAGTTACAGCTTTCCCCTCAAGAAGCCTTTCGCTAAGACTGTTCTTGTGGAATTTGCAAAGTGATATTTGGAAGCCCATAGAGGTCTATGGTGAAAAAGGAAATATCCTAACATAAAAACTTAAAAGAAGCTTTCTGAGAAACTGCTTTGCGTTCTGTTAATTCATTTCACAGAGTTACAGCTTTGCCCTCAAGAAGCCCTTTGCTAAGGCTGTTCTTGTGGATTTTGCAAAGTGGTATTTGGAAGCCCATCGAGGGCTATGGTGGAAAAGGAAATATCTTCAGTTAAAAACTGGAAAGAGGCTTTCTGAGAAACTGCTTTGTGTTCTGTTAATTCATCTCACAGAGTTACAGCTTTCTCCTCAAAAAACCTTTCGCTAAGACTGTTCTTTTGCAATTTGCAAAGTGGTATTTGGAAGTCCTTAGAGGGCTATGGTGTAAAAGGAAATATCTTCAGTTAAAAACTCGAAAGAAGCTTTCTGATTACAGCTTTTCCCTCAAGAAGCCTTTCACTACGACTCTTCTTGTGGAATATGCAAAGTGATTTTAGAAGCCCATTGAGGGTTATGGCAAAAAGGAAATATTCTAAGACAAAAACCGAAAAGAAGCTTTCTGAGAAACTGCATTATGTTCTCTTAATTCATCTCACAGTTTTATAACTTTCTCCTCAAGAAGCCATTCACTAAGGTTGTTCCTGTGGAATTTTCAAGGTGATATTTGGAAGCCCCTAGAGGGCTATGATGAAAAAGGAAATATCTTCCGTTAAGAACTGTAAAGAGTGTTTTTTAGAAACTGCTTTGTGTTCTGTTAATTCATCTCACAGATTTACAGCTTTCCCCTCAAGATGCCTTTCGCTAAGACTGTTCTTGTGGAATTTGCAAAGTGATATTTGGAAGCCCATAGAGGGCTACGGTGAAAATGGAAATATCCTAAGATAAAAACCGAAAAGAAGCTTTCTGAGAAACTGCTTTGTGTTCTGGTAATTCATCTCACAGAGTTACACCTTTCTTCTCAAGAAGCCTTTCACTAAGACTGTTCTTGTGGAATTTGAAAAGTGGTATTTCGAAGCCCATGGCGGCTATGGTGAATAAGGAAATATCTTTCATTAAAAACTGGAAACAAGATTTCTGAGAAACTGCTTTGTGTTCTGTTAATTCATCTCACAGAGTTACAGCTTTCCCCTCAGGAAGCCATTCACTAAGATTGTTCTTGTGAAATTTGCAAAGTGATATTTGGAAGCCCATAAGGGCTGTGGTGAAAAAGGAAATATCTTCCTTTAAAAACCAGAGGCAGATAAAGCCACAAAGATGGGGAAATAGCAGGGCAGAAAAGCTGGAATTTCAAAACATAAGAGCGCATCTCCTCCGGCAAAGGAGCGCAGCTCATCGCCAGCAACGGATCAAAGCTGGATGGAGAATGACTTTGACGAGATGATAGAAGAAGGCTTCAGTCCATCAAACTTCTCAGAGCTAAAGGAGGAATTACGTACCCAGCGCAAAGAAACTAAAAGTCTTGAAAAAAAAGTGGAAGAATTGATGGCTAGAATAATTAATGCAGAGAAGGTCATAAACGAAATGAAAGAGATGAAAACCATGACACGAGAAATACGTGACAAATGCACAAGCTTCAGTAACCGACTCGATCAACTGGAAGAAAGAGTATCAGTGATTAAGGATCAAATGAATGAAAAGAAGCGAGAAGAGAAATCAAAAGAAAAAAGAAAAAAAGAAATGAACAAAGCCTGCAAGAAGTATGGGATTATGTAAAAAGACCAAATCTACGTCTGATTGGGGTGTCTGAAAGTGAGGGGGAAAATGGAACCAAGTTGGAAAACACTCTTCAGTATATCATCCAGGAGAACTTCCCCAACCTAGTAGGGCAGGCCAACATTCAAATCCAGGAAATACAGAGAACAACACAAAGATACTCCTCGAGAAGAGCAACTCCAAGACACATAATTGCCAGATTCACCAAAGTTGAAATGAAGGAAAAAATCTTAAGGGCAGCCAGAGAGAAAGGTCGGGTTACCCACAAAGGGAAGCCCATCAGACTAACAGCAGATCTCTCGGCAGAAACTCTACAAGCCAGAAGAGAGTTGGGGCCAATATTCAACTTTCTTAAAGAAAAGAATTTTCAACCCAGAATTTCATATCCAGCCAAACTAAGTTTCATAAGTGAAGGAGAAATAAAATCCTTTACAGATAAGCAAATGCTTAGAGATTTTGTCACCACTAGGCCTGCCTTACAAGAGACCCTGAAGGAAGCACTAAACATGGAAAGGAACAACCGGTACCAGCCATTGCAAAAACATGCCAAAATGTAAAGACCCTCAAGGCTAGGAAGAAACTGCATCAACTAACGAGCAAAATAACCAGTTAATATCATAATGGTAGGATCAAGTTCACACATAACAATCTTAACCTTAAATGTAAATGGACTAAATGCTCCAATTAAAAGACACAGACTGGCAAACTGGATAAAGAGTCAAGACCCATCAGTCTGCTGTATTCAGGAGACCCATCTCACATGCAGAGACATACAGAGGCTCAAAATAAAGGGATGGAGGAAGATTTACCAAGCAAATGGAGAACAAAAAAAAGCAGGGGTTGCAATACTAGTCTCTGATAAAAGAGACTTTAAACCATCAAAGATCAAAAGAGACAAAGAAGGCCATTACATAATGGTAAAGGGATCAATTCAACAGGAAGAGCTAACTATCCTAAATATATATGCACCCAATACAGGAGCACCCAGATTCATAAAGCAAGTCCTTAGAGCCTTACAAAGAGACTTAGACTCCCATACAATAATAATGGGAGACTTCAACACTCCACTGTCAACATTAGACAGATCAACGAGACAGAAAATTAACAAGGATATCCAGGAATTGAACTCATCTCTGCAGCAAGCAGACCTAATAGACATCTATAGAACTCTCCACCCCAAATCAACAGAATATACATTCTTCTCAGCACCATATCGCACTTATTCCAAAATTGACCACATAGTTGGAAGTAAAGCACTCCTCAGTAAATGTACAAGAACAGAAATGGTAACAAACTGTCTCTCAGACCACACTGCAATCAAACTAGAACTCAGGACTAAGAAACTCAATCCAAACCGCTCAACTACATGGAAACTGAACAACCTGCTCCTGAATGACTACTGGGTACATGACGAAATGAAGGCAGAAATAAAGATGTTCTTTGAAACCAATGAGAACAAAGATACAACATACCAGAATCTCTGGGAGACATTTAAAGCAGTGTGTAGAGGGAAATTTATAGCACTAAATGCCCACAAGAGAAAGCAGGAAAGATCTAAAATTGACACTCTAACATCGCAATTAAAAGAACTAGAGAAGCAAGAGAAAACTCATTCAAAAACTAGCAGAAGGCAAGAAATAACTAAGATCAGAGCAGAACTGAAGGAGATAGAGACACAAAAATCCCTCCAAAAAATCAATGAATCCAGGAGTTGGTTTTTTGAAAAGATCAACAAAATTGACAGACCGCTAGCAAGACTAATAAAGAAGAAAAGGGAGAAGAATCAAATAGACGCAATAAAAAATGATAAAGGGGTTATCACCACCGACCCCACAGAAATAAAAACTACCATTAGAGAATACTATAAACACCTCTATGCAAATAAACTAGAAAATCTAGAAGAAATGGATAATTTCCTGGACACTTACACTCTTCCAAGACTAAATCAGGAAGAAGATGAATCCCTGAATAGACCAATAGCAGGCTCTGAAATTGAGGCAATAATTAATAGCCTACCAACGAAAAAAAGTCCAGGATCAGGTGGATTCACAGCTGAATTCTACCAGATGTACAAGGAGGAGCTGGTACCATTCCTTCTGAAACTATTCCAATCAATAGAAAAACAGGGAATCCTCCCTAACTCATCTTATGAGGCCAACATCATCCTGATACCAAAGCCTGGCAGAGACACAACAAAAAAAGAGAATTTTAGACCAATATTCCTGATGAACATCGATGCAAAAATCCTCAATAAAATACGGGCAAACCGGATTCAACAGCACATCAAAAAGCTTATCCACCATGATCAAGTGGGCTTCATCCCTGGGATGCAAGGCTGGTTCAACATTCACAAATCAATAAACATAATCCAGCATATAAACAGAACCAAAGACAAGAACCACATGATTATCTCAATCGATGCAGAAAAGGCTTTTGACAAAATTCAGCAGCCCTTCATGCTAAAAACGCTGAATAAATTCGGTATTGATGGAATGTACCTCAAAATCATAAGAGCTATTTATGACAAACCCACAACCAATATCATACTGAAAGGGCAAAAACTGGAAAAATTCCCTTTGAAAACTGGCACAAGACAGGGATGCCCTCTCTCACCACTCCTATTCAACATAGAGTTGGAAGTCCTGGCTAGGGCAATCAGGCAAGAGAAAGAAATCAAGGGGATTCAGTTAGGAAAAGAAGAAGTCAAATTGTCCCTGTTTGCAGATGACATGATTGTATATTTAGAAAATCCCATTGTCTCAGCCCGAAATCTACTTAAGCTGATAAGCAACTTCAGCAAAGTCTCAGGATACAAAATTAATGTGCAAAAATCCCAAGCATTCGTATACACCAGTAACAGACAAACAGAGAGCCAAATCATGAATGAACTTCCATTCACAATTGCTTCAAAGAGAATAAAACACCTAGGAATCCAACTTACAAGGGATGTAAAGGACCTCTTCAAGGAGAACTACAAACCACTGCTCAATGAAATAAAAGAGGACACAAACAAATGGAAGAACATACCATGCTCATGGATAGGAAGAATCAATATTGTGAAAATGGCCATACTGCCCAAGGTTATTTATAGATTCAATGCCATCCCCATCAAGCTACCAATGAGCTTCTTCACAGAATTGGAAAAAACTGCTTTAAAGTTCATATGGAACCAAAAAAGAGCCCGCATTTCCAAGACAATCCTATGTCAAAAGAACAAAGCTGGAGGCATCACGCTACCTGACTTCAAACTATACTACAAGGCTACAGTCACCAAAACAGCATGGTACTGGTACCAAAACAGAGATATAGACCAATGGAACAGAACAGAGTCCTCAGAAACAATACCACACATCTACAGCCATCTGATCTTTGACAAACCTGAGAGAAACAAGAAATGGGGAAAGGATTCCCTATTTAATAAATGGTGCTGGGAAAAATGGCTAGCCATAAGCAGAAAGCTGAAACTGGATCCTTTCCTTACTCCTTATACGAAAATTAATTCAAGATGGATTAGAGACTTAAAGGTTAGACCTAATACCATAAAAACCCTAGAGGAAAACCTAGGTAGTACCATTCAGGACATAGGCATGGGCAAAGACTTCATGTCTATAACAGCAAAAGCAATGGCAGCAAAAGCCAAAATTGACAAATGGGATCTCATTAAACTAAAGAACTTCTGCACAGCAAAAGAAACTACCATCAGAGTGAACAGGCAACCTACAGAATGGGAGAAAATTTTAGCAATCTACTCATCTGACAAAGGCTAATATCCAGAACCTACAAAGACCTCAAACAAATTTACAAGAAAAAAACAAACAACCCCATCCAAAAGTGGGCAAAGGATATGAACAGACATTTCTCAAAAGAAGACATTCATACAGCCAACAGACACATGAAAAAATGCTCATCATCACTGGCCATCAGAGAAATGCAAATCAAAACCACACTGAGATACCATCTCACACCAGTTAGAATGGCGATCATTAAAAAGTCAGGAAACAACAGGTGCTGGAGAGGATGTGGAGAAATAGAAACACTTTTACACTGTTGGTGGGATTGTAAACTAGTTCAATCATTATGGAAAACTGTATGGCGATTCCTCAAGGATCTAGAACTAGACGTACCATATGACCCAGCCATCCCATTACTGGGTATATACCCAAAGGATTATAAATCATGCTGCTATAAAGACACATGCACACGTATGTTTATTGCGGCACTATTCACAATAGCAAAGACTCTGAATCAACCCAAATGTTCATCAGTGACAGACTGGATTAAGAAAATGTGGCACATATACACCATGGAATACTATGCAGCCATAAAAAAGGATGAGTTTGTGTCCTTTGTAGGGACATGGATGCAGCTGGAAACCATCATTCTTAGCAAACTATCACAAGAACAGAAAACCAAACACCGCATGTTCTCACTCATAGGTGGGAACTGAACAATGAGATCACTTGGACTCGGGAAGGGGAACATCACACACGGGGGCCTATCATGGGGAGGGGGGAGGGGAGAGGGATTGCATTGGGAGTTATACCTGATGTAAATGACGAGTTGATGGGTGCTGACGAGTTGATGGGTGCAGCACAGCAACAGGGCACAAGTATACATATGTAACAAACCTGCACGTTATGCACATGTACCCTAGAACTTAAAATATATATATTAAAAAAACAGAAGCAACCAACCACATCCCTCCTTCCCACTAGAGGCTTCCAGGCTGAAACAGGTTGATACAGGGAGAGGAGGAGAAGATACGTAACTAAGTCACATTTTGAGATCTGTTTAATAATAATTCTAATTTCATGTTCTCACTTATTTGTGAGATCTAAAAATCAAAACAATTGAACTCATGGAGATAGAGAGTAGAAGCATGGTTACCAGAGGCTGGGAAGGGTAGTGGGGGTTTGAGGCAAAGCTGGAGATGGTTAATGGGTACAAAAAAACAGAAAGAATAAATAAGATCTAGTATTTGATAGCACAACAAGGCGACTATAGTCAGGAATAATTTAACTGTGCATTTTAAAATAACTAAAAGAGTCTAATTGGATTGCTTGTAACACAAAGGATAAATGCTTGAGAGAATGGATACCCCATTTTACATGATGTGATTATTATTCATTGCATGCCTGAATCAGAACATCTCATGCACCCCATAAATACATACATCTACTATATACCAACAAAATTGTAATAAATAATTTTAAAAAATAAAACATAAAAAATAATCTTCCACTTATTTTTTAGGAAAAGCACATAACTAAATTGTTACAAAAGGATTGACCAAACAATCCTTTGAACGGTTTGAGTCAGCAGTTGTGGGAGGAATGCGGTTGGGGGAAATGGGGAGAAGTGAGTGAAGATAAAAGGAATTGGACAAGTGCTGATGTTGGTGAAATGAATGATGAGTACCTAGAGGTAATCCACTATTGTATGCATTTGGAATTTATCATAAAAATATTTTTGAAAGAACATATTCACTACTGAAAATTCAAAAAAGGGGAATAAATTAAAGACCACTTATCCTATAATTTCAAACATTAAAAAGACTTATTATTTTATGAGAAAATTATAGCATTATTATATAAATATGGCATATTAATTTTTAAATAGCATTATAACTGAGCATTTTGCTGTTATTGTAATGTATCAAATATATATTTTATTTATTTTTATAAAAGTGAGACATAAAGTAAGCCTAAAAGAGATATACTAGAATAATAAGTACTAGAAATATAAAATAATTCTATATAAAATGATTAAATATAAATATGAAAAGAATTATAATTTAATGGCACCAGGAAAAATCATAGTTGATTTAAAAAAACTTGTAAAGTAAAATAGAATTCAAAAAGCTTTAATTGTATTTGTATTTGACACTGTTATACTTAGTTTTTTAGCATGATATAATTATGAAAAATATTGAAAGCAATGTTATTACCTGTGGAAGACATCCGAGTTCTGGGGACATTGGCGGCGAATCTGTATAGGTTTGCAGCACCCTCCATTCTTGCTTCCTCAGAAGGAATTCCACTAAGGGGCATAAGGCAGAAAGTGAGACAGAGGTAATTCTCAGAGCAGGAGTGAAGGATTATTAAAAGGCTTTAAAACAGAAAGGAAAAGAAGGGAAGTACAACCTGGAAGAGGGCCAAGTGGGAGACTTGAGAAGCCAAGTTCACAGCTTGATTTCTTGACTTGGGGTTTTATACATTGGCATACTTCCGGGATCTTGCCTTACTTCTCCTCACTCCTGAGATCTCATTGGGAAGTTGCTGATCAGTTTCAGGTGTTTTCTATTAGAAGCCTGCCTTCCCTTGACACCAGGTATGACCAATTACTACTTTAGAGAAACAGTTAACAACCCCTTGACCATCACCTGAGGGTCTCCCAACACATTTGGTGTGTGGAAGAGGGCAGCCCTCTACTGCCCTGCTCATATTTGACTAGCTTTCTATTGCAACAATATTTGTTGAATATTCTTTATGTAGTAAGTAATAAGAATTCTGATATTTCATGAGTGATTGTTACACAAAATTATATAAATAAAAAAGAAATTAAGCATGTAATATTTAAAAAAAAGTGAAAAGAAGCTTTCTGAGAAACTGATTTGTGTTCTGTTAATTCCTCTCACAGAGTTACAGCTTTCCCCTCAAGAAGCCTTTCGGTAAGAGTGTTCTTGTGGAATTTGCAAAGGGATATTTGGAAGACCTTAGAAGGCTACGGTGAAAAAGGAAATATCCTAAGATAAAAGCTGAAAAGAAGCTTTCTGAGAAACTGCTTTGTGTTCTGTTAATTCATCTCAGAGAGGTACAGCTTTCCCCTCAAGAAGTCTTTCTCTAAGACTGATCTTGTGAAAATTGCAAAGTGATGTTTGGAAGCTCATAGGGGCTTTGGTGAAAAAGGAAATATACTAAGATAAAAACCGAAAAGAAACTTTCTGAGAAACTGCTTAGTGTTCTGGTAGTTCATCTCACAGAGTTACAGCTTTCCCCTCAGGAAGCCGTTCACGAAGACTGTTCTTGTGAAATTTGGAAAGTAATATTTGGAAGCCCATAGAGGGCTATGGTGAAAAAGAAAATATCTTCAATTAAAAACTCTAAAGAATCTTTCTGATAAACTGCCTTGTGTTCTGTTAATTCATGTCACAGAGTTACAGCTTTCCCCTCAAGAAGACTTTTGCTAAGACTGCTCTTGTGGAATTTGCAATGTGATATTTCGAAAACCGTAGAGGGCTATGGTGAAAATGGAAATATCCTAAGATAAAAACTGAAAAGAAGCTTTCTGAGAAACTGCTTTGTGTTCCGTTAATTCATCTAACAGTGTTACAAATTTCTGTTCAAGAAACCTTTAGCTAAGTCTTATCTTGTGGAGTTTGAAAAGAGATATTTGGAACCCCATAGGGGGCTATGGTGAAAAAGGAAGAATCTGCCATTAAAATCTGGAAAGAAGATTTCTGAGAAACTACTTTGTGTTCTGTTAATTCATCTCAGAGATTTACAGCTTTCCCCTCAGGAAGCCGTTCACTAAGACTGTTCTTGTGATATTTGGAAAGTAATATTTGGAAGCCCATAGAGGGCTATGGTAAAAAAGGAAATATCCTAAGGTAAAAACTGAATGAAGCTTTCTGAGAAACTGATTTGTGTTCTGTTAATTTATCTCACATAGTTACATCTTTCCCCTCAAGAAGCCTTTCGCTAAGAGTGTTCTTGTGGAATTTGCAAAGTGATATTTCGAAGTCCATAGAGGGCTATGGTGAAAATGGAATTATGCTAAGATAAAAACAGAAAAGAGGCTTTCTGAGAAACTGCTTTGTGTTCTGTTAATTCATCTCACAGAATTACAGCTTTCTCCACAAGAAGCCTTTCGCTAAGACTGTTCTTGTGGAATTTGCAAGGTGATATTTGGAAGCCCATAGAGAGCTATGGTGAAAAAGGAAATATACTAAAATAAAAACACAAAGGAATCTTACTGAGAAACTGCTTTGTGTTCTGTTAATTCATCTCACAGAGTTACAGCTTTTCCCTTAAGAAACTTTTCTCTAAGATTGTTCTTGTGGAATTTGCAAAGTGGTATTTCGAAGCCCATAGAGGGCGATGGTGAAAAAGGATATATCTTCCATTAAAAACTGGAAAGAATCTTTCTAAGAAACTGCTATGTGTTTTTTTAAATTCATCTCAGAGAGTTACAGCTTTTCCTCTAGAAGCCTTTCGCTAAGACTGTTGTGTGGAATTTGCAAAGTGATATTTGGAAGCCCATACGGCCATGTTGAAAAAGGAAATATCTTCAGTTAAAAACTGGAAAGATTTCTGCGAGACTACTTTGTGTTCTGTTAATTCATCTCACAGAGTTACAGCTTTCCCCTCAAGAATTCTTTCGCGAAGGCTGTTCTTGTTTAACTTGCAAAGTGATATTTGCAAGCCCGTAGAGGGCTTTGGTGAAAAAGGAAATATCTTCAGTTTAAAACTGAAAAAAAGCCTTCTGAGAAACTCCTTTTTGTTCTGTTAATTCATCTCAGAGGGTTACAGCTTTCTCCTCAAGAACCCTTTGGCTAGGACTGTTCTTGTGGAATTTGGAAAGTGATATATGGACGCACATAGAGTGCTATGGTGAAAAAGGAAATATCTTAAGTTAAAAACTGGAAAGAAGCTTTCTGAGAAACTTCTTTGTGTTCTGTTAATTCATCTCACAGAATTACAGCTTTCTCCACAAGAAGCCTTTCGCTAAGACTGTTTTTGTGGAATTTGCAATGTGATATTTGAAAACCCAAAGAGGTCTATGGTGAAAAAGGAAATATCTTCAGTTAAAAACTGGAAAGAAGTCTTCTGAGAAAACGCTTTGTATTCTGTTAATTCATCTCACAGAGTTACAGCTTTCTCCTCAAGAAGCCTTTTGCTAAGACTGTTCTCATGGAATTTGCAAAGCGATATTTGGAAGCCTTTAGGGGGCTTAGGAGAAAAAGGAAATATCCTAAGATAAAAACTGAAAAGGAGCTTTCTGAGGAACTGCTTTCTGTTCTGTTAATTCATCTCAGAGATTAACAGCTTTCCGTTTAAGAAGCCTTTCGGAAGGACTCTTCTTTTGTAATTGGCAAAGTGATATTTGGAAGCCCATAGAGAGCTATGGTGCAAATGGAAATATCCTAAGATAAGAACCGAAAAGAAATTTTCTGAGAAACTGCTTAGTCTTCTGTTAATTCATCTCACAGTGTTACAGCTTTCCCCCCAAGAAGCCTTTCGCTAAGACTGTTCTTGTGGAATTTGTAAAGTGATATTTGGAAGCCCATCGAGGGCTAAGGTGAAAATGGAAATATCCTAAGATGAAAACTGAAAAGAAGCTTTCTGGGAAATTGTTTTTGTGTTCTGTTAATTCATCTCAGAGAGTTACAGCTTTCCCCTCAAGAAGCCTTTCACTGAGGTTGTTCTTGTGGAATTTGCAACGTGATATTTGGAAGCCCATAGAGGGATACGATGAAAAAGGAAATATCTTCCTTTAAAAACTAGAAAGAAGCTTTCTGAGAAACTGTTTTGTGGGGGAATTTGCAAAGTGATATTTGGAAGCCCACAGAGGGCTAAGGTGAAAAAGGAAATATCTTCCATTAAAAACTGGAAGGAAGATTTCTCAGAGACTGCTTTGGGTTCTGTTAATTCATCTCACAGAGTTACAGCTTTCCCCTGAAGAAGCCTTTCCCTAAGACTGTTCTTGTGGAATTTGCAAGGTGATATTTGGAAGCCCATAGAGAGCTATGGTGAAAAAAGAAATATACTAAAATAAAAACCCAAAGAAATCTTACTGAGAAACTGCTTTGTGTTCTGATAATTCATCTCACAGAGTTACAGCTTTCCCCTCAAGAATTCTTTCGCGAAGGCTGTTCTTGTTTAACTTGAAAAGGAATATTTGCAAGCCCGTAGAGGGCTATGGTGAAAAAGGAAATATCTTCAGTTTAAAACTGAGAAGAAGCCTTCTGAGAAACTCCTTTTTGTTCTGTTAATTCATCTCAGAGGGTTACAGCTTTCTCCTCAAGAAACCTTTCGCTAGGGCTGTTCTTGTGGAATTTGAAAAGTGATATTTGGACGCACATAGAGTGCTATGGTGAAAAAGGAAATATCTTAAGTTAAAAACTGGAAAGAAGCTTTCTGAGAAACTTTTTTGTGTTCTGTTAATTCATCTCACAGAATTACAGCTTTCTCCACAAGAAGCCTTTTGCTAAGACTGTTCTTGTGGAATTTGCAATGTGATATTTGAAAGCCCAAAGAGGTCTATGGTGAAAAAGGGAATATCTTCAGTTAAAAAATGGAAAGAAGTCTTCTGAGAAAACGCTTTGTGTTCTGTTAATTCATCTCATACAGTTACAGCTTTCCCCTCATGAAAACTTTCGCTAACACTGTTCTTGTGGAATTTGCAAAGTGATATTTGGAAGCCCTTGGAGCACTATGGAGAAAAAGGAAATATCCTAAGATAAAAACTGAAAAGAAGCTTTCTGAGGAACTGCTTTCTGTTCTGTTAACTCATCTTAGAGACTTACAGCTTTCCGTTCAAGAAGCCTTTCGCAAAGACTGTTCTTTGGAATTGGCAAAGTGATATTTGGAAGCCCATAGACAGCTATGGTGCAAATGAAAATATCCTAAGATAAAAACCGAAAAGAAGCTTTCTGAGAAACTGCTTTGTCTTCTGTTAATTCATCTCACAGAGCTTCAGCTTTCCCCTCAAGAAGCCTTTCTCTAAGACTGTTCTTGTGGAATATGCAAAGTGATATCTGGAAACCCATAGAGGTCTAAGCTGAAAATGGAATTATGCTAAGATAAAAACTGAAAAGAAGCCTTCTGGGAAATTGCTTTGTGTTCTGTAAGTTCATCACACAGAGTTACAGCTTTCCCCTCAAGAAGCCGTTCACTAAGACAGTTTTTGTGAAATTTGCAAACTGATATTTGGAAGCCCATAGAGGGCTATGGTGAAAAAGGAAATATCCTAAGATATAAACTGAAAAGTAGCTTTCTGAGAAACTGCTTTGTGTTCTGTTAATTCATCTCACAGAGTTACAGCTTTCCCCTCAAGAAGCCTTTCGCTATGGCTGTTCTTGTGGAATTTGCAAAGTGATATTTGGAAGCCCATAGAGGGCTATGGTGAAAAAGGAAATATTTTACTTTAAAAAAGGGAAAGAAGCTTTTTGAGAAACTCTTTTGTGTTCGGTTAATTCATCTCACAGAGTTACAGCTTTCTCCTCAAGAATCCTTTCGCTAAGACGTTTCTTGTGGAATTTGCAAAGTGATATTTGAAAGCCCACAGAGGGTTAAGTTGAAAAAGGAACTATCTTCCGTTAAAAATTTGAAATAAGATATCTGAGAAACTGATTTGGGTTCTGTTAATTCACCTCACAGAGTTACAGCTTTTCCCTAAAGAAACCTTTCCCGAAGACTGCTCTTGTGAAATTTGCAAGGTGATATTTAGAAGCCCAGAAAGAGCTATGGTGAAACAGCAAATATCGTATGATAAAAACCCAAAGGAATCTTTCTGAGAAACTTCTCTGTGTTCTGTTAATTCATTTCAGAGAATTACAGCTTTCCCCTGAAGAAGCCTTTCAATGACGCAGTTGTTGTGGAATTTGCAAAGTCTTATTTGGAAACCCTTACAGGGCTATGGTGAAAATGGAAATATCCTAAGATAAAAACCGAAAAGAAGCGTTCTGAGAAACTGCTTTGTGTTCTGTTAGTTCATCTTACGGAGTCCCAGCTTTTCCCTCAAGAAGGCTTTCCCTAAGACTGTTCTTGTGGAATTTGCAATGTGATATTTGGATGCCCATAGAGGGCTATGCTGAAAAAGGAAATATCTTCCGTTAAAAACTGGAAAGAAGATTTCTGAGAAACTGCTGTGTGTTCTGTTAATTCATCTCACAGAGTTACAGCTTTCCTTTCAAGAAGCCTTTCGCTAAGACTGTTCTTGTGGAATTTGCAAAGTGATATTTGGAAGCCCATAGAGTTCTATGGTAGAAAAGGAAATATCTTCCATTAAAAACTGGAAAAAAAATTTCTGAGAAACTGCTTTGTGTTCTGTTAATTCATCTCACAGAGTTACAGCTTTCTCCCAATGAAGATTTTCGCTAAGGCTGTTCTTGTGGAATTTGCCCAGTGATATTTGAAAGCCCATGGAGGGCTATCGTGAAAAAGAAAACATCTTCCATTAAAAACTGAAAAGAAGATTTCTGAGAAACTGTTTTGTGTCTGTTAAATCATCTTACAGATTTACATCTTTCTCCTAAAAAAGACTTTCGCTAAGACTGTTCTTGTGGAATTTCAAATGTGATATTTGGAAGCCCTTAGAGGACTCTGGTGAAAAAGAAAATATCTTCCGTTAAAAACTTGAGAGAAGATTTCTGAGAATCTGCTTTGTATTTTCTTAAATGATCTCACAGAATTACAGCTTTACACTCAAGAAGCCTTTCCCTAAGACTGTTCTTGTGGAATTTGCAAAGTGATATTTGGAAGGACATAGAGAGCTGTGGCAAAAAAGAAAATATCTTCCGTTAAAAACTGAAAAGAAGATTTCTGAGAAACTGCTTTGTGTTTGTTAATTCATCTCACAGAGTTACAGCTTTCCCGACAACAAGCCTTTCCCCAAGACTGTTTTTGTGGAATTTGAAAGTGATTTTTGGAAGCCCATAGAGGTCTATGGTGAAAAAGGAAATCTCCTAAGATAAAAACTAAAAAGAGGCATTTCTGAGAAACTGTTTTGTGTTCGGTTAATTCATCGCACAGAGTTTCAGCTTTCCCCTCAAGAAGCCTTTCTCTAAGACTGTTCTTGTGGAATTTACAAAGTGATATTTGGAAGCCCATAGAGGGCTACGGTGAAAAAGGAAATATCCTAAGATAAAAACTGGAAAGAAGCTTTCTGAGAAACAGTTTTGTGTTTGTTAATTCATCTTACAGATTTACAGCTTTCTCCTCAAATAGCCTTTCTCTAAGACTGTTCTTGTGGAACTTGAAATGTGGTATTTGGAAACCCATAGAGGGCTATGGTGAAAAAGGAAATATCTTCCGTTAAAAACTTGAAAGAAGAATTCTGAGTAACTGCTTTGTTGTCTGTTAATTAATCTCAGAGAGTTACAGCTTTCTCCTCAAGAAGCCCTTCGCTAAGACTGTTCTTGTGAAATTTGCAAAGTGATATATGGAAACCCATAGAAGGCTATGTTAATGAAGGAAATAACTTCCGTTAAAAACTGGAAAGAAGCTTTCTGAGAAACTACTTTGTGGTCTGTTAATTCATCTCACAGTGTTACAGCTTTCTCTTCAAGAAGCCTTCCCCTAAGACTGTTCTTGTGGAATTTGCAAAGTGATATTTAGAAGCCCTTAGAGAGCTATGGTGAAAAAGAAAATATCATAACATAAAAACCGAAAAGATGCTTTCTGAAAAACTGCACTGTGTTCTCTTAATTCATCTCACAGAGTTATAGCTTTCCCCTCAAGAAGCCGTTCACTAAGACTGTTCTTGAGGAATATGCAAAGTGATATTTCGAAGCCCATAGAGGGATATGGTGAAAAAGGATATCTCTATCGTTAAAAACTGGAAAGAAGCTTTCTGAGTAACTGCTTTGTTGTCTGTTAATTAATCTCACAGAGCTACAGCTTTCCCCTCAGGAAGCCTTTCGCTAAGACTGTTCTTGTGGATGTTGCAAAGTGATATTTGGAAGCCCATAGAGGGATACGGTGAAAAAGGAAATATCTTCCGTTAAAAACTGTAAACAAGCTTTCTGATAACCTGCTTTGTGTTCTGTTAATTCATCTCACAGTGTTACAGCTTTCCCCTAAAAAGCCTGTCTCAAGAAGCCCTGTGCTAATGCTGTTCTTGTGAAATTTGCAAAGTGATATTTGGAAGCCCATTGAGGGATATGGTGAAAAAGGAAATATCTTCCGATATAAACTGGAAAGAAGTTTTCTGAGAAACTGCTTTGTGTTCTATTAATTCATCTCACAGAGCTACAGCTTTCACCTCAAGAAGCCTTTTCCTAAGACTGTTCTTGTGGAATTTGCAAAGTGATATTTGGAAGCCCATAGAGGGCTATGCTGAAAAAATAAATATCTTTAGTTAAAAACTGGAAAGAAGCTTTCTGAGAAACTGCTTTGTGTTCTGCTAGTTCATCTCACAGAGTTACAGCTTTCCTCTCAAGAAGCCATTCAGTAAGACTGTTCTTGTGATATTTGCAAAGTGATATTTGGAAGCCCATTGAGGGCCATGGTGAAAAAAGGAAATATCTTCCGTTAAAAAGTGGAAAGAAGCGTTCTGAAAAACAGTTTTTGACTGTTAATTCATATTACAGATTTAAGCTTTCTCCTCCAAAAGCCTTTCACTAAGACTGTTCTTGTGGAACTTGAAATGTGATATTTGGAAACCCATAGAGGGCTATGGTGAAAATGGAAATATCTTCCGTTAAAAATTTGAAAGAAGATTTCTGAGAAACTGCTTTCTTTTGTTGTTAATTGATCAGAGAGTTACAGATTTCCCCTCAAGAAATCTTTCCCTAAGACTATTCTTGTGGAATTTGCAAAGTGATATTTGGAAGCCCATAGGAGGCTCTGGCGAAAAAGAAAATATCCTAAGATAAAAACCGAAAGGAAGCTTTATGAGAAACTGCGCTGTGTTCTCTTAATTCATCTCACAAAGTTACAGCTTTCCTCTAAACAAGCCGTTCACTGAGACTGTTCTTGTGGAATTTGCAAAGTGATATTGGAAGCCCATAGAGGATTATCACGAAAAGGTAATTTCCTAAGATAAAAACCGAGAAGGAGCTTTCTGAGAAACTTCATTGTATTCTCTTAATTCATCTCACAGAATTACAGCTTTCACCACAACAAGCCATTCACTAAGACTGTTCCTGTGGAATTTGCAAAGTGATATTTGGAAGCCGTTAGAAGTCTATGCAGAAAAAGGAAATATCTTCTGTTAAAAACTGGATAGAAGCTTTCTGAGAAACTGCTTTGTGTTCTCTTAATTCATTTCACAGAGTTACAGCTTTCCCCTGAAGAAGCCTTTCGCTAACTTTGTTCTTGTGGAATTTGCAAAGTGATATTTGGAAGCCCATATAAGGCTATGGTGAAAAAGAAATTGTCCTAAGATAAAAACTGAAAAGAAGCTTTCTGAGAAACTGCTTTGTCTGTTAATTCATCTCACACAGTTACAGCTTTCCCGTCAAGAAGCCGTTCACTGAGACTGTTCTTGTGGAATTTGCAAAGTGATATTGGAAGCCGATAGAGGATTATGGTGAAAAGGGAAATATCCTAAGATAAAAACCGAAAAGAAGCTTTCTGAGAAACTGCTTTGTGCTCTGTTAAATCATCTTACAGAGTTATAGTTTTCCCCTCATGAAGCCTGTCGCTAAGACTGTTCTTGTGGGATTGGCAAAGTGATATTTGGAAGCCCACAGAGGGCTATGGTGAAAAAGGAAATCTCTTCCGTTAAAAACCGGAAAGAAGCTTTCTGAGAAACTGCTTTTTGTTCTGTTAATTCATTTCACAGAGTTAGAGCTTTCCCCTCAAGAAGCCTTTCACTGAGACTGTTTTGGTGGAATATTCAAAGTGATATTTGGAAGCCCATAGGGGGCTATGGTGAAAAACGAAATATCTTCGGTTACAAACTGGAAAGAAGCTTTCTGAGAAACTGCTTTGTGCTGCGTTAAATCATCCTACAGAGTTACAGTTTCCCTTCATGAAGCCTTTCGCTAAGACTTTTCTTGTGGGATTTGCAAAGTGATATTTGGATGTCCTTAGAGGTCTATGGTGAAAAAGGAAATATCTTCCGTTGAAAACTGGAAAGAAACGTTCTGAGAGACTGCTTTGTTTTCCGTTAATTGATCACACAGTGTTACAGCTTTCCCCTCAAGAAGCCTTTCGCAAAGACTGTTCTTGTAGAATTAGCCAAGTGATATTGTGAAGCAAGTAGAGGGCTATGGTGAAAAAGGAACTGTCTTCCGTTAAAAACTGGAAAGAAACTTTCTGAGAAACTGCTTTGTGTTCTGTTAATTGATCTCACAGAGTTATAGCTTTCACACCAAGAAGCCTTTCGGTAAGACTGTTCTTGTGGAATTTGCAAAGTGATATTTGGAAACCCGTAGATGGTTATGGTGAAAAAGGAAATATCCTAAAATAGAAACTGAAAAGAAACTTTCTGAGAAACCGCTTTGTGTTCTGTTAATTGATCTCCCGGCGTTACAGCTTTCCCCTCAAGAAGCCTTTCGCTAAGGCTGTTCTTGTGGAATTTTCAAAGTGATATTTGGAAGTCTATAGAGGGCTATGGTAAAGAAGGAAATATCTTCAGTTAAAAACTGGAAAGAAGCTTTCTGAGAAACTCCTTTGCGTTCTGTTAATTCATCTCTCAGAGTTACAGCTTTCCCCTGGAAAAGACTTTCGCTATGACTGCTGTTGTGAAATTTGCAAAGTGATATTTAGAAGCCCTTACAGGGCTATGAAAAAAGGAATTATCCTAAGATAAAAACTGAAAAGAAGCTTTCTGAGAAACTGCTTTGTGTTCTGTTAATTCATCTCACAGACTTACAGCTTTCCCCTCAAGAGGCCTTTGGCTAAGACTGTTCTTGTGGAATTTGCAAAGTGATATTTGGGAGCCTATAGGGGCCTATGGTGAAAAAGGAAACAACTTCAGTTAAATAGTGGAAAGAAGCTTTCTGAGAAACTGCTTTGTGTTCTGTTAATTCATCTCACAGAGTTACAGCGTTCTCCTGAAGAAGCCTTACGCTAAGGCTCTTCTTGTGGAATTTGCTAAGTGATATTTGGATGCCCGTAGAGGGCAATGGTGAAAAAGGAAATATGCTAAGATAAAAACTGAAAAGAAGCTTTCTGTGAAACTGCTTTGCGTTCTGTTAATTGATCTCACAGAGCTACAGCTTTCCGCTCAAGAAGCCTTCCGCTAAGGCTGTTCTTGTGGAATTTGCAAAGTGATATTTGGAAGCCTACAGAGGGCTATGGTGAGAAAGGAAATACCTTCAGTTTAAAACTGGAAAGAAGTTTTCTGAGAAACTGCTTTGTGTTCTGTTAATTCATCTCACAAGGTCACAGCTATACCCTCAAGAAGCCTTTCGCTAAGACTGTTGTTTTGGAATTTGCAAAGTGATATTTGAAAGCCCTTAGAGGGCTATGGTGAAAACTGAAATATCTTCTGTAAAAAACTGGAAAGAATCTTTCTGAGAAGCTGCTTTGTGTTCTGTTAATTCATCTCACCGAGTTACAGCTTTCCCCTGAAGAAGCCTTTCACTAAGTCTGTTCTTGTGGAATTTGCAAAGTGATATTTGGAAGCCCATAGAAGGCTATGGTGAAAAAGGAAATGTCCTAAGATAAAAACTGAAAAGAAGCATTCTGAGAAACTGATTTGTGTTCTGTTAATTCTTCCCACACAGTTACAGCTTCCCCGTCAAGAAGCCATACACTGAGACTGTTCTTGTGGAATTTGCAAAGTGATATTGCAAGCCGATAGAGGGTTGTGGCGAAAAGGGAAATATCCTAAGATAAAAACCCAAAAGAAGCTTTCTGAGAAACTGCATTGTGTTTTCTTAATTCATCTCACAGTGTTATAGCTTTCCCCTCATGAAGTTATTCACTAAGACTGTTCCTGTGGAATTTGCAAGGTGATATTTCGAAGCCCTTATAGGGCTATTTTGAAAAAGGAAATGTCTTCCGTTAAAAACTGGAAAGAATCTTTCTGAGAAACTGCTTGATGCTATGATAATTCATCTCACAGAGTTTCAGCTTTCCCCTCAAGAAGCCGATCACTAAGACTGTTCCTGTGGAATTTTCAAAGTGATATATGGAAGCGGATAGAGGGCTATGGTGAAAAAGGAAATATCCTAGGATAAAAACTGAAAAGAAGCTTTCTGAGAAACCGCTTTGTGTTCTGTTAATTCAACTCACAGTGTTAAAGCTTTCTCCACAAGAAGCGTTTCGCTAACACTGTTCTTGTGGAATTTGCAAAGTGATATTTAGAAGCCCATAGAGGGCTATGGTGAAACTGGAAATATCCTAAGATAAAAACCGAAAAGAAGCTTTCTGAGAAACTGCTTTGTGATCTGTTAATTCATCTCCAGAGTTAAAGTTTTCCCCTCAAGAAACCTTTTATGAAGACTGTTCTTGTGAAATTTTCAAAGTGATATTTGGAAGCCCATAGAAGGCTACGGTGAAAAAGGAAACATCTTCAGATAAAAACTGGAAAGAAGCTTTCTGAGAAACTGCTTTGTGTTCTGTTAATTCATCTCACAGGGTTACAGCGTTCACCTCAAGAAGCCTTTCACTAAGGTTGTTCTTGTGGAATTTGGTAAGTGATATTTGGAAGCCCATAGAGGACTGTGGTCAAAAAGGAAATATCTTCAGTTAACTACTTGAAAGAAGTTTTTTGAGAAACTGCTTTGTGTTCTTTTAATTCATCTCACAGAGTTACAGCTTTCTTCTCAAGAATCCTTTCGCTAAGACTTTTCTTGTGGAATTTGCAAAGTGATATTTGGATGCCCATAGAGGGCTATGGTGAAGAAGGAATTATCCTAATATAAAACCTGAAAAGTAGCTTTCTGAGAAACTGCTTTGTGTTCTGTTAATTCAACTCAGAGAGTTACAGCTTTACCCTCAAGAAGCCTATCTCAAGAAGACTTTCGCTTAGACTGTTCTTGTGAAATTTGCAAAGTAATACTTGGAAGCCCATAATGCGCTATGGTGAAAAGGGAAATTCCTTCCGTTAAAAACTGGAAAGAAGTTTTCTGAGAAAATGCTTTGTTTTCTATTAAATCATCTCACAGAATTACAGCTCTCCCCTCAAGAAGCCTTTCCCTGAGACAGTTCTTGTGGAATTTGCAAAGTGATATCTGGAAGCCCATAGAGGGCTATGGTAAATAAGGAAATATCTTCAGTTGAAAACTGGAAAGAAGATTTCTGACAAACTGCTTTGGGTTCTGCTAATACATCTCACAGAGTTGCAACTTTCCCCTCAAGAAGCCTTTTGCTAAGACTGCTCTTATGGAATTTGCAAAGTGATATTTGGAAGCCCATAAAGGGATATGGTGAAAAAGCAAATATCCTAAGATAAAAACTGAAAAGAAACTTTGTGAGAAACTACTTTGTGTTCTGTTAATTCATCTCACAGAGTTATAGCTTTCCCATCAAGAAGCCTTTCGGTAAGAATGTTTTTGTGAACTTTGCAAATTGATATTTAGAAGACCAGAGAGGGCTATGAAAAAAGGAAATATCCTAAGATAAAAACTGAAAGAAGCTTTCTGAGAAACTGCTTTGTGTTCTGTTAATTCATCTCACAGAGTTACAGCATTCTCCTCAAGAAGCCTTTCGCTAAGTCTGTTCTTGTGGAATTTGCAAAGTGATATTGGGAAGCCCGTAGAGGTCTATGGTGAAAAAGGAAATATCTTCCGTTAAAAACGGGAAAGACTCTTTCTGAGAAACTGCTTTGTGTTCTGTTAATTCATCTCACAGAGTTACAGCTTTCTTCGCAAGGAACCGTTCTGTAAGGCTGTTCTTGTGGAGTTTGCAAAGTGATATTTGGAAGCCCACAGAGGGCTATGGTGAAAAAGGAAATATCCGAAGAAAAAAACTGAAAAGAAGCTTTCTGAGAAACTGCTGTGTGTTCTGTTAATTCATCTCACAGAGTTACAGCTTTTCCCTCAAGAAGCCTTTTGCTAAGACTGTTCTTGTGGAATTTGCAAAGAGATATTTGGAAGCCCATTCAGGGCTATTTTGAAAAAGGAAATATCGTCCGTTAAAAACTAGAAAGAAGCTTTCTGAAGGACTGCTTTGTGTTCTTTTAATTCATGTCACAGAGTTACAGCTTTCCCCTCAAGAAGTCTTTCGCCAAGACTGTTCTGCTGGAATTTGTAAAGTGATATTTGGAAGCCCATAGAGGGCTATGGTGAAAAAGGAAATATCTTCTGTGAAAAACTGAAAAGAAACTTTCTGAGAAACTGCTTTGTGTTCTGTTAATTCATCTCCCAGAGTTACAGCTTTCCCCTGAACAAGCTGTTCACTGAGACTGTTCTTGTGGATTGTGCAAAGTGATATTGGAAGCCCATAGAGGATTATCGCGAAAAAGGTAATTTCCTAAGATAAAAACCGAAAAGGAGCTTTCTGAGAAACTGCATTGTATTCTCTTAATTCAGCTCACAGTGTTATAGCTTTCGCCACAACAAGCCGTTCACTAAGACTGTTCCTGTGGAATTTGCAAAGTGATATTTGGAAGCCCATAGAGAGCTATGGTGAAAAAGGGAACATATTCAGTTAAAAACTGGAAAGAAGCTTTCTGAGAAACTGCTTTGTTTTCTGTTAATTCAACCCACCGAGTTACACTTTTCCACTCAAGAGGCCTTTCGCTAAGACTGTTCTTGTGGAATCTGCAAAGTGCCATTTGAAAGCCCATAGAAGGTTATGGTGAAAAAGAAAATATCCTAACATAAAAAGTGCAAAGAATCTTTCTGAGAAACTGCTTTGTGTTCTGTGAATTCAACTCCCAGAATTAAAGCTTTCTCCTCTAGAAGGTTTTCGCTAAGAATGTTGTTGTGGAATTTTCAAAGTGATATTTGGAAGCCCATAGAGGGCTATGGTGAAAAAGGAAGTAGCCTAAATTAACAACTGAAAAGAATCCCTCTGAGAAACTGTTTTATTTTCTGTTAATTCATCTCACAGAGATACAGCTTTCCCCTCAAGAAGCCTTTCGCTAAGACTGTTGTTGTGGAATTTGAAAAGTGATATTCGGAAGCCCATTGATGGCAGTGGTGAATAAGAAAATATCCTATAATAAAAACTGAAGAAAAGCTTTCTGAGAAACTGCTTTGTATTCTGTTAATTCATCTCAAAGAGTTACATCTTTAAACTCAAGAAGTCTTTCCCTAAGATTGTTCTTGTGGAATTAGCAAAGAGATATTTGGAAGCCCATCGTGGGCTATGATGAAAAAGAAATTATCTTCCGTGAAAAACTGGAAAGAAGCTTTCTGAGAAACTGCATTGTTTTCTATTATTTCGTCTCACAGAGTTACAGCTTTCCCCTCAAGAAGCCTCTCGCTAAGACTGTTCTTGTGGAAATTGCAAAGTGATATTTGAAAGCCCATAGAAGGCTATTGTAAAAAAGGAAATATCTTCCGTTAAAAACTGGAAAGAGGCTTTCGAGAAACTTCTTTGTGTTCTGTTAATTCATCTCACAGAGTTACAGTTTTCCCTCCAGAATCCTTTCGTTAAGACTGTTCTTGTGGAATTTGCAAAGTGATATTTGGAAGCCCATAGAGGGCTGTGGTGAAAAAGGAAATATCTTCCTTTAAAAACAGGAAAGAATCTTTCGAGAAACTGCTTTGTGTTCTGTTAATTCATCTCACACTGTTACAGTTTTCGCCTCCAGAAGCCTTTCACTAAGAATGTTATTGTGGAATTTGCAAAGTGATATTGTAAGCCCATAGAGCGTTATGGTGAAAAAGGAAATATCCTTAGATAAAACCCGAATAGAACATTCTGAGAAACTGCATTGTGTTCTCTTTATTCATCTCACAGTGTTGTAGCTTTCCCTTACAGAAACAGTTCATTAAGACTGTTCCTGTGGAATTTGCAAGGTGATATTTGGAAGCCCTTAGAGGGCTTTTTGTAAAAGGAAATATCTCCGTTAAAAACTGGAAAGAAGCTTTCTGAAAAACTGCTTTGTGTTCTGCTAATTCATCTCAGAGAAATACAGCTTTCCCCTTAATAAGCCGCTCACTAAGAATGTTCTTGTGGGCCGGGCGCGGTGGCTCAAGCCTGTAATCCCAGCACTTTGGGAGGCCGAGACGGGCGGATTACGAGGTAAGGAGATCGAGACCATCCTGGCTAACACGGTGAAACCCCATCTCTACTAAAAATACAAAAAACTAGCCAGGCGAGGTGGCGGGCGCCTGTAGTCCCAGCTTCTCCGGAGGCTGAGGTAGGAGAATGGCATAAACCCGGGAGGCGGAGCTTGCAGTGAGCTGAGATCCGGCCACTGCAGTCCAGCCCGGGCTACAGAGCAAGACTCCGTCTCAAAAAAAAAAAAAAAAGAATGTTCTTGTGGAATTTGCAAAGTGATATTTGGAAGGCCACAGAGGGCTATACTGTAATAGGAAATATCTTCAGTTAAAAACTGAAAAGAAACTTTCTGAGAAACTGCTTTGTGTTCCGTTAATTCATCTCACAGAGTTGCACCTTTCCCCTCCAGAAGCCTTTCGTTAAGAATGTTCTTGTGGAATTTGCAAAGTGATATTTAAAAGCCCATAGAAGGCTATGGTGAAAAAGGAAATATGACAAGATAAAAACTGAAAAAAAGCTTTTTGAGAAACTGCTTTTTGTTCTGTTAGTTCATGTCTCAGAGTTACTGCTTTTCAATCAAGAAGCCTTTCGCTAAAACTGTTCTTGTGGAATTTGCAGAGAGATATTTGGAAGCCCATAGAGGGCTATGGTGAAAAGGGAAGTATCTTCCGTTAAAAAATGCAAAGAAGTTTACTGTGAAACTGCTTTTTGTTCTATTAATTCATCTCACAGAGGTACAGCTTTCCCCTTCAGGAGCCGTTCACTAAGACTGTTCTTGTGGAATTTGCAAAGTGATGTTGGAAGTCCATAGAGGGCTATGTTGAAAAAGGAAATATCTTCAGTTAAAAACTGGAAAGAAGCTTTCTGAGAAACTACTTTGGGTTCTGTTAATTCATCTCACAGAGTTTCAGCTTTCCCCTCAAGAAGCCCTTCGCTAACAGTGTTCTTGTGGAATTTGCAAAGTGATATTTGGAAGCCCATAGAGGGCTATTGTGAAAAAAGAAATATCTTAAGATAAAAACTGAAAAGAAGCTTTTTGAGAAACTGCTTTGTGTTGTGTTAATACATCTCACAGAGTTACAGCTTTGCCCTCCAGAAGCCTTTCGCTAAAACTGTTCTTGTGGAATTTGCACAGTGTTATTTGGAAGCCCATAGAGGGCTGTGGCGACAAAGGAAATATCCTAAGATAAAATCTGAAAAGAAGCTTTCTGAGAAACATCTTCGTGTTCTGTTAATTCATCTCACAGTGTTACAGCTTCCCCTCAAGAAGCCTTTAGCTAAGACTGTTCTAGTGGACTTTAAAAATTGATATTTGGAAGCCCAATGAGGGAAACCAAAAAGAAGCTTTCAGAGAAACGGCTTTTTGTTCTGTTAATTCATATCACAGAGTTACACCTTTCCCCTTAAGAAGCCTTTGGCTAAGACTGTTGTTGTGGAACTTGCAAAGTGATATTTCGAAGCCCACAGAGGCCTATGGTGAAAAAGGAAATATCTTCAGTTAAAAACTGGAAAGAAGATTTCTGAAAAACTGCTTTGTGTTCTGTTAATTCATCTCACAGAGTTACAGCTTTCCCCTCAAGACGCCCTTCCCGAAGACTGTTCTTGTGGAATTTGCAAAGTGATATTTGGAAGCCCATAGAGGGCTATGGTGAAAAAGGAAATATCCTCAGTTCAAAACTGGAAAGAAGCTTTCTGAGAAACTGCTTTGTGTTCTGTTAATTAATATCACGGAGTTACAGCTTTCCCCTCAAGAAGCCTTTTGCTAAGACACTTCTTGTGGAATTTGCAAAGTGATATTTGGAAGCCATTAGAGGGCTATAGTGAAAAAGGAAATATCCTCAGTTAAAAAGTGGAAAGAAGATTTCTGAGAAACTGCTTTGTGTTTCGTTAATTCATCTCACGGAGTTACAGCTTTCCGCTCAAGAAGCCTTTCGCTAAGACTGTTCCTCTGGAATATGCAAAGCGTTATTTTGGAGCCCATAGTGGGCTACGGTGAAAAGGAAATATCTTCAGTTTAAAACTGGAAAGAAGCTTTTTGAGAATCTGCTTTGTGTTCTTTTAATTCATCTCGCAGAATAACAGCTTTTCCCTCTAGAAGCCTTTCGTTAAGACTGTTCCTGTGGAATTGGCAAAGTGATATTGGGAAGCCCTTAGAAGGCTATTGTGAAAAAGGAAATATTTTCCGTCAAAACTCTAAAGAACCATTCTGTGAAGCTGCCGTGTGTACTGTTAATACATCTCACTGAGTTACAGCTTTCCCATCAAGATGCCTTTTGCTAAGACTGTTCTTGTGGGATTTGCAAAGTGATATTTGGAAGCCCATAGAGGGCTATGGTGAAAAAGGAAATATCTTCAGTTAAAAACAGGAAAGAAGCTTTCTGAGAAACTGCTTTGTGTTCTCTTAATTCATCTCACAGAGTTACAGGTCTTCCCTCAAGAAGCCTTTCACTAAGAGTGTCTTTGTGGGATTTGCAAAGTGATAATTGGAAGCCCATAGAGGGCTATGGTGAAAAAGGAACTATTTTCAGTTAAAAGCTGGAAAGAAGCTTTCAGATAAACTGCCGTGTGTTCTGTAAATACATCTCACAGAGTTACAGGTTTCCCTTCCAGAAGCCTTTCGCTAAGACTGTTCTTGAGGAATTTGCAAAGTGATATTTGGAAGCCCATAGAGGGCTACGGTGAAAAGGGACATATCTTCCGTTAAAAACTGGAAAGAAGATTTCTGAGAAATTGCTTTGTGTTCTGTTAATTCATCTCACAGTGTTAAAACTTTCCCCTCCAGAAGCCTTTCGCTAAGACTGTTCTTGTGGAATTTGCAAAATGATATTTGGAAGCCCAAAGAGAGCTAGGGTGAAAAAGGAAATATCCTAAGATAAAAACTGAAAAGAAGCTTTCTGAGGAACTGCTTTGTGTTCTCTTAATTCGTATAACAGAGTTACAGATTTTCCCTCAAGAAGCCATTCGCTAAGACTGCTCTTGTGCAATTTGCAAAGTGATATTTGGAAGCCCATAGAGGGCCATGATGAAAAAGGAAATATCTTCAGTTAAAAACTGGAAAGAAACTTTCTGAGAAACTGCTTTGTGTTCTGGTAATTCATCTCACAGAGTTACAGCTTTCTTCTCAAGAAGCTATTCGGTAAGTCTGTTTTGTGGAATTTGCAAAGTGATATTTGGAAGTCCATAGAGGGCTATGGTGAAAAACGAAATTTGTTCAGTTAAAAACTGGAAAGAAGTTTTCTGAGAAACTGCTTTGTGTTCTGTTAATTCATCTCACAGAGTTAAAATTTTCCCCTCCAGAAGCCTTTCGCTAAGACTGTTCTTGTGGAATTTCCAAAATGATATTTGGAAGCCCAAACAGAGCTATGGTAAAAAAGGAAATATCCTAAGATAAAAACTGAAAAGAAGCTTTCTGAGGAACTGCTTTGTGTTCTCTTAATTCGTATCACAGAGTTACAGATTTTCCCTCAAGAAGCCTTTCCCTAAGACTGTTCTTGTGGAATTTGCAAAGTGATATTTGGAAGCCCATAGAGGGCTTTGGAGAAAAAGGAAATATCTTAAGATAATAACTTAAAAGTAGTTTTCTGAGAAACTGCTGTGTGGTCTGTTAATTCAACTCACAGAGTTACAGTTTTCCCCTCAAGAAACCTTTCTCTAAGGCTCTTCTTGTGAAATTTGCAAAGTGATATTTGAAAGCCCATTGAGGTCTATGGTGAAAAACAAAATATATTCCGTTAAAAACTGGAAAGAAGCTTTCTGAGAAACTGACGTGTGTTCTATTAATACATCTCACACAGTTACAGCTTTCCTCTTAAGAAGACCTTCGCTAAGACTGTTCTTGAGGGATTTGCAGAGTGATATTTGGAAGCCCACCGAGGGCTATGTTGAAAAAGGAAATATCTTCCGTTAAAAACTGGAAAGAAGCTTTCTGAGAAACTGAAGTGTGTTCTGTTAATATATCTCACCGAGTTACAGATTTCCCCTCAAGAAGCCTTTCGCTAAGACTGTTCTTGTGGGATTTGCAAAGTGATATTTGGAAGTCTATAGAGGGCTATGGTGAAAAAGGAAGTATCTTCAGTTAAAAACTGGAAAGAAGCTCTGAGAAACTTCTTTGTGTTCTGTAAATTCATCTCACAGATTTATAGCCTACCTCTCAAGAAGGCTTTCGCTAAGAATGTTCTTGTGGAATTTGCAAAGTGATATTTGGAAATCCACAGAGGGCTATGGTGAAAAAGGAAGTATCTTTCGTTAAAAACTGGAAAGAAGCTTTCTGAGAAACTGCTATGTGTTCTGTTAATTCATCTCAAAGAGTTACAACTTTCCCCTCAAGAAGCCTTCTGCTAAGGCTCCTCTTGTGTAATTTGCAAAATGATATTTGGAAGCCCTTAGAGGTCTACTGTGAAAATGGAAATATCCTCAGATAAAAACCGAAAAGAAGCTTTCTTAGAAACTGCTTTGTGTTCTGTTAGTTCACCACACAGAGTTACAGGTTTCCCCTCAAGAAGCCGTTCACTAAGATTGTTTTTGTGAAATTTGCAAAACGATAGTTGGAAGCCCATAGAGAGCTACGGTGAAAAAGGAAATATCCTAAGATAAAAACTGGAAAGAAGCTTTCTGAGAAACTGCTTTGTGTTCTGTTAATTAATTCCACAGAGTTACAGCTTTCCCCTCAAGAAGACTTTCGCTAAGACTGTTATTGTGTATTTTGGAAAGTGATATTTAGAAGCCCCTACAGGGCTATGGAGAAAAAGGAAATATCTTCCGTTAAAAACTGGAAAGAAGCTTTCTGCGAAACTGCTTTGTGTTCTGTTAATTCATCTCACAGAGTTACAGTTTTCCCCTCAAGAAGCCTTTCGCTCAGACTGTTCTTGTGGAATTTGCAAAGGGATATTTGGAAGCCCATAGTGGGCTATGGCGAAAAAGGAAATATCTTAAGATAAAAACGGAAAAAAAGCTTTCTGATAAACTGATTTGTATTCTGTTAATTCATCTCACAGAGTTACAGTTTTTCCCTAAAGAAGCCTTTCGCTAAGACTGTCCCTGTGGAATTTGCAAAGTGATATTTGAAAGCCCATAGAGGGCTATGGTGAAAAAGGAAATATCCTATGATAAAAACTGAAAACAAGCTTTCTGAGAAACTGCTTTGTGTTCTGTTAATTCATCTCACAGAGTTACAGCTTTCCCCTCAAGAAGCCTTGCGCTAAGACTGTTCTTGTGGAATTTGCAAAGTGATATTTGGAAGACTCTAGAGGGCTAGGGTGAAAAAGGAAATATCTTCCGTTAAACTGGAAAGAAGATTTCTGAGAATCAGGTTTGTGTTCTGTTAATTCATCTATCAGAGTAACAGCTGTCCCCTACAGAAGCCTTTCTCTAAGACTTTTCTTGTGGAATTTGCAAAGTGTTATTTGGAAGCCCTTAGAAGGCTATGGTGAAAAAGGAAATATCCTAAGATAAAAACTGAAAAGAAGCTTTCTGAGAAACTGTTTTGTGTTCTGTTAATTCATCTCACAGAGTTACAGCTTTTACTTCAAGATGTCTTTCGCTAAGACTGTTCTTGTGCAAATTGCAAAGTGATATTTGGAAGCCCATAGAGAGCTATGTTGAACAATTAAAATCTTCCGTTAAAAACTGGAAAGAAGCTTTCTGAGAAACTGCTTTGTGTTCTGTAAATTCATCTCAGAGAGTTACAGCTTTCCCCTCAAGAAGTCTTTCACAAAGACTGTTCTTGTGTAATTTGCAAACTGATATTTGGAAGACCATAGAGGGCTATGTTGAAAAAGGAAATATAGTAAGATAAAATCCGAAAAGAAGCTTTCTGAGAAACTGCTTTGTGTTCTGTTAATTCATCTCAAAGTGTCACAGATTTCCCCTCATGAGGCCGTTCACTAAGACTGTTCTTCTGAAATTTGGAAAGTGATATTTAGAATCTCATAGAGGGCTATGTTGAAAAAGGAACTATTTTCCGTTAAAAACTGTAAAGAAGCTTTCTGATAAACTATTTTGTGTTCTGTTAGTTCATCTCACAGAGTTACAGCTTTGCTTTCAATAAGCAGTTCACTGAGACTATTCTTGTGAAATTTTCAAAGTGATATTAGAAAACTCATAGAGGGCTAGGGTGAAAAAGGAAGTATCTTCCGTTAAAAACGTGAAAGAAGCTTTTTGAGAAACTGCTGTGTGTTCTGTTAAGGCATCTCACTGAATTACAGCTTTCCTGTCAAAAGGCTTTCGCTAAGACTGTTCTTGTGTGATTTGCAAAGTGATATTTGAAAGCCCATAGAGGGCTATGGTGAAAAAGGAAATATCTTCCGTTAAAAACTGGAAAGAAGATACCTGAGAAACTGCTTTGTGTTCTGTTAATTCATCTCACAGAGTTACAGTTTTCCCCTCCAGAAGTCTTTCGCTAACACTTTTCTTGTGGAATTTGCAAAGAGATATTTGGAATCCCACAGAGGGCTATGTTGAAAAAGGAAATATCCTCCGTCAAAAACTGGAAAGAAGATTGCTGAGAAACAGCTTTGTGTTCTGTTAATTCATCTCACAGAGTTACAGCTTTCCCCTCAAGAAGCCGTTCACTAAGACTGTTCTTGTGGAATTTGCAAAGTGATATTTGGAAGAACATAGAGGGCTATGGTGAAAAAGGAAACATCCTAAGATAAAAACTGAAAAGAAGCTTTCTGAGAAACTGCTTTCTGTTCTGTTAATTCGTCTAAAAGAGTTACAGCTTTCCTCTCCAGAAACCTTTCGCTAACACTGTTCTTGTGGAATTTGCAAAGTGATATTTGGAAGCCCAGAGAGAGCTATGGTGAAAAAGGAAATATCTTCAGTTAAAAAATGAAAACAAGCTTTCCGAGACACTGCTTTGTGTTCTGTTAATTCATCTCAAAGAGTTACAGCTTTTCCCTCAAGAAGCCTTCCGCTAAGACTGTTTTAGAGGAATTTCCAAAGTGATAAGCGTAAGCCCATAGAGGGCTATTGTGAAACTGGAAATATCCTAAGATACTAACCGAAAAGAAGCTGTCTGAAAAACTGCTTTGTGTACTGTTATTTCATCCCCAGAGCTACAGGTTTCCCCTCAAGAAGCCGTTCACTAAGACTGTTTTGTGAAATTTGGAAAGTGATATTTGGATACCCATAAAGGACTATGGTGAAAAAGGAAATATCTTCCGTTAAAAACTGGAAAGAATTATTCTGAGAAAATGCAATGGGTTCTGATAATACGTCTCACTGAGTTACAGATTTCCTCTCAAGAAGCCTTTAGCTAAGACTGTTCTTGTGAAATTTGCAAAGTGATATTTGGAAGTCCAAAAGGGCTATGGTGAAAAAGGAAATATCCTCAGTTAAAAACTGAAAAGAAGCCTTCTGAGAAACTGCTTTGTGTTCAGTTAGTTCCTCTCACAGACTTACAGCTTTCTCCTCAGGAAGCCGTTCACTAAGACTGTTCTTGTGGAATTGCAAAATGATATTTTGAGGCACATATAGGGCAATGGTGAAAAAGAAAACATCCTAAGATAAAAACTGAAAAGAAGCTTTCTGAGAAACTGCTTTGGTTCTGTTAATTCAACTCACAGAGGTACAGCTTTCTCCTCAAGAAGCCTTTCGCTAAGACTGTTCTTGTGGAATTTGCTAAGTGATAATTGGAAGCACATGGAGGGCTATGGTGAAAAAGGAAATATCTTCAGTTAACATCTGAAAAGAAGCTTTCTGAGAAACTGCTTTGTGTTCTGTTAATTCATCTGAAAGAGTTACAGCTTTCCCCTCAAAAAGCCTCCCGCTAAGACTGTTCTTGTGGAATTTGCAAAGTGATATTTGGAAGACCTTAGAGGGCTATGGTGAAAAAGGAAATCTCTTCTGTTAAAAACTGGAAAGAAGCTTTCTGAGAAACTGCTTTGTGTTCTTTTAGTTCATGTCACAGAGTTTCAGCTTTCCCCTGAAGAAGCCGTTCACTAAGACTATTCTTGTGAAATTTGCAAAATGATATTTGGAAACCCATAGAGGACTATGGTGATAAAGGAAATATCTACCGTTAAAAACTTGAAAGAAGCCTTCTGAGAAACTGCCGTGTGTTGGTATAATACATCTCACCGAGTTACAGCTTTCCCCTCAAGAAGCCTTTCGTTAAGAGTGTTCTTGTGGGATTTGCAAAGTGGTATTTGGAAGCCCCTAGAGGGCTATGCTGAAAAAGGAAATTTCTTCAGTTAAAAACTTGAAAGAAGCTTTCTGAGAAACTGCTTTGTGTTCTGTTATTTCATCTCACAGAATTACAGCTTTCCCCTCCAGAAACATTTCCCTAAGACTGTTCTTCAGGAATTTGGAAACTGATATTTGAAGCCCGTAGAGGGCTATGGTGAAAAAGGAAATTACCTAAGATAAAAACTGAAAGGAAGCTTTCAGAGAAACTGCATTGTGTTCTGTTAATACATCTCACCGCATTACAGCTTTCCCCTCAAGAAGCTGTTGGCTAAGACTGTTCTAGTGGAATTTGCAAAGTGATATTTGGAAGCCCAAGGAGGGCTATGGTGAAAAAGGAAATATCTTCCGTTAAAAACTGGAAAGAAGCTTTCTGAGAAACTGCTTTGTGTTCAGTTAGTTCCTCTCACAGAGTTACAGCTTTCCCCTCAAGAAGCCTTTCGCTAATACTGTTTTTGTGGGATTTGCACAGTGATATTTGGAAGCCCATAGAGGGCTATGGTGAAAAAGGAAATTTCTTCAGTTAAAAACTGGAAAGAAGCTTTCTGAGAAACTGCTTTGTGTTCTGTTAATTCTTCCCACAGAGTTACAGCTTTCCCCTGAAGAACCCTTTCGCTAAGACTGTTCTTGTGGAATTTGCTAGGTGATATTTGGAAGCCCATAAAGGGCTATGGTGGAAAAGGAAATATCTTCCGTTAAAAACTGGAAAGAAGCTTTCTGAGAAACTGCTTTGTATTCTGTTAATTCATCTCACAGAGTTACAGCTTTCCTATCATGAAGCCGAACACTAAGACACTTTTTGTGGAATTTCCAAACTGATATTTGGAAGCCCATAGAGGGCTATGGTGAAAAAAGAAATATCTTCCGAGAAAAACTGGAAAGAAGCTTTCTGAGAAACTGCTCTGTGTTCTGTTAATTCATCTCACAGAGTTACTGCTTTCCCATCAAGAAACCTATCACTAAGACTGTTCCTGTGGATTTTCCAAAGTGATATTTGGAAGCCCAAAGAGGGCTATGGTGAAAAAAGAAATATCTTCCGTTAAAAACTGGAAAGAAGCTTTCTGAGAACCTACTTTGTGTTCTGTTAATTCACCTCACACAGTTACAGCTTTCCCCTCAAGAAGACTGTCGCTAGGACTGTTCTTGAGGAATTTGCAAAGTGATATTTGGAAGCCCATAGAGGGCTATGGTGAAAAAGGAAATATCTTCCTTTAAGATCTGGAAAGAAGCTTTCTGAGAAACTGATTTGTGTTCTGTTAATTCATCTCACAGAGTTACTGTGTTCCCCACAAGAAGCCTTTCGCTAAGACTGTTCTTGTGGAACTTGCAAAGTGATATTTGGAAGCCAATAGAGGGTTATGGTAAAAAAGGATATATCTTCCGGTAAAAAGGGGAAAGAATCTTTCTGAGAAACTGCTTTGTGTTCTGCTAACTCATCTAACAGAGTTACAGCATTCCCTTCAGGAAGCCTTTCGCTAAATCTGTTCTTTTGGAATTTGCAAAGTGATTTTTGGAAGCCCATAGAGGGCAAGGGTGAAAAAGGAAATATCTTCCGTTAAAAACTGGAAAGAAGGTTTCTGAGAAACTGCTTTGTGTTCTGTTAATTCATCTCACTGAGTTACAGCTTTCCCCTCAAGAAGCCTCTCGCGAAGACGGTTCTTGTCGAATTTGCAAAGTGATAGTTGGAAGCCCATAGAGGGCTATGCTGAAAAAGGAAATTTCTTCAGTTAAAAACTGGAAAGAAGCTTTCTGAGAAACTGCTTTGTGTTCTGTTAATTCATCTCACAGAATTACAGCTTTCCCCTCAAGAAGCCTTTAGCTAAGACTCTTCTTGTGGAATTTGCAAAGTGATATTTGGAAATCCTTAGAGGGCTATGGTGAAAAAGGAAATATCTTCCGTTAAAAACTGGAAAGAAGCTTTCTGAGAAACTGCTTTGTGTTCTGTTAATTCTTCCCACAGAGTTACAGCTTTCC